>NW_027185318.1:9386477-9786477 GCF_022577435.1 Embiotoca jacksoni | reverse complement strand
ACACACACACACATATATATTTATATATATATATATATTGTGTGTATATATTAGATTACTGGTTTTCCATTCTTTCTTGGATATAATAAAATCACAGGATAGCAGCATCTTACACCACACATGGATTGCATCACTTTGGTAGCTGAATGAGCGAGTGATTGAATGTTAAAAGCTGAGCAGATATGTGATTGACTTCTTAAGAGGAAATGTGTCTTTCTCATTGTCAATGCATGAGTGTAATTGTATGTGTGTGCATGATAATGTACATTAGTCTGTGTGCACTGGGTGTCTGTCAGTCTATATTTGAGAGCAGGTGCAAATTGTATGAATTGACTGACAGCCTGTAGAGTAGTAACAAACTGAATATGTATGAACAGCTAAAGCTTTGAAGTCCTACATTTGAATATGGCTGACTGAATAAAGACTGCAGCAAAAAAAAAAAAAAAAAAAAAAAAAAAAAAGAAGCAAATTAAACATCAAAAAACAAAACAAACTAAAAGAAAAGTAAGGCAATGACCGTCAAAAAATATAAACGTTCTCTAATTGAATATGTTTTTAAAAAGATACAAAATAAAAACATGCAAGTCAGTCTGAGGAGCAACTGCTTCGCTCACAGCTATTTTAAGGCTTGATTATCAGTTTTCTTTCCCAAACGAGGTGCAGCTCAGACGAGGCTTTCCTCGACAGAAATCCTTAACACATGAGACGGACAATGATACAAAGATGACAGAGACATTGAAAGAAATGAGACCAAACTGAGTGCAGGCAGAAGACAACAGGTATAAGGTGAGAAAAGCCTGAATCAATACTTTGACTAAGAAAAAAAAAAAACATACACAGCCTTAGAAGTACATCACAAGTGTTTGTTTTGATTTCATTCGGTTCTTTCATAGACGTTTTGTAAAGTTTTTTTTTCTGTGATTTTGCTTTCTCTTTCTATCCTATAGTTAAAATTCCCTCACTTCATGAAGAAGTACTGTAGCAAGCAGGCGATGAGGATGGAGAAGCCTGCGAACACGCACACAATCAGTGCCGCAAAGCGCTCGTCGCTGGAGATCAGCCCCACCCCTTTGCCCGTTTCCATGGCGCACTGCTCTCCCGATGATGTTGCCTCCTGGCGACGCAGCGTGAACAAGGAGGAGGGGCTCAGTGGTCCGCACAGCTCCTGGCATGTATCCTGGCAACGGCGGCAGGCGCCCACACGGAAACGATAGTCTGTGTTGCCCTGGAGACCAGAGATTTGGAACACACCCTCCTCTCCCTTAAAAACCTGTGTTAAAGAAAATAAAGTTTTGTCTGGTCAATAAGAATGCCATGCGAGACTGTTACCTTGTAACCTGACATCATGATGCAGGTTTTCATTCGACTGAACAGTACGCAAGCAGATTTTTACTAAAAATGTTCTTCTGCAGAAAAGGACTATAATATTTTGTCGGAAAAGCGACGTGAATGCTCGCTAAGGTCATAGTAGCATATAATTGGTTGCATTTTTTTGAATGGGCATGTTGAAGCTCACAGCAGGCAGCAGACTTTTTACAAAGAGAAGTGATTCAAATCTAATTTTGAATACATTTCATGGTCATTTTATGATGAGAAGATCAACGCCCGCTGATTGTGAGCATCTTCAGTGAGCCCTGTCCCATCATATATTACATGCTCTTATAAAATCCTGTTGATTGTGTCCCTCGTCTAATTCAATTTGGGCAGTTAATGTAATCAGTCACCTCCCTGAGCGCTGTTAACGTCTTTATCTGCTGATCATTTTAAGAAGTCATAAAAAAACGACTAAAAAAGATTTCTGTCAAGTTCGTTCCTGATTACTTGCTTAGTTACTTTAATTTTAACTAAATTCCTATATTTAAAACTGTTTTTTTTTAAGAGTTACTGGATTGGTTGGTAGCTTATCAAGAAAAAAGTGATTTTGTTTTCCTGCAGGTGCAAGTAGAAAACACATCATTATCATTTGTTGGACTGCAATCAGCCATATGCATGCAAGTTTGACAATGACTGAGCGAGTGGCTGAGTGATAAAGCTACACCAATGGTCGGCCGAATGCCTCGACTTCCTTTATCTGTTTCAAATTAAAAACCCTCATTTCAAGTTAAAAGCCCTCTGGCATTTAATACAAAGTCCAAACATATACTAGAATTTGACCTGGTCTTCTTAAGGCAGCAGAAGAGGTTGCAGGTTTTTACACAAATGTGTAGAGAAATTGAGTTTTAAAGTTCTCATTGTGAAATACAAAAAAGGAGGAAAAACACACAGACAGAGACGAATGTAAACATCTGAAAAGCAGCATTGCAAATTTGTAATGAAAGCTGATGTGTGCATCTCACTTGCACACACACAGCTGCAGTTTTGTCCGTTGGTGAGTTTTAGCAGTTCTTTCCTCCAACAATTCTATAATTCAATAACAGAGAGTGAATTGGCCCTGAAGACAAATGTCTTTTTGTCTACTTGTCTGCTCATTGCTGCAGCTGCCGGCTATCCAATTCCATACATCCGAGTGCAGCCAAAATCTTTTTCAGTTGTTTCTTTGCTGTAATTCTCATAAAATGTTTTCCATATCTCTCAATAAATTCTGCTGGCACTGCAGATGATGTTCAATTTTGGAATGTTGTTTCTTAGTGCAGAGGAGTGTATGTGGGAGAAGGAGTATTTATCTGTGTGTGTGTGTGTGTGTGTGCGTGTGTGTGTGTGTGTGTGTGTGTGTGTGTGTGTGTGTGTGTGTGTGTGTGTGTGTGTGTGTTTTACTAGTCTGTTTGGAAATGTCTGTCTCGGTGTGTGGTTTTATTTCATTTGTGTGCAAATTTGTCCATTTGGAAGTCTCCGTCTTGGTGTGTGTTTGGTGTGTTTTCTTCATCTGTGTCTGTGTGTACCTTCTCATCAAAGCAAACTGAATTTGTCTGCTCCTCATGAGATTAGAATTATTCTCCCAGTAGTCGTACCCAATTCTTCAAAAATAAGAATGAATCAAATAATTGAAGGGCTGGGCTCTGGGCCGGAGAGACACGCTTTCTGCACTACCCTCATATGCCCTCCCAGTGTGTGTGTGTGTGTGTGTGTGTGTGTGTGTGTGTGTGTGTGTGTGTGTGTGTTGTGTGTGTGTGCGTGCGTGCGTGCGTGTGTGTGTGTGTGTGTGTGTTGTGTGTGTGTGTGCGTGTGCGCGCATGAGGCAAACCTGTTTGTATTCTGACTCGCGTCCCACCAGCACCTGGAGCACATAGCTCACAGGATCTCCTCTCATTGGTGGGATGGTCTCCCATGTGATCTCACATATATTCCCCTCCAGCTGGTGCACTCTGGGAGCTGTTGGAAGAAATTATATCAAAAGGTCATTTAAAAAAAAAAAAACAAGAGATATGTTTCATTTTAAGAAGATCAGAAGCAGGTGAGGGGGGTATCTGTTCTCCTGAAATAAACACATTTTTCTGAATCTACGTTATTTCAAAACAAAAACTGCTAGAATCTAATGTTACAAATGATCAGTAGCGTTTGCAGTAATGTTAATAGTGGTTAATGACAGGCTTTTTAATTAAACTAGCTGTGAAGCAACCGCACATTAGCCACAACTGAGAGAATGGATTATTTATGTGCATTTATTTTGTTTTTCAGTGTTGAGAATTGTTTTGCAAAGCAAAAATATCCTTGGGGAATAATGTCATTTTACACTGGAAATAACAAGGTAATAATAATGATTCATCTCTGACATAATTGCTGTTCTAAATACAGCACACATTTTACTAAACTCTTTTGATTGATTTAGTTCAACACTATTTCTGTAGTTTGTCTAGCCAGTGGGAACAAAGGCAGGACTTTTGTGTCCCAACACAAAAATACACCTTCTCTGGGTCAGTTTACCTTTGAGGGCAGGTGGTACAGACTTGGTGGTGCAGAAGGTGTGTGTGTCAGAGAAAGGACCCTCCCCGGCATCACTGATGGCCTGTATTCTGAAGCTGTAACTGCCGGACTCGATCAATCGCTGGACTTTGTAGGTGTGGCTTGGACCGCGGTAGATCGTCACGAACCTGGATGTAGAATATAATGAAGAAGCAGAAGAAGGAGGAGACAATGAGTCAGAAATCTGGACAGAAAAATAAGATTGGATGAGACGGAGAGAGGGACTGGTAAACCTCGGCATGAAGGAATACGGAGTCGGAGGTAAAGTGAGGTGAATGTGAGAGAAAAGGGTGATGGTGTTGAAATAGGTTAGAGTGGCTCTCGATTAAAAACTTGGAAAACGAGACAACAATAGCAGTGAAAAATGAGGCGTTAACACTTGGATTGCACAAATCACCAAACTAGTTCTGGGAACTGACACTTTCACGAGACATTTTTTCAAGACTTGAAGTGACTCAACACAGCAGGCTGTACAAGAAATAGCTCATTAATAGCTCAGTGGTGCATGGGGTACTGTATCAACATAGGTTCAGCATATGCTACCTGGAGGGAGGATTGACTTGGGAAAAGCTGGAAAGACGGAAAGAGAGAAGAGTGCATCTTAAAAAAGATAGCAGTGATTTATGAACACACAGGATGAACACTGGCAGGTTATGGTCCCAAATCCGACAAAAAAAAAAAAAAAAAAAGAGTGCCGCAAGAGCTCGTGGCTGACGAGATGGACAGATTGATGCACTGAGGGCGAGATGATAAGTGGGCAAATGAATGAGTCGGGAGAAAAGTGTATTTGAACTGAAAGAGGGTTATTTATCTCCGCTATCAGCTTTTCAGCAGAGTAAGGTATAAGTCTGATCAAGGAAGGAAGTTCTGGAAGAAAGAAAGACTGGGTGAGATTGACGGGTTGGGTGAGAGGAGAGGAGGCGGTGGTAGAGGAGGAAGTCAAGGAGAGAAGATATGAAGCAGGAGGAAAAAGAGAGGTGACTGGTAATTATAAGACGATGATGGAGGATCTGCCACTCAGAGGAAAGAGAAGAGAAAGTGAGAGAGGGAAAGAGGAGACGAGAGAGGTCATGGTTTTGTAGAAGGCTATAACTCCAAATGAGCGCTTTATGTGGCTGCACTACAGAGAAGTGATGTGTTTCTCTGGCTGATATATGGTGCTGTTAATCCCCGGCCTCACTGCATGGCTGTGCAGTTAACACTCACACCCGGTGCCGTCGCAGTTAGTTCAGTTTTTGGACTGCAGATGCGACAAGTATCTGTGTCTCTCCTTGTTTGCGCTCTCGGCCATCAACCATGTGGCTAAAAAAAAAAATCCATAAATCTATCATAGGGAGTTACGACCTCTTCTCGTTTGGACAGGGCTAAGTGGCAGAATATCAAAACAATTAACACTCAGCAGCACAGGACAGACAATAAACACCCTTGCACAAAAAAAATCATCAGGACACAGTTAATGAGATGAATTAGATCCTTGGTTTAGAGCCAAACAGCAAACAGGAGCAGAAGAGGACAGACAGAGAGAGAGGTTAGAAGCACACAAGGATGTCTGGTTTCTTTGAATAATGCATTTTTTTGTATTTATGGGAATGTAAATATATAAATATTTACAAATATCATGCAAATAGGAATTTTCTTTATTTCCTTTTTACTGCAGAGTTTTTTTTATGATGCCATGACATGCGCTGCCAGAAGTAGGCTTCTTAAAACACCACTTTGACTGTAGCCATCCTTGTTTCCCAGAGCTCGCAGCCATTCAGCTAACTAATTTGACATGACATTATCACACATCAAAGCAGGTGGAACTTTGAATGCACTCCTGTCAGACTGATGGCACAAAAATAGCCAATCATTACCAGCAATTGTTCAACGGACAAATATGTTTCTGACAACTTTATCAATTCAACAGTTTAAGAAATAAAAACAAATAAATTATGACCAAAAAAAAAAATGTGCGGAGCTATATTTAATAATGAGATCATGATTAAATTCACTCAATATAAACGGCACAACTCTGGTTTTCAGTTCCAGTATAGTAAACATGTTTTTGAGCAGTTTGTTTCAGTAATGTCTCATGCATGGCTTCTTCTTGATCACATTAGCGTTAGAGAGAGAAAATGAGAAACACCTTGTTCTTCAGCCGGCTCTCCCTGGCTGCATAGAAACAGAAACGGGTGCACACAGAGAGAGAAAAGTACAAAGATGAAGGGATGGAGAAATGAAGAACATGATGTATGGGGGGGAAAAAAGGGGAAAGTTTGGGATATCTATAGATGGACGGATGGATGGACAAAAAGCAATGGTTGATGAAAAGATGTAAGAATGGCTGAAGGACAGAAATAGTGTGCATTACAGGTGAGACAAATTTTGGCAGTAGACAAACAGATGAATGATTCTGTTCTTCCATCTGCATTCATCTTAAAAATCCTTTGTGTCAAAAGGTTGAAACCTTTTTTTGCATTGCACTGCCCATGTTGCCATGGTATTCTGACAACTCTCAACACCCCTGCCAGAGGACATTTTGGGTAAAACGGATGAGAAGAAAGTGAATCGAGACAAATCAAATAAACTTAGCTAGCTTTATAAATGCAACAATAAAGTAAAGGAAACAGGCGGAAATGAAAAATGGCACGAGTGAGGGAGGACAGAACATGAGCAACAAGTGCATGCAGGAAGATAAGAATGGAAAAATAAGCTAAAGCAAGAAAAAGGGATGAATGTGGTTGGGGAGGGGGGGGTGAAGACATATCGGAGGTTAGGAGAAAAACAAAGAGGTGAAAGACAAGGATGGAGGAAGGAAAAACATTATGAACTTGGGCACACATTTCCCAGGAGGTTCTCCAGGGGTGACGTTGCCTGTCTGACAATAAAATGAGATTATTAAACATGAATTCGATCAAAAAATAAAGACAGCGAAAGGCAGAGCAGAGGACAGCCAAAGTCAAAAGCATAAATGAAAAATCTGAAATTATATTTGCAGAAATTACAGCTGGCTATTCCATATCTTTGTTTACAAAGATACAGATTCGAGATTAAATACTTTATTTAAAGTGGCCTTCCAGTCACTCAAATGCAATGAAGCACCTGGTTGCCAAAGCAATTTCACCAATAATGATAATAATACAATTTTTTAAATCATGCAATGTCATTTTATTAGAGAGTGAATAGAAAGTAAAGGTGAAAGAGGAGGAGTGTAGGAGGAGTACCCTGTAAACCAGCTCTGTCTATTCATCTTTTTGATATCCCCACACATGCACACGCACACACAGAGTTCACAAAGTAGTTATGCACTGCTAATGCTGCCGCTAATACTCTTAATGTCCTGTCATAACTGCCACTAGCTGCAGGTAACGATTCCCGAGCAGAGGCAATCAGGTGGAATCAGTCCAGAATCCCACGTTGTCATTATGGAGCAATTCAGTTCACAGAGCTTACATAAAGTCCTGAAAAAGTGGGTTTCATTTTACATCAGACGTGTCTACTGTTACCGTGGCCAGATATTTCTATGTTTGATTCGTCTGTCCAGTATTTCATTGGAAAACTGTAGTTTTGCTCAAAATGTTTTGGGACAACAAAGGCTTTTTCCTGGCACGCTTCAAATACAGGTCAAATTAATGATCGTCCTTATCATTATTTAACCAAAAAGAGGCAGAACTGGGCCTATAGAATATCACGTGTTATTAAATGAATATATTCAGATGAAATAAAGAGAAAATCTGTAGCACTTTCTCACATAAGCGGTTGAAAACAGATGCCAGGATGACTTCGATAACACCATCCTCATCGGATTTGGTGCACGCAAGCATATGGATAATATAACACAGTTGCATCCAAGCACGGCTACAAAGACACACAAATGGACTAGCATACTGCCACACTAATCACTGTGACTGTTCGAAAAGGATAAATAAAACTCTCTAAGCTGTGAAAGCTGTTTTAATTTGGCTGGCAGTGAGTGTGTTTATTTGCAAGTGTGTGTGTGTGTGTGTGTGTGTGTGTGTGTGTGTGCTACAGAGGTTAACAGATCACAGCCTGCCGAATAAGGTCCCATCTGTTGCCTGCTGCACTATGGCTCATTTCAGGGGTGCCAAGGTACCTCGGTGCCAACTTGATGGCAGCCAAGCTTCAATTCAAACACAGAGGGACCAACCAGAAGGGTAGAGAGAGGGCGGCGAGACAGTCCAACAGGTGGGCAGACGAGCAAGTAGATAAAAGTCGCTCTTCATTGATATTGAATTCTGCTTTATTTAAGATAATCTTAGCCTTAACAAAAAAACAAGAAATCCCCTCCTCTCGCAGTCTCTCCGGGTGTGTGTTTACTTCCCTGTCGGTGGTTATAGTCTATTCCTTCACCTCCACCTCCACCTCAGTCTGCTAATTCCACCTGATTCTGTCTTTGTCACTCTTGTCTGACCAGTCCATTAAGTGGGGGGGGTTGATTGTTGGAGGCTACATCGTGGCCGGCTCCTGATGGCCTCAACATGACTACTCCCTGATACATCGAGTTACCGCGCATACAGAAAGAAACACACACGAGTACACAAATCTGTACAAGTACCTCTAACTACACATGCACACGCACACACACTCCCTCAGCTTCCCTTCAAGCGGCTACGGCTCTGTCCTTCTTGTGATGCGTGTATGTGTGTAGTATTGACCTTCTGGGCCCTGAATTGCTGTATCGACTAGCTGTGGGTTGAGGAGTGAGAAAATTGGTGCGCATTGTGGCGAACAGATTCTGAGAGCACAACCGCTGAGGGCAACATTCACCGTTTCGATCCCCAGTCATAGATGAGGCTAAGCATATAAAATACCCACTGAGGCAGGTGTTAGTGTATCCTATGAAGTAATACAGAGTGTGTAGGGGATATATGCGCTGCGCAGAGAATCTTAAGATGAGGTGTACAGTGTGAACAAAACTTTGGGTTCTTGTTTTCTTTCTTAAATGTGTAAACAAGACTTTTTATTGCAAACTTTTATCGTGATGTGTAACTAAGTTGAATGTTTTGGAAGTTTGATGTTATATTTTTGCAACACCCTGCAAAGAATTGGCCTGGAACATAGTGACCTGGACCCCTTCTCAGTCTATTCAGGGAAGTAAGCAATGATGTGAGGTGTGTATTGGTGTGTGTGTGTGTGTGTGTGTGTGTGTGTGTGTGTGTGTGTGTGTGTGTGTGTGTGTACTCCACCTGTGGTTCTTGTCCTCCATTTGTAGTGTGTAGACCATGTCCTCAGCGAGCAGGGCGCGCGTGTGGCTGGCGTTCTCGCCCCACTTTAGCTTCAGGCTCTGAGGTCCGGCGGCGGCGCATTCGAGTGGGGGCGGGGCTGGAGGGAGGGGGCGTGTCCTCGCTAGCAGAGGTGGACTCGAGGGACTGGAGCCAATGGCATTCACTGCCTGGATCTGCACACTAAAAAGTTACGGGGAGAAAAATGCGTTTGTTACAGAATATTACACTTAAAACATTTTTTTCCCCTCCATTTTCTGATTGGATATGTCCTAATATTAGAGAAGAAATATCCTTAGAAATGGTGTACAGTATGTACAGTAGTAAGCAAGAAAAAAAAAATCACCTGCTCCACATGTTTTATAAAATTTGCTGTTTGGAAAAAGCTTTCGTTTTGCTTGCTACAATGGTTTTCTTGCAATATAATTACAACAGAAGAATATTTTAAGTGTGTCTATTTGTAACTATAAAATATACAAATACAAACCTACTGGCACACACACAAAGACACATAGACCAACCGCTAATTACATGAGAACGGGCGAAAATGGATTTCTGTTCTTCAAACTCCCCCCGCTGCCTCGCTTCTAGGTATCGCCCTCCCTCCCCTCAACCCTTCATGTCAGAGTCTGATCAGCTGATTAGCATCCATATCAGATGTCCTCAGCTAGAGAGCATCTATCCTCTGACATTTAATGGCTGATTCTCTGTAACTGTAACCTTTCATTATAATTCATGTAGCTGGGTGAAGACGGAGTAGAAAGGGCAACATTCATCTATCCACTGGGTAATTAAGCATATAGATAAATGATAATGAGAGATTGAGAAGAAGGAAGAGAGTGACAGATAAAGAAGCTTACGTTTTGATCATGAGGGGTTACATTTGGATATGTGGGGTTCTACATTTCAAAGTTCAGGTTAGATGCAGCTTTTGTTTTGGAGAGTTTTGTTTCACCATGATATTTAGAAAGTAAGGGAAAAGTAACCGGTATGCCAGCAATGTTTGTACAATTTTGAGCGAACCAGAACATCAAGAAAACACTGAACCCCTGATCGATATATGGACAGATTTAAATATTACTATCTTTTTGAGCAAAAACTGTGCCTTTGTTGGGATGATTATTGGTGAGTTGACAAACCATTTATACAATGAGATTTTTGATAAATAATCATCAATAATGCAGATATAATGACTGAGTAGGTGAAGGCAATTAATAAAACAGCTGGAAGAATCTGATGCACTTATGCCATATCAAAATATAACAATATAAAAAATCCAAGCTGGCATCAAGTCTCATATCATGTTATATTATTGATATATTGTCCAGCCTTACATGGTCATTATAATCTCAATTTAACGACTGCAAGCCAAATGACTAAAATGTAAATATAAGGATGCATAGTTACTTTCCTACAAATGCATTTATTTTAATGGCAAATTTATCTCAAAAGCCATTATCAAATATATAATCCATTTAATATAAACATGCAACACAGTCTCCTTTAATTACCTGAATTTACAATTTGACATTGGGTGATTATCATTTCAGTTTACTTTTGTAGTACTGCAGCTTTAGTGAATCTGTCTTCTGTGATAGGTGACTCTGGCAATTATTATTCCTCTTGCAGTATTTACTAAACCTTAAATACGTTATTATTATTAATGTAATGCGACAGTATTAAGTGAAGATCCAAGAATAACTGAGTTCCTGTATTTAAAAACAAAATGACCCCATTGATGAAAAAATATGTATATACTTTGGGGTTTTATTATTCAGTTGGTTGTACTGACAATGTTTCTCCTGAAAATTCATCATCTATTCCTTTTGCATATGGATCAGACAGGAGGAAAACATTATTCATTCACAGTAACCTCAGAATGAAGACATTGTAAGCCTACACTGAAGCACACAGCCCAACCACTGACGACAAATAAAATATGAATCATACTATTTGAAGTGTGCCCCCGCCGTAAATAACAACAAGAATTACTGGCATTGGCACACAAAAACTCCCACAGGTAGACTCTCTCTCACACGCACACGCACAAACACACACACACACACGCACACACACACACACACACACACACACACACACACACACACACACACACACAGTGTTCTGCCTCAGTGGCAGCCATTATGCAAGAGTGCAGTGACATCGGGACAAAAACAACCCCAGAATGAAAACAATGGTGTGTGTGTGTGTGTGTGTGTGTGTGTGTGTGTGTGTGTGTGTGTGTGTGTGTGTGTGTGTGTGTGTGTGTGTGTGTGTGTGTGTGTGACCACTCTGTCTCTTCACATGTCACATGCCACAATTCAAAGAATTCACTACAGAATCATACGCATGCACACAAACACACTCACAAGTAATCACAGAATGGTTAACAGCATCACAACAATAGCTGGCAATTCAGATTACTGTGTAGTTGTTTACTGCTGCTCAAGTACCACACGTCTGACATCCCAACTCATGGAAACACCAAACAGGCTATCCCTAGCTTCTAAGACTGTCACTACTACATATGGACCTACACTTTAAAATTGACATTTCAACAACATGAAATGATTAAATAAAAATGATCTATAATACGAATATAATTTGACTACCCTAAAATAATAAATAAATATGATATATACATTATAATAAATATTTTGTGATTAAATCTTTTTATTTTTTATTTATTAACTATCAGTTAGTTCCATGGTCATGCTTTGAGTATTTTGTGCAGTGGGACAATGTTTTCAGAGATGCAACTTTTTCCTGATATTACTATAAAGTTGCTAATGGTTGCATGATGGGAAACATTGGATCCAACATTTAAGTTCCAGTTTCATGATCAAGTCAGTACCTGTATTCACTGTCCGGCAGCAGGCCGCTGACAAGGTGACTCGTCCCTGATTCAACAGTGATGGTTTGGTCGTCCAGGGTGATGACGTAGGAGGTGATCTCCGCCCCGTTACTGTTTGGCTCCTCCCACTTCAGGAGCAGGCAGGTAGACGGGGAGTGACCGGTCTCGGAGGATGTTGGGAGGTCCAGGAGGGTGAGAGACGAGACTTGGTCAGGATGTGTCGCCGGGGTCCGGAAACTCACCTGCTCACTGTACGGACCGGCACCCGCCTGATTCACCGCCTGAGTGGGAGACAAAAAATGCAACGGGGATGAGAGAGATGGAGGAGGAGAGGTTTGATTGAGAGTGGACAGAAAGGAGGTGAAGAGAGGGACAAAAAGACAAGGATGATCAGAGACATAAGTGAAATGAACTGGGCAACAGTAACACAGAGCCAGAGAAAGTAAAATTGAGGGGTGGGGGCGGGGGGAATAAATGAATAATGGAAGAACACAAGAAAATCAGCAGGAGATTATTTCAAATCAGATGTGAGAGAACATGAGTCTATTTCTTGTGCTGCCTAACACATTTAGTACCCACTATTGGGTGCCTTTCAATCGCTTGTTGTTATAGTCTATTTGATTGCCTCATACAAACTTAGTGAGGAGGAAACAAGGACAAAATACAACAGTATTTTAAGACTACATGTGCAAGATTTTTAAAGCTTGAAATAAAACCCCCAGAAAATAACAAATACTTCCTTCCATAAAAATGAGCCATTATCACTTTCCAAGAACATCCCAGCAACGTTAACATACGTGTATGCCGAGCAGTAGAACGTAAAATTGGCTGTCAGCAGTGTGAACATACAGCAAAGTCTTGACTTACTACTTTATTTTGGCAGTAAACGATCTACAAAGTCCATGACAAGAAAAATTTGATTTCAGTCATATTTCTGATTTATTTCAGATGCCAAATTTATTTCGCCGTGGCTTGAAAAATATTTTGAGGATTGATCGACCTCATCCTTGTGATAATGTGTGGCTTTTTAAAGTGCTCTCATCAAGTTGCTGATTTGACACAATGCTCATGTACAAGTTTATACATTGGGAGTCACAGGGAGTTCAACCAATTCAGAGCCTCTTGTGTGATGCTTCTTACAGTCCTCTTAACATTCAGACATATGGACACACAAGTGCACAGAAACACACAAAGACAAATCACGTACACAAACAAAAGCAGGGATGAGGACATTAGGTTGACCTTGTTTTGTCCTCTAAACATTATAAATGAGCCCATAAAGATTTGAGCAATAAAACATGTTATTGGATTCATAGCTTCCAAGGGTACATCATAAAGAAAGAGAGAGGATGTGTACGTGCATTAGACAAATACTCAGAGAAAGACAAAGTCAGCACTTCATGCACCAGATTAAGAGTCAGGACGCAAATTGAATCAATTATCATCAGTCTTTCCCTGGTCACTGGCTGTTTGTGTGCGTCTTTTCCTTTTGATGCTCTCTCGGGCTGTGTGCATGTTGTGCCATTGTGTGTCCTGACAGAGTTTCTGTGTCATTGCTTGAAATTCAGTTCTTTGTTGGGTCTTAGTGCGTCTCTGTGTATTTGTGTTTACATTCTGCACACAGCAGTTTATGTCCCTTCTTCTATCTTGCAGAGTCTGCGTACCTGTGCATGTATACAGTACAGTTTGTGTGCGTGTGTGCCTGTGCGTTTGTTTTACCTGTAGCCTGCAGCAGTAATCTGTGGCAGGTGTCAGGTCTGACAGTTCACACTGGGTGGCAGATCCACAGTAGATGAGCTCCATTGGTTCGTCTTCCCTCGCCCAATCCAAACGATATTCAGAGATGTCTGTACCCGAACCCTCGGGGCTCTGCAACACGAAGAGACACACTCACTCAGCCAAGAAACAAACAATGGGAACCTGAAACTGAATGGATACCAAATTCTGTAAAATCGGAAAAGCTTTCTGGTCGGGCCTCTTTAGATATCCATTTCTCTCGGTTTCTCGGTTTCCCTCTTTTGATAAATACAGTTGCATCTTCTGTGTTTGTCTCACCTCCCAGTTGAGCGTTACACAGGTGTTGCTGGTGAGATTGACGAGTGGCGCACCACATTGACCAGGAGGACCGGCTGCAGTTGTCACTTCTGTCGGCTCAGAGTACGCTCCGAACTAAGACACACAGATCCAAACACACATATGAGACTAGATGTGCAATGATTAGTCAATTAATACATTTAAAAAAAAAAAAGTATAGTTTTTTCAGGCAAAAGTGTTGAGTATTTGCTGTTTCTAATTTCTCAAATAACAGATTGCATACTTTCCTTTGTCATAGTCAACAGAATACCTTTGACTGTAGTTCAGATGTAAAAAGTGCTGAAATTAACTCTCAAATCACACTTGATTGTCTGTGCATGTGTATGAACTTATGAGTCATGTGTTTTTTTTACGCGCACCGATTGTTCAGTTTCTCATTCACATGTGTACTGTTGTTCCTACTATTTAATGTGCGCCGTGTTTGTGCCTGCTTTTGATTAGACAGTCATCTTTGACCGAGTTGATGATCAAAACAATCAGATGTTACGTTAATTCTGTGGAAAACATTTGCATCCAAAACATCTGCAACCTATTAAACTGTCTGGGACATTCTGACCTCATCACTATTGGCCATGTGTCTTTATATGTGTAGTAACGATTTCAAGTTGAATTTAGTGGGGCTCCTCTGTTTGTTATTTATATTAAAATTATACTACACACATGTACTCAGCATACTGAATAGATCCCGTGGCTACAAGTAAACAATTGCCATTGAAAACAGAATTTCATGCTTATTATTAAACATAAAATTGACATTAATTTGTCGAGGTGTTATTTATTGAGGCTACTAAATGGATTTCATGGTCCTGTCTGGTGAATTACTAGCTAATTTTCTTTTACCATGAATATCATTATTATTATTGATCTTTAGTCCTGCTGTCGTGAGCAAGTGCTTCTCACCCCGGCCTCGTTGGCGGCCCTCAGTCGGAAGCTGTACGTTGCACCGGGTAGCAAACTAACAACAGTGCATTGCAGCTCCGAGCCATGGTAGACCTCCGCTGGCTTGGTGTCCCCCTCACTCATCTCCAGACTGAACACACACTCTTCACACACTCCCTCAGAGACAGAAGAGTCTAAGGGGACAAAACAAGAGAGAGAGAGAGAGAGAGAGAGAGAGAGAGAGAGAGAGAGAGAGAGAGAGAGAGAGAGAGAAGGCATTTATGTACAATCAAACTGATTTGTTTACATAATTAAAAATGATCCTCGATGGAAATACATAGCAGATATAATTATATTATCTTTAGTTGTAAGATTATGTTTAGTTTTACATATTTTAGATCATGTTTACAGATCAGTTAACCAGGTAAATTTTTCGACAATTTCTAGTGGATTTTTTTTTTCTCCCTCCAACAGCTGCTTCACTTTGCTTGCAGTGAGATGAAAATAACAAATGATGGAGACAGTGGGGAAAACCCTCCAATACATTATGCTTGACCTTCTACTCGAGCCAGTAATTGCAGCGGCGCTGGCTGAATGTGAGCTGATTAGGGATGTGACCAGCTGTATTAAACTGGTTAAAAGAAGAACTTTCTCAGCACTGCGGGCTGGGAGACTTTTGCCTGCCAAGAGATAACAGTACTAATCTGCTATAATGGGCTGACATTAGCAGAGTTAAGTTAGATATGAGGCTAGGTTAGGCATTTAATGGGCGAAATTAGGCCTCTATTAGGCTGAAACAGGGTTGACTTAGCTTACATTAGATTTGGCCAGAGAAACACATAATGCAGCTAGAGGGCAATTTAACTGCCTAATAGAAATAATATTGAAAAATATTGTAATAAATAACACAGTGTACGTATATGTCAGCACTCACTCCATTCTAACTGCACTTCCTTGTGTTTGGCTTTCCCCACAATCCTCGGCGGCTGGCAGGGCCCTGGCGGGACACTTAATGTACGGACCGGAACACTAACAGTGCACTTTAGGAGCAGAAATAAACACAGAAAGTCAAAACAAACGAGACGAAACTATAATTATAAATCAGTTTGATTAATAAGTAGATAACATTTTATTTATATTTGGCTACTTTGTTGCATGCAGATTGTAGATTGTCTAACTTTAAAAAAAAAAAAAAAAAAAAAAAAAAAAGGCTACACTCATGCACCACTTTTGCTCCACTCCTAACTCAAGAACTGACAGGAAAAAATTCAAAGTTCTCAATGCACCATTTTAAAGTTGTGTATACGTTTGTGTATTACCGGGCTGTGTCCTCCTGTGGTGATGCTACACACACGTAGGAGGTAGAAGGTCCCAGGTGTCAGGCGTTCACACACACAGTCTGTTGCTGGACCACTGTACACTACCACCCACTGGCTCGCTACACAAATATGCAGATGCACACACAGACATAAACAGAATTACACCAATGATTTCACTTATAAATAAAAGTGCGTACACATTATCTGCTGTTCTAAAACATATTTCTGAGGTCGACCAAGTTATTTTTCCAGGAACAGAATCCCCATTGACCTAATTAATAATCGTGCAACAGTTTGTGTTGCTGTTTAGTTGTTGATGGATTGGGTAGTCATGTTAAATACAATACTTTGCCTATGAAGCAGTACTTATGTAATCCAGATATAGGACCTGTTTACATTACAGCGCAGGAACAAAACTGCAGCAGGAGTGGCCTGCATTCTGATTGTGAAATGGATACGCTTAGGTTATGTACTGACTACAACATAAAGGTCACATCAAAAAGAGAGCGTTCATTGATGATGTAAGACATTTGTAGTGTCTATCCAAACATCTGTTTGAGATAGTAATGCCACACACATCAACCACCCTTAATAACATAATGAATCATGGTAAACAAAATTAGTTGAGTCAGGGTTGTTCTCAGAGTTCCCCACCACAACATGTCCACTGGTACAGGTAGTGAGAGATTTAAGAAGGTAAAAAGGACAGAAAAAGGAGGAGAGATTAAGACAGATGAGGCATTAGAGGGTATTAATGGGCTACAAATCATTCAGTGTGCAATGATGTTTCAGAATTAACGTTTTAGCTGCTTCTTAGATATACAACAAGTCTTTTCTTGCCAACTAATGAATGCAACACTGAAGTAGTTGAAATAAAATCATATCAGGTCCTGTCATAGTGACTGAAAAGCACAGAGTAAATGTAAACTGCAGATGATCATTTTAATTATCTATTCTTCTGTTCTTTGACATTCAACACTAGTCTAAAATAAACAACTAATAATGTGTATTTCTTTGATGTGACTGAATGAAAACAGATTCAATAGAATAACACCTCTTATTATTCCCTGAAATAAACTGCAGAATATTTAGTTTCCTGTTGTGCCAATGTGAGAAAAACAACAAGTGTGTTAAATTGATTTTAACAAAGAGGAAACAACGGCTTCCTAGGAGAGTAAATTAATCAACAAATGCATAAAAAGAACGAGCACATGTAAGAGAGGATGGGTGGTACATTTTGAGTTATATGTTTTATAATGATTGACTTAGAACAAACGCTCAGATTAGCTGAATGTGGGATGCTTTTATGGATGGGGGAGCAGATGGATGGGCTGACTAATAGATGTAACATTCGTACCTTCAGAGCATCCCTCTGAGATCTCAAGCAGGTACGTGAGAGCCCCGGAGCCCCCGTTGTCCTGGGGAGGATCTGTAGGAGCAAAGGATTTTAGTTTGAGATAATATTGCACATAAACATCCTTCTTATTCTCAGGAGACTTCATGAAAAATATTTGCACTGTCTTCTTTATTGCTTTGGGATACCATCTCAATAAAATTAAAAACATATTGCCCACTCTGCAGGTATCAGCACAAAATCTATAAAAAAAAAAAAAAAAAAAAAAAAAAAAGATTGTCTTTCCTGGAGATAATTTCAAAGAAACTTTAAAGGCATTTTGATGGCGACTATAAAATAATACAATATCAGTGATGATGTATTTTGAGGTTATGAGTAAGTCAACACTGCTAGTAACAATCTACTTGGCTGTGCCTCAACTCATAAGAAGTAAACACTGTTGCCATAATTGCAGTTAGAAACTGATGGGTAATGGCCAAGTTGTAGCCAGTGCAGAAATCATGACGCACTACACAGTAAAGAAAACTGTTCAGCAACTGTGTTGTGTTTACAGCTAAATAGTGATTGACAGACATATAGTTAAGATCTGTGTCATGTTTACTATATTTCAGAAAGGAAGCTGTACTGATTTCTGCAGTGCTGCCAAAGGACAAATGTATGATTGCAGAATTAATGTTTGTATGGTACTATCTCCAAAATCTCACCAATGAAAGAAAGAAATGAATAAAACTATCAGAATAAATAAGAAACATCGTTTCTTTTGGATGCAACTGTATGTTAGAGAGTGAGTGTGCGAAGATCCACTTGCATTTTTTTTTTTTTTTAAAGTCTCAAGTGTTTTAGATATTGTGTCTGTTTACCCCATGTGACAGTAAATCCATAGGGCGTAGCTCCGGTGACACAAGGTGTAGATGGAGGTCCTGGTTTGTCCGGATTGGTGGTGCACACCAACACTTCGCTGGGACTGCTCTTTCCCTCCATGTTTGATGCTATGAGCTGCGTAGGAGGGCAACGGATAGAAAGGAGGTTTAAAGACGAGGAACGTGAGACGAAGGACAAAAAGAGAGACAGGGTCAGAAAGGAGAGGGTGACACAAGGAGACAGAGGAAGGATGGTAGGAAGCAGAAGATAGAGAAATGGAGAGGAGGAGAAGAGACAAAATGAGCAACAATGGGGTACAAGAAAAAAGAAAGAGGTGCAGTAAACAGAGAAGAGGACACAGAGGAATCCATCGAGAAACTGATTAATAGGAGCCATTACTCTCTGCTCCTTCACCTGTGGTTCTCCTGGCCTCTCTGCCTTCATTTCTCTTCAGTTTACTCCCTCCATTACCCATCCAGAGGACTATCAATTTGCTTTTTTCCCACATCCACACAGAGAACACACAGTCATGTGTGTTTGTGTCTTCAAAACCCCAAAGATGTAGCTGACCATGTGTGCCAAAGTGCCTGTAAGGTGTTATTTGAGATGATTGCACCATAATGCACATGCAAACCCATTGACAGAGACCTACTGTCGGTATATTTTGTTTCAGTGTCCTAACATTATGAGGAGTTACGCGAGTGGCTTTTAGTAGAACCGGACAGTGTTCTCTTCTTGATAAATTGCTGGTGAATTGCCTTGTTTCACTACTGATCCAATTGTAGCCGATTCTCTGGTGGCAAAATGATGTTCTCCATGTTGCATTATTGCCGATAGACAACTGGATGGGTTGGTATCCTTGGAAACTATTTTTTAATGTAACAGAGTAAATTTAACTAATGACACAATAATGACCTGTGAAAAAGTTCGGTGACAAGATTAACACAGCTCTCTCGTTTGTAAAGCAGAAACACATGCATCCACCTCACGTCGTCACTCACCCTGAATTTATACTGTGTACTCCTCTTCAGGCCTTGTACAGTACAGGTCAAGTTTTCTCCAGTGTACTTTGGATGAAAGTCTGTTCCCTGTGGGAGACACAGCAGTACAGCAGTACAGTAGTCAGTGTGTGTGTGTGTATGTGTGTGGTATGTCAAGGTTTCTTTCTTTTAGTGTGTGTCCATTTTGAAGCATATGGATGTCATAAAGCTGTCTTTCATACTTAATTTCATTACATGTTTGTGAATGTGGGAGCAACCAGTGCAATTCCCTGCTCCATATAATACGTGTTCAACCATATATGTGTTTCTATGTGTATGCTGCTGTATTATAGGATTTACACTTTCTGTGTCTGCTTTACATTCACCCAAACTCTTTTCCAGTGGATTATGGATTTAATTTTACATTTTTGCTCATAATATGTTTTTCCAAATGCAAAGCTTCCTTGCTGATATCTTATGTTGTTCTCCCTCTACTTCCTGGGGGATTCAAGTGACTGACAGACACAGAGTATAATGAAGGTATATGTTCAGGTTTTAAATTGACAGATTATATAGTACCTTCCACTTTCAATTCTGTGAGGTTTGCTTTTAATGGAAAGTAAAATAAATGTTTACGTGTGTGTGTGTGTGTGTGTGTGTGTGTGTGTGTGTGTGTGTGTGTGTGTGTGTGTGTGTGTGTGTGTGTGTGTGTATGCGTGTGTTACTCACGCTGTTGTCCTCCTGGATCTCAAGTGTGTATTTGAGCTGCTCCTCACTGGGACTACCTTCAGGACGTCCCCACTCCAAGGTCACCCAAGACACCCCTGCCCTCACCAGCCGCGGTGCCAGCGGCAGAGCAGGCAGGGTACCCATGGTGTAAAACACCACCTCTGGGCTGAAGCCACTGCACAGAAGAAATTTCCATTTTATTTATATAAAGATGTGAATGATTGACTTGAGCACACTGGAAGAGATGCCGTGTGTCCTGAATTATGAATTCAGAAGATAAAGTGGGGACTTTATAGAAATAAATGCTCATTTAGAGAGAGAGGATGGATACGTGTGGGGTTGCAGGTGAGCATGTTTGGGGAGTTTCAATGGAGGAGACAGGCAGAAAAACAGAAAGGGAGGAATTCATTTGTGACTTGCCGGAGGTTAAGTTGGAAAACTTTTTTCAAGTAACAAGAATAACAAGTAACCCAAAGCTTGCGTGTGCGGAGCATGTTTGTGCAAGTAAATGTGAACCGAGCTGAAGGATGCATGAAAGCCACATTGAGTTCAGCCAGAGAGGTAATTTCTCCTCCCGTGCTCTCACTCCGCTCTATCACCTCCTCCCTGCCAGCCAAACGACTGCAAGTGAGACGCTCCCCGACATAATGACAAAGAGGAGGCGAGAGGAGAGGGGAATTGGGAGGGGAAATGGGATGGAGGAAAAGGACTCATGTCACATGTAGAATAATAGTATCGAATAGCATGGTGCATGTTTCTGTTATTCTGTCTGCCATGATGGTGGTGAGGTGGTGTATAATGAGGAACAAGAAAAAAAAGCTATTTGTCATTTGCGCGTGTGCGCATGTATAATATGTGTTTATGTATTCAGTAGCAGGCAACGGTACCTTGTGCCAATGTCGTTGAGTGCAGCCACTCTGAACGTGTAGCCACAGGCGGGGAACAGTCGTGTCAGCTTACAGTGTCTCTGGCTCCCAAAGTAACATTCTCTGAAAATACTGTTCTTCTTTCCCTGCGGAGAAAAAAGAAAGGAGAGGAAAGGAAAGGAGAAGAGAAGAGAGAAAGGACGAATGGGAGTATGAATACGAGAAGAAGATGAAAGCCACATATTGAGTGAGGAAGAATAATTCACAGTCTTGTAAAAGCTGAATGTGAACATTTGTTTAGCAATATCTGGGACAGGTATAAGTGCTTTTTTTTTTCCCCTGGTAAGGGTAAAGTAAGACAGGTGACGGACAGAGCGAGAGACAGACTTACCTCATCCCACTCGAGCAGGTAGTTTGTGATTTTGGATCCATTGTCGCCTGGGGGCTGTGACGAGGAAATGAACCGGACGAGGCGAAGAAGAAACAAGCGAGAGATTGAGAGATTAGCTGAGGATAAAAGACTCTGACAATGAGACAGACAAAATACCTGCTGTGTTTTTATGACTGGCCTCATATCCTGTCTGGGTGACTGATGTCACTCTTTATCAGTGACAGTGTGAGTGGATATAAATTACTTAAAGAAAAGGTCAGAGAGGAAGCAGAGATGCACCTTGACAGCATTGTGCAACACTGCAAGAATGTCTATTAGGTGCTGCAGGGCTGATAAAGTCAAGGCAGGAGGTAAACCAGGTGAAGGAAAACATATTACAAGTATTTATTATCTTTTATGATAATAAAAGAAATGTACAGATAACATTTGGTAGATCCAGGCTCATCGGATTTGTATAAAACAAAATCAGATAGTGATAGCATTAGATTGACCTCTGACATCATCAAAACTATTTAAAAAAAAAATGATGTAACTATCTATCTCAGTGTCTAGAGATGAAGATGTTCTTGGCTGTACCTTCCACTGTAGGGTGAGGGTGCTCTTGGTGCGGTGGGAGAGTTTTGGGGGTAACAGGATGTCAGGGACGCTGCAGTGTGTGGTGAACGAGCCGGCCTCCGAACACGAGCCTCGAACCGAGTTGTACATTGCCGACACCCTGAAACAAACAGACAGCAAACATTTATAAGGAGCAGCATTCAGATGATTGCTTGTCCTGCATGAGTTGAAGCTAAAATTAAAAATCACAGGGGCATAAGTAATATAAATAACCTTAAAAAGATTGATTCCTTACCGTACGTGGTAGTCTGTCGTCGGCCTTAGGTCTTTCAGATGGTACTCCAGTTCTTCGCCGCTGAAACACAGATCAAACACAAAAGTTACACCAGTGTGCTTTAAATGGGTTTTTACTGAATGAGGTTTATTTGTGGCTGACGCTGTATTCTCTCAGCTTGGAGCGTACTTCTCACCTGTATATAAGGCGATACTTTCCATCTCGTCCTTTATCTGAGAGAGAGACCTCATAGGAGCAGGACACAGGCATCCCGTTACTATGCCTGTTTACCAGCCCTGTTGGGGGGGCCCAGGACAGCTGTGCAGCCCGCGCTTGAACATTGGACACCTGTAAGACATTAAATAAACACAAATACTGCAGGTTACACACACAATAACATCAAGAACAGTTCTGCCATTTGCAAACATTTTCCGAGGATGGAGTGTGACTTTTTGTACGCAGCTGCACAGGACAAGCATTTGATAAAATTTTCATTTTTGAATGGTCCTTTCCATTATATTATGTTCTAATAATTTGATTCTGTTGTATTTTGTTGTATCACTTTGTAGGCAGTGGTTATTCAGCCCCCATAAATAGGCAATTTTGTTCTATAAAAGCATTTCGTGCTATAATTTTGAATGTGTGTTTTTGTCTATTTATGCATTTGCGTAGGTGTCTTTGTGTTTTTGTATGTGTATCAGGGTAAAACAACATGTAACTGCAACCATTACTCCATTTGTCTGTTGTTTCAAGCTCAGGCACATCAGTGCCAGGAACTCACAAGGAAATTAAAACGAACCAACACAAAAAAAGAATCCTGCATGTTTGTGTGTTTCATTGTTGTACTTGTCTGGGTGTCTGCCTGTCTGCAAGTGCATGCATGTTTATGGTTAGTGTTAATTGCAGCCAATCTAATGATATTTAGCACAATCTGCCGCCATCCCGGCATTTATTTCCACTGACTAGGCAATAAATGTGCCCTGATGGCACCGCAAACCACAACTAGACTGTTTATAAGGAAGAGACAGACAGACATGTCATATTATTAAGACTCTTGATCACAATTGGTTTTATGAGATTACATCACTGTGCCCACAGCCTGCCTCAGAATACCTGTGTCTTTGATGGAGTTTATTCACAACTAAATTCAGTTTTTCACTCCTGCTCTGATCTCTTTGCTTAGATGTAGACTCTGGATATGTTAATATGATATTGATGTGCAAAAACACAGTGACAAACAGAGAGAGGAAGACAGCGAGTCCTTAACAAAATGACCGAAAGCATAAAGAAAAGACTACGAAGAAACTCCAATCCTCTCTTTAACTGAAACTAAATTCAAAGAGATTAAATTTCTTGCAATGACAGTAAGTGGCAACACCTACTACTGTGTCTGCAACGCCTACTACTGTGTCTGCATGGTGCAAAACTGAATCTATGAATAGGCAGATTTG
Source organism: Embiotoca jacksoni (assembly GCF_022577435.1). Taxonomy (NCBI): domain Eukaryota; kingdom Metazoa; phylum Chordata; class Actinopteri; family Embiotocidae; genus Embiotoca; species Embiotoca jacksoni. Next base: position 9,762,745 of record NW_027185318.1, on the reverse strand, counting down.
CTGTCTGTCTTGTCTCCATTTTTCTCTATATACACACTTGTACCAAATTACTGCCTTCTTTATAAATGTATTACGGTAATGCAGGTGACAGTAAACCACATCTGTAGTGTATGACAAAGATTTCTCATGAATTGCTCTACTCCTTCTTTCCTTCCCTGTTCTATTTCTGCTCAGTCCTAACAATAATAAACTGCATCAGTTTTGAGGTCATCTGAGGTTATGAGATCAGATAAATTACTACTGCAGATCAATTTCCGGTCTCTTTCACGTATTTCTCAGTATCTCAGTATCTCCTTTTACACTAAATTTGTTCTCTTTCATGACATCATTCTCACTATCTATTCTAACCCCTATTAGAAACCCACAGATGGTAAATGGTCCAGTTTCACAGCCTGCAGACCCAACTGCTTTAACTGGGAGTGAGCAATTCCTCTCCGGCAAACCATGTCTGCATGACACCAGCTCATTCATTCACATTCCCCTTGGGGAAGGAGGAAAAAAGCTGTTAGTGTTTACAGTGTTTTTCAGCTGGAGGAGCCGCGTTTGGAAGTGGATGACATGAATGGGCAGATGCTGCCCTCATGTGGCCAGGATGAGCACAGCTTATATTATCAGATGTTATTAAATCCCCACAATGACTTGAAAGTGAGATAAACTGCAGTCACTATTTTCCATCTGAATGTTTGATTTTCATGAAAATCACAGAGACAAGACAGACATATGTGAAAGACATCAATGCTTAAGCCAGCCATGACTGCATGAGATAAGGAGGTGATTGATGAAAGTGGTTATAAGCGTGTGTGAATGTGTTGTGTGTGTGTGTGAGTGTGCGCAGTGGTGGGGAGAGGTATGCATACCAACCTGTGGTTTGTCGATTGTAGACAGCATGTCTTGAACACGCTTCCCCTCGGAATCATGATCTGAGGAGACAGAGGGAAAGTGGAAACTGAGTAATTATCAAAAATCAAATACAAAAAATATTTCCAGTATAATAAACAGCAAAGAGAGACTTTGTGTATAAGGTGGGCAAAAGTCCTGGGGGCATCTGTGCCATAATCTGTGTATACAGTTTCCACATGATTCTGACTGCTGACTTTTTTTTATTATTTATTTATAAAAAAATAAATAAATAAATAAAAAAGAAAGAAAAAGGAAATTTCACCATCCCAAGTTTCAAAACAGATCAGCATTAGCAATTTTGGCACTGCTGGTGAAAACCGGTCTGTTGATTGACAAGCAGAAGGTTTCCATTACCCACAGGCCATGTTAATGTGATATCTGGAAATATAAGCCTCATTATTGTCCAATGTCAGCCAAGGTCTGCATTTAGATTGGGAAATTGTAGGGTTGAAAACCGCCAGCTGAGAAGCATTTTGTTTCCCCCAATCAACCCCAATATTGCGTGTGAACATGTCCCTGGATGTGCTGGTAATTCAGTCGTCTGTGAAAAATAGAACAAGAATAGCCCAAAAATAAAGTAAAAACAGACCTAAACTCTTTAGGAAGTGTGTTGTCTAATGGAGTGTGATGCAACACTTGTTTTCATTTACAAGTGCCTATATTTTATCTCAAGTCATGATGAAAACACAGCCCTCAGAAAAAAACACAAAATTATCCAGCATTCCACAGAAAAGCATTAGTCAAGAATTCCTGACCAGGAACAAATAAAACGGGGAGCACCAAAAAAAACATATAATGTGACTCATATTCCACTGTGACTGTTCTGCTCGGTACATAGAAACTGTTGATTATCTTTGAGTCATTAGTTCATAGAAATCATTATCTAATCATTATTATGTATCATTTTGAATCAGTTGTGCCAACAGCTATGAATAATTACACACAGAAACATGTGACATCAGCAGCGTTGCTGTTGTAACCCTGCAGAACAGCTTGTTATGTGCGACAATATACTCATGCCATATGTATATCATGACTGTGGTGCTATATTATGCTTCGCTGAATCTTGTAATGGCAAAAGTCAACAAAGAAAATCTGAATTAAATATTTGTCTTACAACATTTAACCAAGTATTCAATTTAATTTTTTTTGATTTAGACTATATATATTTGTACAATATCCTTGACCAGACACAGCTGTGAATTTACATATGTAGCAATGTCAACATTGCTTCCTGTGCACCAAAAAAACCAAAAAACATTTATGCTTCTAGAAAACACCAACCAGTCACCAGTGTTTAGACATATGCTCTTTCCTACACTAATTATAGGTATGTAATGACATTAACTTCTATTCAAATGCTATACTGTATTACAGATTTGGTAATGTTAAAACCATCAATTAGTTTACAATAAGGAAATGTATTCTTAACTATTTTGACAATCTTTTTTTATTCAAGTTATTTATTAAGCAAAATTCAAAACACTTATTGTTGCTATTAATAATTATTTTCGCTGTTTTCTCCGTTTCACTTCATTGTAAATAGAATCTGGGCAAAAAAAAGGAGAATGAGGTTGTCACTTTGGGCACCAGGAGATAGTGAAAGGAATTGTTCACTATTTGTTTTATATTTTATGGAAACAAATATTAACTGATTACATTGAACAAAAAAATTCAAATAATAGTTGCAGTCACTTATTAGGTGGGAAAATCCCATCATGTATTGTGAGCTTGGCTGTTGTTTTTACTCGACCTACTGACTGTGTCATGCGGTGCGAGACAGGCACAACCACTCAAGGGCCCCCCACACACACAACACATGCACACAAACACACACCCATGCACATGTCTGCTCCACTGACACACGTCTTCGGGTGATTTAGTGGACGCTGGAAGTTATTATGGGTGCAAGTGAATGCGCGCGCACATGTGTGGGTAATGGAAGTCTTTCCCCCCGTGTGATCCCCAGCGTTGAGGTTTTTCCGACCTGCTTTCTCCATCTGAGTCCATCTGTGTGTGTGTGTGTGTGTGAAGGTGAGCAATACAAGACCTGTGTCTAGACTGCTTGATGAGTGTGTTACAGGAGCAAGAAGACTCACAAACTCACAACTGCACATATACATTGACATATAAAAAGTATATTTGTGTACACGGAAGTTTGTGCTTCACAGACCACTGTATGTTTAGTGCAAGTGATGAATGAGAGATCGCGTGTGTGTGTGTGTGTGTGTGTGTGTGTGTGTGTGTGTGTGTGTGTGTGTGTGCGCGCGCGCGCACGTGTCAGTCTCTCTGACAGGCTCTATGGAGGAAAGGGCCTTATTGTGCCTGGGGGTACACTTATGAGTCATGGCAACAGTGATGTCATGGAAGCACAACCTCAATTTGACCTCCCAGTGTGTGTGTGTGTGTCTCGGTATCAAGTTACAGGAGATTGGTGATGGGCGATAGGGGGAGGGGAAGTTAAGCTACTGTGTGTTGTGTGTATGTGTGTGGAGGCTGGCAGTGCGGGTAGAGTTCAACAGGTGAAGTACACATTCTGCATCACTGCTCAATACATTGGCTCATTAGCACTCTTTTTTATTTTTATATGCACAGACTTGTCCTCTTTCATCCATTTGGACAAAACAGAACCTTTTTTTCTCTCTTATGGAATGAAAGCACTCAGACTCGCAGCTGTAGACATGAACAGCTCTGTCAAATAACAGGCTGATCCAGCTTGTTCCACCCATTCATCACAGCTGTGAAAAAGGAGAATATGTATTGGCCGCTCAGTGCTGTGGTCCTGTAGCTACTTGTCTCCTGCAGCTAAGAGCGCTAAGTCAAGAAGATGTGGAGTTCCTTTATGGCATCATTTCAGCTGTCCTGTATTGAATATTAATCAAAATATCATAAATGTAGTTATATTCATGTATTCTTTTTTTATTTTTTTTACTGGAACCTCCAATTCCAGTAAATTTAAGTCAGTGATAGAGTCTCAACTTCGGTAATTCAATGAATTTTGGTGTTATCATCCATATGTGCAACATCAACTTTCAAATGAGTTTGCAATTATTATTTAAGCTCTATTTTTGGAAACCTGTCACTCATTCCTTCTTTAGGAATTAATTCAAATTTAAACGACGGCCATATTCAGGTTGATATTTAATGTCTACAATCTGTAACCGGTTATGGCCAGTTTAATAGTTCAAGTGCAGACCCGATGAGACGCATTCATTGTTTTTGTACGGTTTGGGCTAAACCCCAAGCTCAGCGTGTGACAGAAGAAACGTATTTAACATTTGAGGAGGCCAGTAATAAAGTTTGAAAAACACTCCTGCTTTCCTTCGCCACTGAGCGCTGTGGTTGTTGAGTCCAGCTGCTTAAGTGTTCAATATAGACATCAACCACAAGGAGTCAATGCTGACGGCTGAAACTGAACCTCTTCCCCAGTGTTACTCCACAACACAACTCCCACCGTGTCCTCACGGTGCCTCTTGTCCTCCCTCTTCTGTTTTTGTGCCGCCCACGCACCCTTACTTCCTCTCCTCGTCTGACCTCACATCCTGTCTGCGTCTGACCGCCTGCGTTTGATTACTGAGGACAGCATTACTGAGGACAGCCAGACGCAGCCAGGGAGCACAACGGAGGAGGAGGGGGAGCAGCGAGCACCGGGCCCGGGCCAAAAGCAGGCGAGAGAGGGGAATTTAGAGGAAGAAAGAGAGACAGTGAAGGACAAAGTGCAATGAGAGAGAAGGGACAGGCAAGAGGAGTCTGGGGAAGAGATTAGGTACAAAAACACAAGGAAATTGAGAGACAAAGAGCAAGCCGGGGATCAACAGACAGGAGGAGAAAGGGAAGGATGAAAGGAGAGCGGGAGGAGAGAGCTTAGGAGGATGTGAGGCGAGGATTACGCAAAAGTTTTGTGACATCATCAGAAGGCACAGAGCAGATGCACACCACTCATCTAAATGTAGTAGTACGTATAGTATGACTCAGTGCTTACAAGTTTAGGCTGGTTTGCATTAAAAATCACAAAAACTATATCAGATATAAGTATTAATTTATTCATCATGGGATGAGCCGCTGCTTCTGGTGGCATTTTTCCTCGCTATAAACTTCCATGTCAAGGTTTGCTTTTTATGATGTCTTTGGTTAAATTAAATTGGCTAAAATGGTTCATAATTACAGCTGACAGTAATATCAGTGCAACTCTTGGTGAAAAATGTGAATAGGAATATTTTCATGAATGTTTCCCTTATAAACATTTTAAAAGTAGCTTCAGATTGCTGTTAGGGATGCATACTACAGAATAATAAACTTTCTGATTGGATGTTTCTTTCTTAAATGCTTGAAAGCTGATTTAACCCTGACTTTATTTTTTTGTACGCAGGTTTTACCTTTGATTTTTTTTTTTTTTCCAATGTTTTCATGACCAGATTATTTTATCTTTTTTACTGATATCCACCAGGAGAGTTTCAATGTCCGGCTGAGCGTTTAAATGGTTCCTACTTCCAGCAACTTAAAATTGTCCACATCCAACGTGAATAAAATCATTTTTTCACAGTCCAATTCTATTCTATCCACAACTAGCTATTCGGGTAAACATTCACATAAAGGCATGATGTGATCATCATTGTGTCTCTACCACTTTATTTACTGTCTAATTCTACTCTACTCGCTCCCTCAGTCCTCCTCAAGTACGTGGCCGCGTTTATTACATTCGTTTTTTAAATGTCGCACATGTACAAATTTTTAAATTAGTTACGTCACTTACTATTAGAACTTCAATAAAACTGAGTCACTTTGACATTGAGGAGGTTGCATTCTTCCTGCATGACAGCCTGTGGTTCTTAGACACAGTCTGTCTGCACTGGGACAGAAAAAGACCTTTAAGGCCTGGAGAAAAAAATGTGAAAAATGTGGCAGCGGCCGCTCACTCAGCCCCCACTCCACACACAAACTGGGCCACAGGGTGCGTGTGGTGTGTTGCCTTAAAGGAACAAAGCGAGATATGATACCCATCTTCAGAGGCCTCTAATCAGGGAGAACAAAGCAAAAGAGAGGTGCTCTCATCTGGAAGTAAAAGGAGAGACGACGAGAAGGAGACCAGAGGGAGAACGGAGAGGAAGGAGCTGGGAAAGAGTGGAGACAGAGGGAGGGGAGAAAAGAGGAAAATGGAGGTAGAAAGGATTCCACTATTATCATCTGCTGCATAGTGAGCATTCCATCTGCTCAACAGCTGGGCTACACACAAACTCACAGACACACACACACACACATACACACACACACACTGGACAAGTTGTTGGGACATGCCTGAAATCATGGTTGTCATGGTGAAGGTTTGGTTCTCAGGGCCAGAGCCTGGATCGTTTATAAAGGGGATTAGAAAGGGAGACACGGACAGAGAGACTGGATCAGAGAAGTGAAGTAAGAAATCAGAAAGAGAGCGAATAAAGGCTAAAGAAAGAGAAAAGAAAAAGTAAATTAAATTGAAAAATCAAATGAAAAAACAAACAGAGGAAGAGAGCCAAGCAAATAAGAACCCTGGCTAATACTGAGCTTCATGTAAAATGAGAAATATCAGGGTGGGATTGGAAAAATCTTGATAATTCAGTTAGATTTCTGCAAGAGGAACCTGATTTTTTTGGTGTTCAAAAAGTGTGCATGTGCATAACAAAGGCAGCAGAAAATATTTCAAAGGCAGCATCTCAAAGTAGAGCAATAATAATTAAAAAAGAAAAAAAAAGATCATGTGTCCAACATAATGGGAGTCCAAAGCCCAACTTATCCTAAAACTAAAATAAATAAGTCGCAGTATAAACACACGTAATTGAATTCCACTGTTGCTGGTCTAAACATGATTTCTCTCAGGTTTTATGTGTGCATGTAAACGAACACATACAGAGACTTTCACCATTGCAGCCCTCTCACTAAAGAGAGGGACGAGTGTTCCAACTGCCGCAAAGAGTCTCTCAGCCCCCCCCAAAAAAAGTATGGATGTTTGCGTATCTATGCACGTGTGTTTATGTAAGTGTGTATATAGGCTGCGAGTGACATAGCAACCTGGCCAGGCAGTGAGGAATTATGGAGGATGCGTTTCTCAGAACCCTGACCCCATTCAACCCTGCTCAGCCAAAAAAAATCTTGACAGAGTGACTGCAGACTGGCAGACGCAGTGGAAGGCAAATCGGCAGTCTGACAGACAGCAGAGGCGGTTAGAGAGAGAGAGGCATAGACAGTGAAAGACTATCAAAGAGGCGAACAGATATAAAGACACAGAACAGTAGGCAGATGGAAGGAGACAGAGATACAGTTCAAGGTCAATCAACCATCCATCCACATTAAAGCTGTCATTATTGACCACCAAAATAATCTCTCTATTTAATGAAATGCATTATGTTTAAAAACACCAATAATTGCAACACGAAAAGTTGAAAACATAACAAATCATTTTCTGCTAGCTCAAGCCACCTGTCTATGTCAGATAGCGACAGTTGATGCATTTTTAAACACACAATTATATTTAATCATAAATGGACTTCCGTTTCACACTCAAAAGTTTCTAACAAACATGTCAGTGTCTCTTCCACAATTCTCACGCTGCTTTCAGCATCTGCCTTAAAGAACTCAGAAAACATTGTTAACTTTAGTAAATTGTATAAAAAAAAAAGTGCCCCTCCTCTCTTCCTGGTTTGTGCTGTAAAACAATGTAAAGCCCAGCCGAGTGACACTCAACGGGGGAGAAGTAAAGGGCGGTAGCATCACTTCTTGCTGCGCAGGACTTTTAAACCTGCTAAAAATAACGTCCCAAATTACTGGAGCACAAGTTTATTCAATTACTTATTTTTGTTTAAGTCGTATTTTTCTGAAGCAGCAGTTGAAAGGACTTAAAATATCATGTAACCCACTTCTGGTTAATTAGGAACGGTTGGGTGCTGTAGTTTGATAGTGTGGAGAGTTTATCGCTTGTATCACAAGATTCATTCAGCTGGACAGGGAAATGTCTGGTGTACTCATTGTGATTGGGCGAGAACAACCTCCCCTTCTAATCCCACTAGTCCTGTTACATGATATCAGCGGGAAAGACATTCCTCTGGTGGTAAAGCCATCCCTTGTTCCCCGTCTGTTTTTTTGTACATGCCCATTTTTGACTCTTTTGTTCCCAAGTTTCTGTCCTTTACTTTTCCTCTCCTCCATTTTTTCATCTCATTTTTTTTTGTTGTCTTTCTTCTCTCAACTTTCCCCCTCCTAGCCTCTCTCTTCCATCCCACTGCCCTCCATCTTGCCCGACAAACATGGCCGTATTTGGGTTTGTGGAAAGGGGATGGAGTTTGTGTGTGGGAGGGCGGTGGGGTTGAGATTATCGCCATAGCAATTCACTAAAACAAACCAGGGTGGGAGTGTGTTCACACGTCTCCGGGCCTGTTACCGCAGTCACAGCAGGAGCAGCTGGAACAGGAGTGTGATAGTTAATATAATTGCTGAGTCATGACTTGACTCGGTCAAAGGCTGCAAGAGCTAATGAAGATGACATCAAAACTTTCCAGGACATTGTGTTTTTAAAATCTTAATTTTAGAACTGCCATTGTTCTAAACTCTTACTCCATTGGTATTTTAACTTAATTTGTAGGAAACTGCATCAGGGTAAAAATTAAATGAAAAAAGTTGCTCGAACAAATGAATAACTATTAATGACTCACCATACACTGAGACATTTCTAAACTTGGCAAGAAACTTCTAAACCAATTATTAATTAGTTTTACGTTGTTTCCATTCTGAGTAACTTTGAAGAAGCATCACCTCCATGGCTAAAAACTTTAATTCATTCAATGAGGCCTGAAGAATTCTGAGATTTCATTTGAGACCATTGCTTAAGTTTTAAAGTGAGATGAATTTATGCAAAACCTGAAAAACATCCTCCCAAAAAATATTATGTACACACTCCTGCTCTATTCAATACATAGATGTTTGTTACCATAGCCTAACTTGGTTTGGCATGATCAGTAGCTTAAGGTGCTTAATATTAATTAATTAATTAATTAATATACTAATATTTGCCAAACGATAGCAGACTTAGATACATATTGCTGTGAAACTGATATTATTGACTCTGTGCGCTGTTGCACTATATGGTTTAGCATTTACACTTTTTCTGAGTCCAATTGCTATGCCAATGTGCTATGAGCCGGGTGAGGTAAAAATATCTAAAGATAAAGTAAAACAAAGTACTGTATAACTTCTTACAGTGCCAGTGCCAGGCACAGTAAGGTCCCGATGTTAAATATGATCGTGCTCAGGTTTATCTAATCTTGATTCTTATTGCTGTTGGCACTTCTAAAACATTGGTTGTTAAAAATATGACAAAAATCTGAAAAAGACCAAAGTGGACTGGGGAGGGTGTGTTTTTAGATGAAAATGAAAGATGAAAAATGTAATAAACATAATCCAAAAGTTTCATCAAGTCTAAGGCAAAACATCTCCAGAGAACTGAAAGAACATTAGATTCCAGTTGGGTTTTCCATATTTCAAAACATCCTTCTTGGGACTTTGGCATTATAATTGGTAATTAAGAATAGATCTTAAGTACTTTCTTCGGTTTAAAATTACTGTGTCAACACTGAAGATAAATGAAATGTTTTCTCTTCTTTTTGTTGCTAAGACGATTGTGCAAGTGAAAATGAACTTGGAAGAAATTCCAGACATTCAAAGAGTATCTCAGGAAAAAGAAAGGAAAGCTTGTTACATGCCATTTTAACTCAATTTAAATATTCTGTACATGTGATACATTTCTTTCCACACTTATCATTCCATCAGACAGCTGACCACTGCTTTATCTATGACCCTTCTCATTTTCCTCACATCACATTCACAGAGCCAACATGGCGGGTGCAGCAGTCGCTGCACACATCTGGTTTCTCCTGGATTCACAGCACTTGGCAATGACGTAGAACCAACGGTGGAGGAGCTGAGGGAGCTGGTCCATCTGTTTCTGCTGAAATCCCACTTTTTCTGAGTGAGAGACGGGATCTGCGGTGGTGATGATGCAGAGCCAAGATGGAGGAACAGAGGGGATGGAGCCCACATCTGTTTCTGCTCAGCGAGCAGCTCAGTTCTGAGGAAAAGGGCCTGTAGAGCTGGCTTTACTGGGGAATGGACACTGTGCTAGCCAAGTCCGCCTGCTGCCTTACTGGCACTGGGGCAGTAGCCACACACACACCACACACACACACACACACACACACACACACACACACACACACACACACAATAACACACACACACACACACAGAGAGAAAGCAAGGGCATCAAGGGCAAAGCGTAGGCGGCTGTGTGTGTGTATGTGTGTGGTATTCTGGGTTGGACGGTACTTGGATTGGATGCGCCGAGCCAAGCAGCAACTTTGTCGGAATGTTTGCACTCTGCTCTCTAACTCTCTGTCTTTCCATCTCTCTCTTGTCTGTGATATAGGACTTCTGGTTCGATTCTTTTTTTTTTCTTCTCTTTACAATCCTTCCATCCATCTCTCTCCTCCCTCATCTGTCCTTCAAATCCTACATTCCTCGCCGCTCTCTGTTTGCACCCCTATCCTCTGGACCCTCATGCTCTGATTGTTTTACAGGGAGCGCAGTCACAGGGTGTTTGTGCATATGTGTCTCTGTTGGTGTGTGTGTGTGTGTGTGTGTGTGTGTGTGTGTGTGTGTGTTTTGTTTGTGTGGGCGTGCGCGTTGTGTGGCACATCTAGCTGACTCAGCCTGATCTCCAGCCCTATACTGAGACCCTGGTAGACCAGAACAGACACCCGACGACATGGTGACATGCTCCTGTCTGTCATGTGTGTTATTGTTGTTTGACTGCTGCAGCAGGCACCACATGAAACTCATAAACTGAGCTGTCGAACCTCGCTTTCCTTTTCCTCTTATGGCAACATCTTAGATGAGTCCCTGTTATGTGTTCTCAGTCAGTTTGGTGTGTGTGTGTGTGTGTGTGTGTGTGTGTGTGTGTGTGTGTGTGTGTGTGTGTGTGTGTGTGTGTGTGTGTGTGTGTGTGTGTGTGTGCCTTACTGTCTCTGCACATGTGCTGGTCCTTCTGTTTGAGTGAGTGATAAGGCTGAGCTGTGGTGTCTAAATCTCAGAGCTCAAAGGTTTCCTTCATCTCAAGTAAGGTTCTACAGGTATGTGACCCCCCCCCCCACACACACACCCTCTCTTTCCCCTCTCTTACCCCCCCATCCCCCCAACCCCCCTGTGGCTGAGCCCTCACCAACAAGGCCGGTATTGTAGCGAGGGTAAAACGATAGCGCTCAGGGACAGGTTCAGCTATGTGGTTACCCAGACAACCCCTCTTACCCCCTTCCCCACCTTCCCACCTCAATCCCTCCACCCCCACCCCCTTCACCTCAGTGAGGCTGCATTCATTCATTCATTTTTTTTTTTGAGTGACAAAAAAAAAAGAGAGAGAGAGAAGAACGAAAGGTGTGTTTTATCTGGCCTATTTGAATGCTGAGGGGCACCCAGGTTGAAGAGGACAAAGCCAGTCACAGAGACAGACAGAGAGAGGTCAGCGAGAATATAACATATTCTTTCACAAAGAGATATGACATATTTTTTTGCAGGGTGACATTTTCGACATTATTTAGAAAATAAAAAGGCACTACGGTGATATTTTCTGACTAGCAGACATGTAAAATTAAGAAGGCATTAGAGACGGTCTCTTTGCTGTTATTATAGGTGTTTAAAATCTTAATGGAGTTGTGCACGTTTGAGTACGTGTGTTATAAAAAAAAAAACCTGAAATGCAAATTGCATTATGTTTCTTTGATTTTGTGCTCGTTGTGACTGCGATGCAGGTATGAATCAGGTATGAATCTGTGATGTTTTTTCATAAACAACCAAATCAATGAGTGCTTTCAGGAAAGAAAGCCATTAAATCCCACTGTGAACTTCAGCCCTTTATTGTAAGTGTGTGTCAGTCTCTCTTACTGCTTTGTGTTTGTGTGGGTCTTACCTTGTGTGTGTGTCTCTGGTTCACTGTTTCGGGGACTGCTGCGGAGTCTTCTCTCTGGCTTCTTGCCTCCTGGACTGCTGACTCCGCCCCCTGACCCGACTGACCCGAGCGATGGGGCGTGTGATTTGTTGCTGTCACAAACAATATTACAACAAACTTTACTGTATTTGTGTAAAAGAAAAAAATAAGGATGGTGTTTTTATGGCCAAGAATTGCCGTGAATACATAAGCTTTTTGTGAGGAAAATTAAATGTGACCAAAATTGCTGTGTGCCAAAAGAAAATAGAGACTGAAGACGTGAAACAAATAATAATTTTGGTCCTAACAGTAAAATCAGCATTAATGACCATCAACATCAGTTCAATTCAAATAAAACGTCCCTTGTAAAACAGTTGTTCATGATGTTGGATAACAGTTGGACACAAAAAAACTTCAGACACCCAGTTATCTCATCCCATCTCAGAAAGTGTGTGATCACCTGTATCCGTTGTGTGCTGGCCCAAGACTGCCCTTATAGAGAGTGGAGGGGGGAGAATTAAGTCGGTTCTGTCGCTCTAGTTGTCCCTTTATCTTTTTGGGCTGCGGCTTGCTGTACGTCTCCTCTCTGCCTAAGTAATTTGACATCCCATAAATTGGGATAATTTCTGCTGGAGAGTAGAGCAGAGGAGAGGACAGGAGGTGAGCTGGGTTCATCTAAAATCCTGTGCAGAGCATATTTTTATATTTCAGATTTAATCATAAAATCATTGGGGATTTGGATAGCTTGAGTCCAGTCGGCATGAGGGTACCTGGGTCGCCATACATGGGGGGAAGGTGGTGCTGGTAGTACTGGTGGGGAGGTATCTCCCCGGGGCTGACAGGGGGATAGAAAGAGTGAGAGTTGGGGATGAAGTGAGGGTGAGCCAGGTACGGAGGAAGGTGGTGTGTGGGGGAGAGAGCTGGAGAGTAGGAGGGAGGGTAGCACTCGGGAGACTGGGGGGTCACCACTACCCGGCGGACCCCTGTGGTATCTTCCAGCACCTGTAGGGGAGAAGAGAACAGCATGGGTGTGAGAGGAATAAACAAATCCAGTATGTTTAGGGACTTTCACACACCACACTTTTTTTGCACACTAACATGACAGTGAGACGTGTGTGTTTAAGAAATCCGTACTTGAGTACCTGCGTGAGCTCTGTAAACTGTCTGTGATTGATTTATATATTGTTGAGTAGAGATTGACTCAAAGGTCCTAATTAAATGCCTATCAAAGAGTTTTTCACTGCCAATTACTCTGCAAGAGCAGGTGCTCTGTCTGTTAAATGGTGGATATCTAATAAAGGAATTAATTGCATAATTTATTTGACAGCTGAGACAGTATGCCAACATGAAGTGCCATCCCATAAAGTGATGAAAATAAGTAGTGCAATGTTGTCATCAGACGGCCTGCACATTTCAATAACAACAAGGTTCAAAGTGCTGCCTCGAATTAACATAGATTCCATAAATGTATTCACTTTCACATTCAGGGACAGACACACACATTCCAACTATTCAGACACTTTCACAGGCCTGCATTCCAAGCAGAGAGCAAACACACACTCCCTGCAGAGAGGGGAAGTCATCTGCTGGCCCCTCAAAACAACAACAACAACAACACGCCACAAACACACACACACACACACACACACACACACACACACACACACACACACACACACACACACACACACACACACACACACACACACACACACACACACACACACACACACAACACCCCCCAAAAAGCCCCACAGGAACTGAGAAGAAACAGACTCGGTGTCAGAATTACAACAGGCAGAAAGAAAGAAGGGTACACAAGGGGGGTCAGGAGGGTAGGAAGAGGGTTACAGAACTAATCCCAGTGAGAAAAATTTAGAGGGGGAGAATAAGAGGAGGAGGAGGAGGAGGAGGAGGAGGAGGAAGAGGAGGCCCCTATCTTCCCCTCATCCCCTCCTCTGCTGCAGATGAGAAAAACAGTGTTTACAGGAAAACAAGGGCAAAGTCCCTGCATGAGTACATGGCCTATGTAGCCACACATTACTGGCAAAGAAAAACACATCTACACATGTGCACACACAAACACATACTTGCCATCGCACTGCAGGCACAAACCACACAAAGATAGGACAGACACACACACACACACACACACACACACACACACACACACAGTCTTGCTATTTATCCAGCCATCCTATCTTCCAACCCCCCCCCCCAATAAAAACTACCGGACTTGTTTATGTAAGTGAGTGTAAGTGTAAGTGACACTGTTTCCCGCTCACACTTGGCCTGGTCCCGACTGACACACAAGCAAACACAAACACACACCCACGGTGAGCCAATGACCTGACTTCCATTGCCGTAGGGAACACAATCCCACCACATTCAGACAACAGATGTATTTGTAATACTCTGCCTGTGAGGACAGTCCATTGACTCCCTCTCCTTTTTCAGATTTTTCTTCTCCCCTTGTAGGGACATTCAATTGAGAACACAGGCAGGCACGCACACGCATGCACACACACACACACACACACATGTATATAAGAGACTCAGAAAAACAAATGACCCTAACACCTCAAATTCAGCACATTCCTGCACAGTGCTCTGTTGGGGGAGGAGGCCGCCTTGGTTACTTCTGTTTCTGAACTACAACAGACAGGCTAGGTGAAATGCCTGGCGCAGGCTTTCTTGCACAGTTTGTACACAAGGTCTCCAAAAATTGTCTGACTTTTATACATAATGCTTACAATACTTTAATGGTGACCACGAGATCCACCTCTGAAAGTTGTTCGTCAAAAATAAACTTTTTATAAAAACAAGCATCAGCATGTTGACACCTGACTAACACTCCAACCGAGTGACACTTAATTAAACAAAAACAGAATACATTGCCTTAAAAATATGTTAAATTGTGGCGAACTGGTGTTCTTAATAACCACTTCTTACATGATGGCTTAAGAAGCCTTTTGTTCAGAAACAGAAAACACTCGATAATTAAATGCAGTCGTACACAGAGTGTGCACCTGCCTCAGTCCTTGACTGTTATTTTGACTGAAATTCTCCCACGAGACACAAACACGAGGAACATCAAAAATATGCCAAGGAGTATCAGATAGAAGGAAAAAAGACACACAAATATGAAACTACTAACCTGTGAGATGTATCCTGGGGGTACGTGGATGGGGGGGATTGACCCATTTGGGGACATCATGGGAACCTCAGCAGGACCTGAGCAGGGAGGAGAAGAGTTGTTTACTTAACCAGGCAACTCGTGCTTAAGGACATTTACATCAATCAATCAAGAGCAGGGACACAAACACAGCCACACACACTAAAGAGAAGGCCAGCTTTAGGTGCAATACTATATGTTTAAATTGATTTTAAAGTGCCCCCTATTTATAAGGAAAATTAACCTGTGAAGAAACTTTACTAAACTAGTTTAACCTCTGACAATAAAAGACTTTTTCCCTTTCAAACCTGCCTGCATGACTTTAAAACGCACTCAAACACAAATCCAAAACCATGTTCTTTCTTCATTTCTGTCTCACAACTAAAGACCATAATGCCTGCCTTCAACTGTAGCGTCATGATAATTATAGGCATAGCACGAGGGCACATGGCCGCTTTTACTGAAAAACGAAATCTCCGCTCTGCAGGAAAAGCAAGAGAATCTGAATAGAATTAGCAGACTGAAAATGATGTTGACTTTTCCACCGTCCATACCCCCCACCCCCCACCCCCCCAAAAGAAATCTCTTAGTCTCTCTCTTCCTCCCGTCTTTCTGTGGTGGAGGTCTGCGGCTGCTAAAGTCATTGGGACCCCGTCGGGACAGCTAGAGGTAGACCTGGCCTCAGAATAAATCACACTGCACATACAGAGGCCCTGGCTACCTACAAACACACATGCAAGTATGAAGATGCGCTCATATTTTCTGCCCATGTTGACATCACTTAAATGCCAGTTGACTATTCTGAAACCTGGTCTCCTTTAAAGGGTCATTTCACACAAATTGTGAAAAAGTATGGTTCCTCACGTACCTCTTTGTTATAACTGAGAAAACATACTTTTTTATTTGTTATTTAGGTGAACTGACTCTTAAACTCCCATTTTCATTCCTCCTTGGGTTCTTCTCTCATTTCCTGACTCCCCCCATTCTTCCTTCCTTTAACAACTTCTCCCTCGATCATTTCCTACACCTGCACCTGCTTTTCTATCCAATTTTTTTTTCATCTCCTTTCTCCTCTACCTCCTTACCGTCATCCCTATTTTCAGGGATTACTCCTGCATGAGCCTCTATCTTTCCCTTGCTTCATCTATTACTCACATCCTTCACTCCCCTCCTTTCATTTCAAATATTACTCACTTTGTTCCTTTTCCATATTCACTCAGTCATCCTCACCCCCCCCCCCACCCCTCTTCATCACCTTCACAACCCCCCACCCCCATCTCTCTCCCACCTTCCTGACCTCTCATCAGCCAAACAAACAGGTAGAGTACAGTAAACACACACACACCTACACACACACAAACACAACCTGAGCAAAGTCTGCAGTGTGGGCTAGTGTGCTTGTGTGGAGAGTAGGTCACAGGTATGGAGAGACAGGCCTCTTTCAGTCCCGTCTGCTCCCCTACCATGGAGACTCGGAGTGGATATGAAAGTCCTCATTGAGCAGAAGGTCATAGCATGGGGAGAACACACACTACACACATACAGAGCTCCTCCAAACCTCTTTCCATCACGGCTCATAACACACTTTCCCTCTTACTCACACACTGTCCCAACACACACACACACACACACACACACACACACACACACACACACACACACTCTCTCTCAGTCACAGTCTCTCTCACACACACACACACACACACACACACACACACTGTCCCACACACACACTGTCCACACACACACACACACACACACACACACACACACACACACACACTGTCCCACACACACACACACACACGCACACACACACTGTCCCAAACACACACACACACACACACACTCTCTCTCTCAGTCACCATCTCTCATGCACACTCTTGGCAAACAGACGTGTGTTTGGACAGTCTCTGCTGCCTCTGTGCTCTTCTCTCAGCAAACAGCAGCATTCCTCTGCTCACACACACACACACACACACACACACACACACACACACACACACACACACACCATTCCCATCCCTGGCCCCC
Organism: Embiotoca jacksoni; assembly: GCF_022577435.1. Classification (NCBI taxonomy): domain Eukaryota; kingdom Metazoa; phylum Chordata; class Actinopteri; family Embiotocidae; genus Embiotoca; species Embiotoca jacksoni. The sequence continues at coordinate 9,745,631 of NW_027185318.1, read as the reverse complement.
AGGGACTGGACTCAACAGGTCCAACTGCCCCCCAACCCCTTCCCAAAATACAAGACACTCTTTGTCCTGCTACCCTTCACACACACATTCACACACACACACTGCTGTAAGTCATACAATATATTAGACTGACTTCCATTTAGAAAAAGCTCAGTATAATCAAGCATTTGTACGTGTGCATTCAAGAGGTTGTAATTGTGTCCGTGTGTGTGCACATGGACAAATAAGTCAGTGTGGTCCTTGATCCACATTGTGGTAACGTCACTCTCTGGTCGTGCCTCCACTTTAACTTTTAAGCACCACAAATAGAGTCAGGACTTCCTCTGCCTAATCCTACTGGAATCCCAGACATCATACAGCTAACCAGCTCGACTCCTCCCTTCTTCTCGCCTTCTTTCATCTGTTGCTTCTTCCGCTTCCGACTGCCGGAGAGGTCAGGTCAGAGATCAGTTATGAGGTCATATCCTGTGTGTGGAGTGACATCACTTTACCTGAGTCAGAGTAAAGGCCTCGGTATGAGTAATCTGACATCCGGAGGGATCCAGACAAATGAGGAATAGTTTGATTTTAAAGGGTTTAAAAGGATGCAGATTACCAATGTTAAATTGTATCTTAAACAAGTTGTATACTCTGTCAATCAGGATAACAATGAGTGACACTACTATACGTTTCAATCTCAGTTCTGTTTTCTGTTAAAGCACTCTACAAAAAATGTTTTTCCCGCATCTGAAACTGAACAATCTGACTGTGAGGGTCACTGAAATAAATCTGAGGTCTGTGGTCAGATGTGGAGTTCATTTGGGGGTCAAGAGCACGTGCACATACTGGCTTCATAGCCACTGTCTACTCAAGAGCAACCAAGATGACCACAGGAATGATGACGAACTATGTTTTGTGTTGTGTATGATAAAGATAGAAATAGCAAGGAGGAGCAAAGGGAATGCCAGACAGGTGTTGAAATGGGAAACACTGTTGTCATGAGCAACAAGTCCATAAAGTTAAAGCCAGAAAACATTAAATTTCCATGACTTAGGGAAAAAAGATAATAAACAAATTCAGTTAAAAAGTAGAAATGTGGGACAATAAGAAACCCAGCCAGATCTTCACACTAATATTACACCTATGGATACTGACACGCACACTTTTTCAGTCTCACCTCAGAAAGTTTAACTTCGGTCGCTAAAGATTTACACAAGAAATATACACACATGTCTGTGGTAAACATCCTGTCTCACAATTTACCACACACAGGCACAAACAATCTCAGACAAGCAGACAATCTGCTCCTGTACTGGCTCATTCACAAAAAAAAAAAAAAAAACAGCAACACATACACACACATAAACATGCACGCGCGCGCGCGCACACACACACACACACACACACACACACACACACACACACACACACACGACTTGTGATAGTATCCAGCTGCCTATACATACATTCATACGCAGACACACACAGAGGAGATGATGCAACGTTTCAGATCAGATCAGATGTTTCCCATAATACAGATGTCAAAGACAGCTGCGACAGGGCCCCCCAAATCACAACACACACACAAGTAGAAACAAAAGTGACCACAGACGCCCAATTACTTGCATCCGTAATAATGCACGAACTTCTGCACACTGCAAAAACACACACACACTCCATCCACGTCGATTGATCGGTCAATGGTGCCAACAGTGATTGTAGGTCAGCTGTGTGTATCTGTGTGTTTTCTGTCAGATTGAAGCAGGATTCAGCTTCTAGAGAGAAGTGAAACACTTTCCCTTCACTCCCTTCATCCCTGCACATGTGGTCACCACATTGAAAGGAAACACAGACCCTCTTGGGAACGCATGTGTGTATGTCGTGTGTGTGTGTGTGTGTGTGTGTGTGTGTGTGTGTGTGGTGTTGGTATCGAACCAAAGGAGCCTGTTTGCGAGCTGACCTACATACAAAACAACTAGACTGAAATGGTTTTCCCCAAAAACGCAGGAAGAAACAAAAACATAGAAATACTAAATAGATTTAAAAATACATTCACTTCATCTTCAAAGGGCAACACACACACAATCTTTGTATACCCTCTCAGAGCCCCATGGAGGCAGCTGTCCAATCTAGATAGGTATTTGTATTTATATTTGTGTGTGTGTGTGTGTGTGTGTGTGTGTGTGTGTGTGTATGTGTTTATGTGTGTCCGTGCATCTGTGCATGCGTCTGCGTGTGTCTGGGTCAGTTGTGACGTGGCATTGCCTGGAAGTTATGTAAGCATCAGCAGGGTAATGTTATCTGTCCTCAGAGCTCCAAGAGCAAGACACTCCCACGACAGCTTCCTCTGCTGCCTGGCCAGCCAATCAAACACACACACACACACACACACACACACACACACACACACACACACACACTGTAGAGAGCATGACCTATTGTCATATCGAACATGAATGCTATATATATAAAAAGGAAACGGATCCCCTTAGATCTTTTAGTCAGCTGATACAACTACTAGAAGCTACAGAGACAGAGCAGAGTGTGGAGCACAATGGGAAGTGCTGAGAAAGAGGGAGACAATAAAACGAGAGGTAGACTGCTTCAGCAGGAAATGTGGGAGACAACTTTAAAATAGCACTGTATATATAAAACCCAGATTGGTTGATGCTACACACACAAAGACACACACAGATACACACACACTACAGAGCCCTCCAGTCCATCTCCGCTGAGTCAAGTCCGGTGGACATCTTTACCGTGGGCAGGGTGAGGTTCAGTGATTGGGGAGGAAGTCGAGACTTCCTGCGCCGCCCTGCCTTCAGTCCTCTGCCCTCCTGACACTGACTCTCTGCAGAGTGATGCAGAGAACTGGCACACTGGCTTAAGCACACATGCACCAAGTAGACACAGCTGACGTGCTGCATGTGCATGCAACAAATATGTGCATAAAGAAACGCACAATCACACCTCTGATCCTGAAGCTGTGTTCTGGGCGACAGCGCTGTAATTTGAGCGGGCTGCTGATTTGCAGCGGAATGTAAATCATAAGCTGGAGAGTTGCTACATTTGAACACTGGGTCTTACTGTATGTATATATACTGTGTGTGTGTGTGTGTGTGTGTGTGTGTGTGTGTGTGTGTGTGTGTGTGTGTGTGTGTGTGTGTGTGTAGATATGTGTAAGAACATTCCTCAAGATGTGGGAGCTACTCTACTTTAAGCTTCTAAGCTCAAAGTTACCTAACAGTGTCATAAGAAGCCTGTAAATTATTATCAGTTATGCCAACTATCAATGGCACGGTGACTTCATAAAGTCCTAGTACTTGTACTCTGTGCAATGACAATAAAGTTGAATCTGATCTGATAAAGCTGTGACATCAGCATATTATCATGAGTAGAAGAAGAACCTATTGTTACGAGGCTCGTAAAAACCAGGGCTGTATTTTCTTAACTCGCGGGCTCATGCTTTAAACTAAGCATGCTCTTCTCCATACAGATGATGGAAAAAAATTAAATAATTATCCTTTTGCAACAGAAAAGTTTCCACTCCCACTTGTGCAAAATTGCCCCTCCAAGCCAGATGCTGTATGGAGTCTGATGGCAGGGAGGTTTGCTGCCAAACAGAACTGCCAGACGTGTGCACTGAGGTCCTCGGTTCCACCTCTGGTTGTTTGCCCTTGTCACCGTTCGGCAGAGGGCTGGAATTCCAACCATAACCTTCCTTTGTTTACTCATATTTTTCTCCATAATTAACATTACCACCAAAATCATGAGTCCAGTTCAGTTCTTTGATTTCTGAGATGTATTTTGTATCTCAGTCAGGGAAATTAAGTAAATCCAACAGTGATGACATGTGCCTCTTTTTCTCCAAGAAAAATAACAAAAGTAATACACTTAAGATTTGCTAATAAACACAAGTAATAGCGTGATAAATAGTCATCAATACCAAAACAGCAGATGTCATTTTTATGTTGGACACATAATTTTAGAATAAACACTCCATCTCTTTATACAGGCTTAAAATATTCAAAATAGTTGGAGATTGATTTACTGCAGCATCTCCCCCGGCTCTCCAGGAGTTCCTAAGAACTCTGGGAAAAAATTGGCATCTTCTAAACTTTATTTTCATGTAGTTCATGCAGCTTTTAATTCATCCAGGTTAGTCCAAATCAATTTAAGTATGCTTTTTTTTTTTCAAGAGAGAACGGTCCAAGACAGCAGCAGCACTTCAAGTGTTGAACAATCAATATCCCCAGAGCAGAAAAACACATCCAAGTTATTATAAATCAAATGCTCCCCATATTGTTTTTTTTTTTAATATATATTTGTGTAAATGATTTTATTCCAAATGGAAAGCTTTGTTTCCTAATAGGATACACCCATTGTATGAAAATAATTAACACATAATTCATAAGACACCCAATACCCATGTTATGAAATTCTTCACCTGCTACCTCCTAAAAGTTTTTCTTTTTGTGTCATTGCATTCTAACAATACTTAGAACAGTCTTTTCAGCTTAATCACCATTGGTTAATTGAGTTTGATGTCACATTCGGTGAAAATAAAAAATGCTTCCTATGTCATTCAAATGGGTGAATTTCTTGCAATATGAAGTTAACATCTCCATCTTATCCTGTACTGATCATTGTGTAAACTGCCCCAAAGCGTACAAGCCTCGATCTGTTTAGTGTAGCCCGGGTGCCAGCCCATACCTCCACCCAGCCCACATCTCTCTCCGGTTCTCCCCCACCCAGAGGAGGGGTGCAGTCGGCCAACCTACTTCTGCTGCTGGGTCTGCTCCAAAGGAGAGCAACGTAACGTCTGGAGGGACACTGAGCCCAGCAGCGCTTTGTTCTCAAGATCTTAACATGCACAAACACACCCTAACAGCTGCGCACATACTCACAGGCACTCCAATGTGTGCACACACAAAGGCTCACTTACACTATGACAGACAAATTTCAAGACCGCAGGCAAGAGGCCAGATTCACACCTGGACATATGTGTGTGCACTCTTTAGATGTCACACTGACATGAAAGAGACACGCTACCAGTTGTTCATGCACAACGGACTTGTAGAACACACTGACATTTGGATAGTTTGGACAGAAATCACGGTCACCCTGGCACAAACCACCAAATACACCAATGCAGCTGCAAATCCAGACAACACAACACACACACACACACACACACACACACACACACACACACACACACACACACACACACATAAGCCTGCCGTTTTCCCAGTATTATCACAAGGCTATTCTCGGGCCTGTAGATACAATTGTTTTGGTATCGGTAACCATGCAACACACAATATGGTTCCAGCATACTTCCCGTATCACTCGTGCATTAATGCATAGCATACATACACCCATGCATGTTGACATGCAAGGACTCCTGATATACATGAGCAAGCATGCACATGCACAACATACACTATCCAGACACTGATGACTCATTATATCCATTCCCTATTCAGCTCTACATGTCTAGAAGGAGAGAGAGTGAGAGAAAAAGAAAGAGAGAGAGAAAGAAGTGCAACAGCTGTTGGTGTGTAAACAGACTCGGAGTCATATAATCATTTCCTGCTCTCCTTCTCTTACTCCCTTTCCCTTCTCTCACTCACTTAAATCCCCAAGACACAACAAATTCTCAAACCTTGACCCACTAAAGCAGCAGCAACGATTTTTACTCATTTTTACTCATTTTTTCCCCTCTCTCCACAACCTGCTATGTTTTACCCAGCTGGACTCGGCAGCCCCTCTTCACATCCTCCCCTCACTTTTTCTTCTTCTATCTCTCCACATGTTAATGTTGGGCATTCCTGGTGTATGAGTCACAGTCTGAACAGCACCAAGTTTGTGTCCACCACAAAGAGCAGAGACAGTGTGTGTGTGTGTGTGTGTGTGTGTGGGTGGTGGTGGTGGTGGGAGGGGGCGGGGGGGGGGGGGCTGAAGAGAAGAGAAGAAGTCGTGTGAATGTCAATGGAAAGAAAGAAGGAAAGGCTGGAAATCCTAGATTAGCAGGGACTTTCCCCCTCTCTCTAACTCTGAATTCCACTGTTTCTGTGCTTGTAGATGTGTGCACTGGTATGTGTGCACATGTCCCATGGCTGTTAGATGATCAGAACAGCAAGGAAGTGAAGATATAAATTCAAGAAGGGGAGAAATTGGGACAATTATGTAGTTCAGACCGAGTTCTTCTTTAGACCATTATTAAACTTGTGTCTCTACCAGTGTCTCCAATGATTCCTTTAGCTCCCTGGTCGGGCCCACCCATTAACTGACACACACACACACACACATCATCCACCTATCCAATCAGATCAGAGCAAGAGAAAAAAAAAAAAAAAAAGCAGAGGAGCTTCCCTTTGAAATCTATACACACATGATGAAAACAATGACATGTGGAACTCCCGCAGCTGTGCAGGAGGCATACTTGCTTCATTGCTTTTTTAAAGCAGGCGCCTCTTTGATGTATCCCATCACAACTTGCAGCTTGCACTTACAGCCCCACGTGATCAATAAAGCGTCATCAATCTAACCCAGTCTATTTCGAAAAGCAGCATTACCAGTGTAATGATAGAGTTTTATTTATTTATGAAATAGCCAATTCTCAAGTTGGAGTTGTGAGACTGAAATAATAAAAAAATAAAAAAAATACTACAAGACAGAAATGCAGGGAAAAGGAGAGACAGGGAAGATAGGGAGGAAATGAAGAAGGCTGGAAAGAGAGGGAGAGGAGGAGGAGGAGGAGTGAATGAGGGTGAAGAGAGGGAGAAGTGCTCCAGCTGTACCCTGAGCTTCAAGAGAGCCAAGAATTTCATCCCTGGAAAAGATCTTTCTTTCTCTCTCTCTGTCTCTCTGGAAAAATCTGCAAGTAGTCTCCACTATACAGCTGCTGTTCACACACACACACACACACACACACACACACACACACACACAGTTCTTACATATGAAGACAGACAAAGTATTCTCAGAGGTTTTGGTCACTCTTCTCAAAGTACTCCCACCCCCAGGTTGCCCTGGGCCAGTCCCAACAGCAAATGTGGCGTTCCCCAGAGCTGGCAGACCGGGCCAAGTCAGCAGCAGCACAGGGGTAGCCAGGGTCATCACATACAGGAAGTGGCCTCACCCGGAATGCATGGCAGCAGACACGACCAGACATGCAGTGTCTGATTCTCTCACTCTATCCCTTGCAGTCTTTCTTTCTTTCTGCCTGTCTTCCTTTATTTACCTTCCCTTCATCCTATCATTTCATTTGAACTCCATTACTCAATTTATTCCTCCCTCCCTACCTTGTTCTGCCTCCTCATACCCAGCTGTGAGGGCATTGGGTTTATAAGTGAGCACTGGGCAGGGCATACAACAACAATCAACTCTCTCTGCCTCACACACACACACACACACACACACACACACACACACACACACACACACACACACACACACACACTCGCGCGAGCGCGCACTGAAGTCAAGCTCTTAACGACCTTCTACCAAATGAACCAAACCAATCCTCTCTCCTCTTTTGTTTCTTACAAAGTACTTCTGAGTGGAAAATGCTGGGAAAAGAAAAAGGTAGGTATGCCACACACAAATACACACACGCACACACAAACTGTGCCCAGAGGGACCACATTCCATTACACACCACCTGGAGTGAGAGTCCGTTCCCATGGTGACCAGTTTTCCCCAAATCCAAAGGGACATAACTCAAAATTAAGACATACACACTAAAACACACCTCCAGAATCAGTTTTACACTCAGGTAGGTAAATCCTTCTGTAAATAGTTTCCTTCACCTGACTGTCAAGATAAAACTACACAAAATTAAATACATACAGAGGTGTGCATGCACCCAAACACACATTACAGGCTCACATGATTTCTCTATTATCTGATCCCTCGCTGCCATGTGTCTCTCCACCCATCCCATTTCCTTTCTTCCAGCACAATATGAAATATATTCCATAAATACAGATTTAATTTGAAGCCATTATGAACAGATCAGGGAGAAAAATAATCTGCAGTGGTGTTAGTTCCTCAACACACTCGACTGAGATGTCACTGGGCGAGACTTAGGACTCGTTATAGCACTATTCTTTCATGAGGTTGGGGATAAAAGAGCATGATATTTTATCTCAATACATTGCGCATGTCCAATGAAAACAAAGGCAATCCTCTGCAAATTTGGAAAACTTGGTTAGTTAGTTGATTGATGACATATTCCAATCCATCCAGCTTCTGATGCTAAATAACTTTTATTCAAGTATTTAAAAAAAACACATTGTTTCACAGTTCATTTCAATAAAGACTCTGTACATCCTTTCACTTGGGTTACAGGTTCACAGGCCAACTAACATACAGACATGTGCCAACTTTCTTTTAATTGCACAGCAATGTTAATTACAGTGCCCCATATGGGTGGGATTTGGATTTAGAGGTAGATTTTTTTTTTAAAGTTCATAAAACAACCACCTCTGGTTACAAGCAGCAGCAGGACAGTCCGAAACAGCGTTCTAAATTAAGCCCTTCTGAGAAAAATTTATTTGTCTCTTCGCCCCTGGCTTGTTTAGAGCCATCTGGCTTGGTGTAAATACAGCGAGACTTTCCACCATATTTCCCTCAACCAGCTATTTCCATTTACATCAAAGGGCTCAGAGTGTAAAAGTGCACACTCCGGGTCAAAGAAAAAACCTCAGCAAGCTTCTGTAGTGATGCAGTGAAGCCAGCAAGAGCAACATCAGCATTGTCCATCCAGCTGAAACGAACACTGTGAAGCAGGGGGACACTGAGACAAACGGAGGCGAGGCAAAGGTAGACAAGAGAAGACGGCGGCTGAGACAAACACAAAAGAAACTAATAAATGGAAGAAAAACACAGGCTACATCAAACAGTCCTTTATCGTCTCCTAATTCCCATATTTGCCTAGTTTCTTCAACTTAAGAAATGAGGAGATGCTAAATTGAGATGAGAGGAAGAAGAGTCTGATGTGATGTCAGTTACTGGTCTAAATGTATATCATTTACATCTATATTTTTCCATTTGTTTTCACTTGTAAAGCCATTATCTGATAATACAGATTATGATGATGCCTCAGTGTGTTGAAACAATTTAGTGCCCCTGGCATTATGCAGAGAAGGGAAAAATCCCGCAAAAAAAGGACTGTTTCTGGCTGATTCATTGTGTATACCTGCTGAGCTAAATATGGAAATGATGCCAGCAAGAATGCTGTAACTTGTGGTACAAGCAAGTTTTGTAAAAACAGTAATTATCTTCATTCAGACCCATACTCTTCACACATGTCCCACTTAAATTACTTGATTAATACGAAAAGAATATAATCTAAAGAAACTGTGGTGCAGAGATGTGGCGTTAATGCAGCATCCAGTCACTCATGTAAGGCGAGTATCTGTTGCACAGAGTATTTATGGCAGAAGTCTCTTAGCAAAGCTACTCTGCGTAGCAATATGTGGAACATCTTTAATGACAGCAGGGCCTGATCAATTTTCGAAAGTGAAGACATGAAATGACAGAATTAGAATGCACACTGAGAGGGACAGAGATAAACAAACAAGAAGACAGGAGTGAACAAAGCGCACACATCTGCTGGCAAGACACAAAACAGACCTTGACATGATTCACACCCGCTCTGTCCAGATGACAGAAGAAACATGCGCACACAGCTGGTGCACACACCACACCGCTGAGGTCAGACTGACAGTGTCCGCTATAATCATTGTTGGTCAGAAAAACGGCCTCAGCTAACAGGACTGCAGCTGAGAAAAGGACTACTTTGCCCATGAAGCCACTGCAGTAAAGCAGCTGTGAGAATGGACTCTATCATGCAGCGTTTTTTTCATTCCCAGAGTCCAGCCTGTGCAGGAGAAACAGTTCACCCACTAATGTAATGAATTCAGAAAAAAAAGATTTTCTTTGGTAAATGCTCTGCACTTATACATCGTCAATTCACCTTAGAGGTCTCGATGCACTTTACAATGTTCGCCTCCCTTTTATCCACTCACACACACCAACGGTGAAAGAGCCGTCATGCAAGTTGCTTGCCCGCCATTGGGAGCAACCTCGGTAGTACCCTATGGAACTTCCGAAAGAGGACTGGAGGAAGCGGGGGGAAACGTCAATCCCTGCGATTAGTGGACAACCGGCTCTACCATCTGAGCTACAGACACCTATATATTTTATTCACTTGGTTTAATTAGTACCCATTCTGAGAAAAAAAAAAACTAGTAAGTCCATACATAAAATAGCTTGAATGTTCGAAACCATTCATTCTTGTGGTGAGGAAATAATTCTCCGACTGAACTGTCATTGAAGTTGTAATCTATTGTAGAAACGTGATCATTTTGCCACTTCCAAGATGCTTCATTGGCATTTTAAGTGCCACTGGACACATTTCATCCTATGAAACACAGGTTGTTATGCGAACAAGAAATGTTTATCATAAAAACATACGCTGTATGCATATACTAACGCCAACTATGGTTAATATCAACCTTAGCTACAAACTATTAGTGAGTTGAAGGAGATGTTTAGCTGCTGCCACCCAAGCCTCATGATGTCACATCCTCCCTGGCAGGGCACAGCTTCCTGCTCTTCACCCCCTGGCCTCATCATCCCTCATAAAAAGTCCAACAAAGAGCAAACAACACAGTAAACCAACATGGCCTTGTAAAACACACATAGACACAAACACACACACACACACACACAAACGCACATTAACACACTCACATTCCAGAGCAGGGTGCTCTAACACACCCTCCAGAGTCTTGTCCTTTGATGTGAGTGTGGGAAAGCTCAGGGGAATGGTCTTAGTGGGGGGAGGGTGAGAGAAAGGGAAGAGGGAGGGGGGTAGGGGGTGTGGTGCGGTGCTGAAAGAGGTGGGGAGGGGGAAGGTGAGGTGAGAGACTGGGAGTGTGTGGTGGGTGGAGGTGGTGGAGGGGGGGGGCAATTGAAGCTGACCCCAGGAGCACCGAGAGGTCAGTCTGTTGGAGGACAGGGGATGGAGTGAGTCTCATCACTCACATACACACAGAGGACATGCTAATTAGCAGACTCGCACAGGAAAAGGATTTCAGAATAAGATACACTGATTCAATGCGAGCAAAGCAGCACAAAGAAACACCCAGAAGGACTCAAACACCATTGGACAAAAGAAGGAAGCGGCAGATAAGAGCGAGCAGCTTTACTTCTATCACTAACTACAAACTTCTCTCCGGTACATTTCAGGGCAATCTGATTTCTTTGAATGTGCACAGTGCAATTTTTAATGGATTTCATTGGCCCTGAGGTTATGGAATTTGTTGAGCTTCATAAAATTCAACATAAACTTAAATCCAAATAAAAAAAAAAAACGTAATTCAGCCAGGAGCAGTTAGCGGCGGTGTGGCAAATGAGCAGCACTTAACATTAATCCATCAAATAGAATAGCCTCTTTTCTGTTTCAGGTTTGTCTTAAGGTAGGGACACGTGAATGAGTGGTAAAGGAAAAAGGAGGGAGGCAGAAGGAAAAGAGTGAGCGGAGGAGAATAAAGGCTGGAGTTTCATATGAAAGAATCTCTTCTGGCTGCTGTGTTGACGTCTCCGAGCTGGTCCTGCCTTGGCAGAGTAGCTGTGTGTGTGTGTGTGTGTGTGTGTGTGTGGCGCGCGCGCGTGCGTGTGTGTGTGCGCGTGCGCGCGTGCGTGTTTGTGTACGTGTATGCATGTTTGCATGCATGCACCGCAGTGCAGCAGCTAAACAGAGGTTACTTTATATAAAAGCTGGTTCCTGGCTGTGCCCTGAGGTCTCTGTAATCTCGCTCTGTCACACACACTTGCACACGAGTACGCCAAAGTACGAACACACACGCAGACACACAAGTACGCAAGCATGCGCAAACACGGAGCTCTGAGGTCTCAGTAATCGCACCGAGTCTGTCTAAAGAGCGACTCAGTTCCCCTTCAAAACACACTGCCACACTCCACCTCTCATTAAACCCAGTGACCTCCTCCGGAGAGAGAGAAAGAGCAGGAGTGTGTGTGTGTGCGTGTGCGTGTGTGTGTGTGTGTGTGTGTGTGTGTGTGTGTGTGTGTGTGCACGTGTGCGTGTGTGTGTGTGTGCGTGTGTGGCCCTCCACATTAATAATATCTGCATTCAAACATGACCCCAAACCTCCCACCTAATTAACTATCTGCAACTGGAGTAAAAGGCACCAAAAAAAAAAAAGCACACACAGACACACTGTGCCTTCGATGCTAAATTTTGCATGCGAGTGCACACACGTGACCGCACAAATAAACAAACAATCGCCAGACCCCAACTACGTCAATACGGTGTCGTTTTGCCAATCAGTGCCTGGTTTCCCTCGTCATTCACTGCCGAGAGCACTAAACCATTCGTTCATCTGTCTTTTTTTTTGTTGTTGTTTTTTTGCCATCTTTCCACAAGTCACTGATCCATATCTATAATTTTATCTGTCAACTGGATCTGCACATCCTTGCATCCGTCCATCCCATCACGTACGGTTTCTATCTGGCATTATCCGTGCCCGTAGGTCTGCCCGCAGCGATCCCCCTGATTTCAGGGGAAAAATTGAATTACATGGCAGGCGGAGAAAAAAAAAAGAAGTCGGGAAGTAATTTGTTACAACAGAGCGCTATGGTGGTGGGGCTTTTTTTTTTTCTTTTTTTTTTCCCCGGTGGGGAGGGTGGTGAGGTGGGGTGAGGGCAGTGTCTGAGCCAAAACTCTCAACGAACAGCTTCGCTCAGAGGGCAAAGAAAGAGAGTGAGAGAAGAAGAAGGAGAGAGAGAGAGAAAGAAAGAGAGAGAGAGAGAGAGAGAGAGAGAGAGAGAGAGAGAGAGAGAGAGAGAGTGAGAGTGAGAGTGAGAGACAGACAGACTGAGGGAAAGAGATTGAGGAGAAAACAAAGACTTCCTTTCAAAGTTTCTGAGGAGCAGCTTACATTTCTGACATCATCAAAGTGAGACACAATTCCAGAAAAAGTTGGGGGAAATCCCGTGTTACTGCCACCTCCTTCCCTCTTTTAAGAGCTTCTAAGTGGCTTACATTTACAGTCTTTTCATGCTCTGATATCAGATGCAGCCATGCCAGAGCGTGGCCATGGCTGCCCAATCAGTCACAATATGTCATTGAGTAGACTGCGCTTTCAGCTGGCAGTTTTAAATTTGGAGATAACACCCTTAGACACTCCACCCCTTTCTTTTTCCCCTAACCTTTACTTTTGCAACACTGGCTGCTCTCCTGAAAGACAGTTAAGGAGTATTCTGGTGTTTCTGCAAGTTTTACAGCAATATTAACACTTTTAGAGTCTTCAAACGTGCTTGAAATTTCACTTTGATTACAATTTCGGACTTTAAAATAACTTGCAGTTGGAAAAACGTACAGATACGGTGCGTCGATGAGCTGGTGCGAACAGCTACATCCTCGGGTTAAAAGCCAGCGGCTCAACGTTGCATTCCAAGTCAATCGTGCGAGATAACTAAACCCAGAGGATCATTAGCAATTATGATGGGTGGGACTAAAAGGATTATCTGGAAGCTTCTTGGATTAAAAGAAAGCTTTGACTATTGCTTCAAGACAGTGAATCTTCTTTACAATTACAATTGCACACGAACGCTCCGTTGTGCTCCGTCAATACACTTCCAAAAATCCATGTTTTCAACTGTATCACCACACAAAAAGGAAAAAAAAAAAATTCGCATGGCGTTTTCTGTGCGCTTCCTCAGCAAGAAGGTTAAAAAAAGAAAACCGTTTTCAAAAACATGCCAAAATACTGTGAAGGCAGTAAATCCTCCAGCATTTAGAACAATTTTATTGAAATAAGAAGTGAGTGTTTTAAATCAGATTATGCATTTTCAAAACACAAGTCTAATGTAAGCATGTGCAGCCAGCATTATCATTAAAATGACGGTAAATACTCTGTCTCACTTTGACAGACATGAGAGCAGCTACCAGGCCACATGTTAATACAATAACATAATGAAATAAGAGAGGACTGACCCTGGATGCATTGCAGTGAGCCGTCCTCTGCCCGGATGGTAAATGTCTCCCCCGGGTTCACCTGCACCAGGATCACCTGTACCAACACACAAGACACACAGACACACACAGACACACACCAAAATCACTTTGTTTGAAAGAGCAGATCAGGTAACTGATGAAAAATACAATTTAAGATGGCATTAAGGGAAATCATGTCATAACATACAACCACAAAACAGGACACATTCTCTGCTGGAAAGCCAATAAGCTTGGCCGAGATGACATAACACAACGAGCATCGGATCTTAGGGGAGGGCGGACACGGAGAGTTCACACAAACGAATGAGGTGTTAGATAAGCTGATGGTGAGACGCTGCTGCCGTCTCACACACCCCGATTCCTGATTTGAGAGACCACGCTGACAAGAAGAGAACCGGTACACACAACTATGATACACACAGAGAGGGAGCACAGAAAAACATAGAGGCAGGTGAGCACACACAAATGAAGCCTGAATACATGATTTGATTTCTTAATGTTTCTGCTGAATGTGCCCAAAGCGAGAATGCGTGCAGCTTACCGTCATATTCTCCGCATACAGATTGTTGAGAGTGTACACGTGGCTGTAGACATGAAACAGGTGACCCTCCATTGCACACACACACACACACACACACACACACACACACACACACACACACACACACACACACACACGTATTCAGGCGCACATTCATGCACACACAAGCACAGCCCTGTCTATGCTCTACAGGTGTGCAGTTGTAAAATCTTCATAGCCTGCGTTCCTCCTGTAGTGTCTGCATCTTCTCCCATCTCAGCGCTAACCTGCTCCTCTCCCTCAGACACGCACACACACACTTACACACTTCCTGCACTGTCTGCTGCAGCGGTTACTGTTGCTATGGGAACCCTAGCATAGTACAGGGCGACCCATGTTTTCCCAGGGACTGAGAAAACCCCTATATCAGACCATGTGGGTGGGTGCATGTGGAGTGACTGCTGAAACGTACACATGCCAAAATCATACTGTGTGTAAAGTAGTAGTGTGGCGTGTTTGTCTTGTTTTGCAGCATGATTGATCACTGAAACTGACATAACCGAGTCAGTGGTGAGCCAGTAATTTAATGACTCGATAAAGTGACAAAAAATGGAAACATTAAGTTAGAATAATAAACAACTCAATATTTCTCAAGCTGTGATTTTAAGCTTAACCACCAATGAGTGATGAGTCGTGAGAACCTTTTGGGAGGCAACCTTTATAGAGGGTCTGGGTTCTGTGATTCAGAACCACACTGATATTTTAAAGAATGAAATATTAGCCCCACAGAGTTCACTCCATTTTTTTTGTTTTAATATTTATGTTTTTACAGTCAGTTTCTCAAAAACACACTATTTTATAAAAGCCAATTCTCCTATAAATGTACATTTCACCAACATAACAGACCCAAGGGCAATCAAATGGATGCCTATAGGAATGGACGGGAATGTCTGAATATCACCACATTACAAATGAAGAAAAAAATGACATCAGATTTTGGTGTGGGTGATTATTACAGGTAAAGTACCATTCATTAATAAATCAGTACACTTAACTCCAATGTGAAGGAGATGATTATGAATTTCCAGAGACAAAAAAAAAATAATAATCTAAAATTATGAGAATTACAGCACTCCAATTGAATGCATTATTAATACAGAGATGTTTCAGGCCAACAACTTTCCTCAGTATGCAAAGCTGTCGATAATGTTACAACTTAGCTCGTGCAGCCAGTAGAAGGTACTAAATGGAACCAAAAATGGAGCCTCCCATTGATCGTTGCAGCTCATCATGTAGCCAATACAGGGTTCTATATCCTAAGATTAGAACACAGAACTTCTGATACAGTTTTGGTATGAGAGGGATTCCCCTATCCTCTGTTGATATTTTAATTTTAGGATAAAACAGAGCGGTAGCCGACTCTCAAGGCTTCACAGACAAAACACATTGCCATAGTTGTTCAATTCATTCACAATTGACCTATAGTTTAAAAGTGCAAACATTAAAGCTTCAGATTGTGTCTTTAGTTTTCTTAACACCGTCATAGTGGCTCCTATACCTGCGTTGAACACGTTGAGAATTTTTTGGTATTTGTTTGGATGTTACTTGCTGAATTGCACCTCAGAAGACAGAGGTAACATATATACATGACACATATCTCAATTTTTAGCTCACTCAACTCATCTCTCAACTTTTTTGTTAAAGAACCAGATTAAAGCTCAGAGATCATAACCTTTTGTACCGATGATTTAACCGGGAAAGTATCGTGCCGAACCAAGCCTACAGCAAAAATGAATGGGAATTTTACTTCTGGAACCACAGCTACCCAAAGCAGCTTCTCCCACTTAGCCACATTTTTATGTTTCATTTTGTCACATGCAAAAAAAAAAAGTGGAAAACTGTGGGGGGAAAAAGCACAAGAAATTGATTGTAGATTATACAATTATAAGCATGTGCAGTATATGTACTTGATCTCTTTGCTTGCATGTACCAAAGCAACAGCCCCAGATAAACACACATAAACAGGTGTAGGCAGGTAGACACAGATAGACAGGAAAGCTCATAGACAAGCAAACAAACACATAATGTGCTCAGACTCAACACAGACATTTGTGTGCCCACACAGACACTGGAAATGTAGGAGAAACACACACACACTCACAGTATGACAGACTAACAAACAAACAAATACACACAAACGTGGATACACACAGCCACAGTCAAATCTATATAATCATCGGTCTTGATCCCTGATTCCACACTGGGAACCGAGTTTAAACTGCAGGGTGTTACAATAAAAAGAGCTCCCTAACTGCTGTCTGCTACAGCCAAAATCCCCCCATAACTGTTATGTGTAGCAGCCAAAACACTCCCACCATGTTTCCTTTGGGCTGTGAGGGAACAGACTGGGAATGATACATAAACATCATCATCATTTCTCATCTACCAAAAGCACACAGTGTAAAAATGTATCTGTGACAACAGGATTAGACCCAGGTCAATTAACTGTGATGCTTTTAATTATGCTGATCGCTTCCTCTCGCCTGTGCCGAGCTCGGTTTTTGCACTTTGAAGGTGATCCAGTTGGCTCTGCAGCATCTGATAACATCAGTTAGTCACAGAGAAGCAGCTGCCCCCCTTTCAAAAGTATGCCAAGCTAAGGCCTGGGACCCATCAATGGAGCCAGTCGGCCAGATATATGCTGCTTGAAAATACGTCTTTAGGACCAAATAGTACATGTGAATGTACCTGTGTGTATCTAGGTGTCTGGTTTTTGTTGCATGACAAATGGTTTTCCTGTGAAAGCCTGGCAGCTTTTCATTATGTATGGCAACAAAGCATGAGGCTTGTGATGAAATGACAACAAACAGAAGTGCCTGCGGGATTGTTTGGTACATTTACAGATTCATTCTGCGAGAATAACTGAATGCAAATGACAGGTGTGTGTGTGTGTGTGTGTGTGTGTGTGTGTGTGTGTGTGTGTGTGTGTGTGAGAGAGAGAGAGAGTGGTTACCTGCTGTGCTGCCTCACCATTAACCATGTGAGGCATGAGAGGGACCTCCCCGTTCAGGAGGGGGGGCGGAGCCAAGTCCAGGGGAATCTGGTCTGTCATCATCATTGTGACGTACATTCATGGAGAAATTGACTGAACTGCCCTACCTGGAAAGTACAGAGAGAGAGACAAAGAGAAAGGGGACGCTATTATTGTCCAATTACACACATGCATAACAAATAACAGAAACACATTTCCATTGTTGTTGCAATTTAACATAAATGATTGACATGAAAATGATAGTAATCTATTTCCTTGTATTGGTTAAAAGGAATCAAAAAAGCGTTGCATCGAAAAACAAAACATGAATGCGTAAAAAGGGAGAGCCAGTCGCTGTTGAGCTTCCCTGTCAGCTATGTGGCGTAATGCAGGACAGATTTTGTTTTATTTCAGAGCCTTTAAAATGTGACTATTTTCAAGAAATTGTTTCACATTTTGAAAAAAATATGTTAATTCTCTTTCTTGCTTAGCTGTTTATACTGCTGGAGCAAGCAGCCAGTGAGCTTAGCTTAGCATAATGACTGGAAATAATTAGACTGGCTCTGAGTGAATGTAAAAGAATCCACCGACCACTTCCTTTAAAGCCACTTCCTTTAAAGCTCACCAAGTCACATATTAAATCTTTTTTGTTTCATCTGTACAAAAACTAGAAAAATAAAAAAAAGGCCCACTGTTTCCCCCTGCTTGCAGTTTTTATGTTACACTAAGCTTTTTACTTGCTGGCTGTAGCTTCATATTGAACTGACAGATACAAAAGTATCAAACAGCAACAAAGCAAGTTTCCTTATTTCCCAATTAAACATAAATCTCAATTGTGTTATGCCTGCTTACCAGTGTGTTACCATCAGTGTTTATCATGCAATTTCCTCATTGACAAAGCAATTTTCCACTTCATGCGAGCGTGAAAAATCTTTTTGCATTGTTGAGGAGCTTTTATTACATTTGTTTACTGTAGTCACACAGTTTCCATCTTAATTTGGATTAAAAAAAACTTGGTCAAAACTCAGATTTAGCTCCAACAACAGCATGTAAAACCTGACATGTAGCCATACGTACACTCGACTAACACTAAAATGAGCTACAGAGAAATATTCAAAAGGGTTTGTTTCAACAAAGATGCACAATGAGAGAAATGCAGAGATACAAAGGGATAAATGGACCGGCTAACAAAAAGTAAGAAATGGTAAAGTTACGTATAAAAGGAAGCAAAATGGACTCATAGAAAGAGTGTTTACAGAGAGATTGTTTTTTCCTCTTACACTGGCTTTCCAAAGGCATATAAGCTTTGGTGAAATCAAACAGGTTATATTATGTCAATATAAAAGAAAAAAGATTAAAGAGGCAAAGGAAAACAGAGATGAGAGTGAGAGACGAATTCAAAGCTCTCCATCATAAACAATAGTCTTGTAAAATAGGAGGGATTATAGTGAATATCCTGTTTGAAGGATTAATGAAATGAAGAAACATTAGATGAATAAGGTATTAGTTTTATAGGTGCATAGGGATAACTGCACCTGCTTTGTAAATACAACACAGATGATGAGTATGCAACTTAGGCATGCAAACACATAGCAAGAATGGGAAGTCTTTGGAGTTCTTCTGGGGTCCATTGTGTTGGCGCTCCTTGCAGAGTAACCAGCAGCTAAATCTGGAGATGATTTCTCTGCTCGCATAATAATAGCAGTAAAACCAAAAAGCACAACCATGGAAAAAAAATTTAACAACAACCAAGGCCTATTCATCTTAAGTGGAAAATAACATGGCATCACCTAATTAGCTATAAGGCAAGAATTTAAAGAAACCTAAAGCGACGTGTCAGATGTGCACGTGGCCCTCATCAGCATTTTAACCGAGCTGCCAGCGTGGACCTGAACAGTCAAAATGTATGTGCTTACACAGGCACACAGACAAACCCCACACAGATAAACACGCAACTGAATTCGCTGCAGCTCCCATACACTTGCGTCAGCAGCATTGCATACGCCGTATCCCTGGGGGAAATATTTACACCCACACACATATACACAGATAAACCAAGAACCCCAGCTGAAATGTTCCGCAGGAGCAAACTAAACTAAACACGCATGTATGCAAACACACAAAGATTCATTGCCAGAGGTAGATTACAGAGTTACGTAGGTGTTTGAATTCAGTGCTGATGTGTGAAATTACTGCTAAAGAGCGACTAATATTCGTGGCTTTAAACTGCTGTGAGCGCACACGTGAACACCAATATACAGAATGCATCGGGGGTTTACCTTAAATCTCTAACCTACATACAGACACAGATAATACGTGCGTGTACACACACATGCACGGCATTCCTCCGAAAACAGCTGCGAGCGACTGTCTTTTCTTTCAGCTGGCCGTCTTCTAGCGCTGACGAAGTCATTGGAAGGGTTAGTGGATCACACAGCTGCGGCTCATACGGCTGCAACATAAACACACACTCAAGCCACTCTTTCAACGTCTTTTAGTATTTTTCAGCCATTTGTCTCTTTCATTTCTTGACTTTGTTCTTGTTGTGTCTTTAACTCTCCTTCTCTCTCTCTCTCAATCTGAGCCCCGTTCCCAGCTCGGCCTGGCCATCCTGCGTTGAACACACACACACACACACACACACACACACACACACACACACACACACACACACACACAGTTGTGTCCAGGACACATCACATACAGATGGTAACACCACTGTCAGTTCTGCCAGGAAAAAGAGAAGAGCGAGACAGAGAAAAAAAGCAAAGAGGAGGAGACAGGGAATAAGAAACTGAAGATGATAAATAGAGGGTGAGAGCAGGAGACATCTCCTCCAATAACCCTGTTCTTAAAATAACCTCTAATTTCCGAGAGAAATTCATTATATTTATATAATCTTTACTCATGAATGCACAATCACGAGCAGAAATGAGATTCCAATAATGTGCACTCTTCGTAGGGTGTTAATGGAAGTCTGGTGTTAGCTAATGTGACTGGCAAGTCTTTTCTGAACAGAAGAAGTGAGCAATTCAAGAAGAAAAAAAATGATACATTTGAAAAGCCGCCCCAAAAATAAAAGCAATATCATAAAAGCCTTAATTCTAACTCAAAGCAAAACTGTCTTCTTGTCAAAGTTCTGTTGTGTTGTTTATTCTCTTCTAAACAGTCAGTTTGCAGCAAATTACAAATTACTTACTTCACTTACTTCTATTCATTTCTAGCCATGCAGATAGTCTGTTGCGATTCTCCCACAATCTATCAAAATCTTCAAGAAATTAGAGCAATAAGACAGTTTGGCTTGGCAAAAAAAAAAAACTGAAAGCAGGTGATAAGAATTAGCCTCCTTCTAAACATAAGGTGTCATAAACAAAACAAAACCTCCGAAGCTCATTAATTAACACGTTTCATCTCACGTTTAATCCTTACAAAAGCGCAATAATGGCCAGGTGTTATTAAGGCTTATGTCAGGCTAGCAGTTTCATCTGCTTTCAGTCTTTATGCTAAGCTAATTCTCACCTGGCTGTTCCTTCATATTTATCACATATTCTCAAACCTCTTGTTGAAAACGAGAATACAGTAAGCCTATTTTCCAAAATGACAAACTATCCCTTCCAAGTAATCACAGACCAGCTTGTACATAAATACGCGTGTTGTGTTTAGTTTACTGATGTCTTGTTATATAATTTCTTGGCAGCGGCATGCTCTAAATTTAAGCACAACCTTATGCTGCAATTTGGAGGAAGTGATGTGTGAAATTGCATAGTCTAGAAGCAACTTTAAGAAAAAAAATTTATTATTTGTCTGGTGTCATCCAGACTACTTTGTTGATTTTTATGACTATTTGCCTCTCAGGCTCAGTCAATAGGGAATAAATAGAGATTAACTTTTGCTTTGCAGCTGTTGTGTGTCGCACATGTTTCCTACAGGATCTCATGTACATATTTGGAAATTTAATGCAAAATATAAACGAACAATGACCTTTGTTTTCCAGTGGAATCATTACCAGATGGATGCCGCTGTTGACAGCTTCAGACATCACCATGCTCACACACTCACACACACACCCACACACACACACACAGATATACGCACGTACTCAGTGTGGTTTCCGTTCCCCAGTGGAATGTGGGAGGAATAAGGTGTCGATTCCCAGCAGGGATAAAATGTTAAATTGAAAAATTCCATGTTGGATCCAGAAAACAATCAACCACTTGTCCGAGTATATGAATGTTTGTGTATGTGTGTGTGTGTGTGTGCGCGTGCGCACGTACACGTACACGTGTCTCTGTCATTAGACAGAAAGCCTTGTGTAAGCATGGAAACTGCCTGACATAAAAGATGCATAGAGTTAAACACACACTGAGATGTCACACACACACACACACACACACACACACACACACACACACGTGTGGCTCTGACATTCAGGGAGAGCTCTGACCTCATAACATGAGAGTCATTACTTGTATAGTCATTCATCATTCACACACACACACACACACACACACGCCCAATGACTCCAGTTTGTCCATCCTGAAGAAGCATAATGGACAGTCACAACCACCTCACAGACTGTCTGACTTACTTCCAGTCAAATGCTTCACACCTCGTTCTCCCGACAAGCATTCACACAGTCAGAGAAATGCAAGCACACACACAAACACACATCTGTGCAGCCTCTGAACAGGCAAAATCTCTTGAGTGCTACTTGTTGGTGTGGTTAAATCTGCCCTTGGAAACTACTATTGAATTGATCATATTTATAAGTCATAATAGTAAATAGTACTCATTGAAAAAAAAAAAAAAAAAAAAAAAATGTAAAAATGCAAATCATCCTATTAGCAGAAAGTATACAAACTTACGTTTCTCCTTTTTCTTCAAAAAATGAATAATTCGCATGAACAAAAATTTAAAGGACAAGTGTGACACTGAGAATGACTTCTCCTACTTGAAACCACAAAGGTTAAAAAAAAAAAAAAAAAAAAAGATGTACAGAAAATGAAATGGTGTGACAACATGACGTTTTTCTGCAGCACAGAAAACGAAACAACAGGTGACATCATGAGCTCATTGACCACACATAGGCTGCTGCACAACCTGACGTTCTTATTCCTGCAGCTGGGGAGATCAAAGCCTGTCGTGTTCTGGTATTTGTCATGCAGTGTGATGCTGAATCAATATGCCAGCATGTCTGACTCATCTGCCGTTACTGACAGCAGTAATGAGAAGTCTCTCAGCTCTGGAAAAAACAAAAAAAGTTTAGTTAAATTGGCTAAATTTGAGCGCATGTACCATATTCAATTCTAGATCACTGAACTGTCCTGACCAAATACAGAGAAGCAAGAGGGCATCAAATCTGTTGCTGTTATGATCCCTGATGTTACTACTACAGCACTCTCGGTTGCTGAACATGTCTTTACCCGTTTCTTTTCCTACTTTGCCCAATAGTTACAGCTCCTGAGACGTAGAGGAAGCGCAAAACACGAAATAAATTTCCAACATACGTATTTACGGAAACAGCTGATCAAATTTCTAAAGGGTTTTTTTCAGGGGCAAAGAGCGACACAAAAAAGAACATTTATATTTACACTATCAGTTTAATTATAACGGTACGGCTAGTATGTAATCATTGCTGTCATTCTAAATATGTCAAGATGCTGCTTTGTGACCTGAGCGACACGTCTGTCAGCTGCCGGCTGCCAGACTTCTGCTTCCATACTTGATGGGAATTTTACTAAAGGTAGAGCTTAGCAGCGACAGAGCAAACAAAAAAGGGAAACATGAACGTAAAAGAGGGGGAACTGAAACTGAACTTTATTTGGTATTTGGACAACATTATTCTCTGTAATTGTGTGCTCTAACAGTCCTGAGTACAGTACTGCAGACTGGATCTCTGTGATGACCCAGAGATTAACCTGGGACAATAGTATTAAACGAATGTGTAAATACATTTTAAATAGACATGCATCAATCATGCATTTCCTGCACAATCAGAGCAGACTTTTAATTGGCTTAAAATGGCATGGGCACACCTAATTTGCAATATGCATGTAACTGGGATTGAAAAACAAAAAAAACAAAAAAAAATAAAAGGGGGAGAAAATAGGAGACAGGGAAAAGGTATCCTCTTCCTCATACTGGGTGTGTTAAGCTGTGAGGAATGCTCTCAGGTGTCAGTACTCAGAACTGACTGAATGACTATTCACTGCAGTGCACACAAACACACAAACACACACAAACAGAGGAAACATCAAGCACGACTGGGATTGATCCAAGCCCTTTTAAAAAAACAACAACATCTTATCAGCTGACAATTTCAATCTCTGCTGGCATTTAATATTTGATACACACACAGATGCTCTGACTCGTGGGCGTGTGTTTGGAGAAAGAGGGGACACTTCTAAATATGGTGGGAAACTGCCACCAACACCACTCCCATTCAACCCAGCTCCTTTTACAAAAGGTATTCAGTCTAGGAGAGACCTGCACTCTCTCTCATTCACCCTCCTTCTAACACACACACACACACACACAGAGAGAGAGAGAGAGACAGAGAGAGAGAGAGAGACAGAGAGAGAGAGAGAGAGAGAGACAGAGAGAGAGAGAGAGAGAGAGAGAAGCAGAAAAAGAGGGAGGCAGAAAGGAATGCTGTGCTTGTGCTTACTCTGAAGGGAGTGCACGAGCGAGCGCGCGGCACACACACACACACACACACACACACACACACACACACACACACACACACACACACTTGGGAAAGACAGAGAGGGGATTTATAAAAGATGGAACCTCTTTTGGTTCCCACATTGGCCCGCAGCTTTCTGCACATATGCAGTGTGTGTGTGTGTGTGTGTGTGTGTGTGCACTGAGCAGATCAGAAAGGGACAGCAGCAAAGATTCTGAAACAAAATTCGGAGTTCCAGCCTCTTCTTCAGTTCGCCTGCATGCATTTGGCTTGCATATGTGTGTGTGTGTATATATTTGTGCAGTGCCTTTATGTGTGCCTGTGCAGATGTGTGTGTACTTGTGTAGTCTTCTTGCCCTGTAATTGCGGTAATGACATGTCATCCACGAAGAAGAACGGGTGGAGAGGAATGTAATGGACACATACAAGCGCACACACGTGTTCCACTTGCAAACCATGTATGAACAAGCTCCTCTCCAAACTCCTAAACTGAAGCCTCAGGGCACCTTCTTCCACCCCCCCTCTCCCCTCCCCAAACAGATGAGATCCTGCCCCTCCTAAAGCCTCAACCAGCCTGCTGCTGCTTATGGCTTTTATTTCACTTTTAACAATTCTCTTTTAAACTTTTAATCAGGCCATTTTACCTCATGTGCCACAACATGTATAGAGTTTGCTAAAGCGGTGTTGTCTTTGCCTACAGAAATAATCAATCATATCCTAATTCTTGGATGAAAACGCCAATTTCCGTAACAACCCATCCCTCAAGGCGAGCTAAAAGAAAGTATGGTTGCTAACATTTCCAAAGCGTGTCATTATGAAAGTTTATTGTACATTTAGCCGGCACCGTCATCAAGGCAAACCTTCAATGAAGCAATGAAGGACGCATTGAACAAGGTGAACTTGTGATCATCTGGGTGCAGGGTGATCTGTTGCATCACCAGGCGAGTCCACCAAACTGGGAGCATCTGCATAGAAAGGACATATCAATGCAAGTATAGAAACCCAAATGAGAATGTTCTTTGTGATTCAAACTAGCTGCACTTCATTGCCACAGGCCAGTTATCTCCAAAGTCTGGCTACCGCTGTTCTTATCGCAACAATCCGGCAGTTTGGGAATGTTTTCTCATTGCCACGTCGCACATTCCCTACATGGACGAGCATTTATCCAATTTTATCGAACGCAAATAAGAGTCCAAGGTTATCCTGCGGTCGTCGCCTGCATCTTGCACATAACTCAAGGCAGATGAGCAAGTTAGTCCTATGAAACGCAAGAACGCTGCTCATCCTCAAATCTGATGAAATCTGGAACCGTCATGCTGCATTTAATCAATCCAACATCATTTGGCATAAAACCATCAATGTGTATTACTTCTTTTTTTTTTTTTTCTGGATTACTCCTGAAATAAAGCCATTCTTTCTCTTTCATGTTCATGTTCTCTCTCCATGTCCCCTTGTCTGCATTTTTTTTTTTTCCTGTTTCCTCTAAATGCCAGGCATTCTGCAGATCGTTGAGAGCAGACAGAGCGCAGACAAGTCAGGACTCGGCGGCCTCCCATCCCTTGCCCTCAACACGCACGCGCGCACACACAGACAAAATGAGCACCCCGAGCAAAGCCTTTCTCCTTTCCCCCCCCCCCCCCCCCCCCCCGTTATCCTCCCATTTTTCTACCCACCCATCCAATCCTCTCATCAGGCCTGGCTTCCAGGAACATAGGCAAGAAACAGATGAGCCAGTGACTTCGAGTCAGTCTCTGCCTCTCCCGCCCTTTCAGTCCCTCTGTTAAACTTAGCCTTTGCAAGATTTTATAATACATAATTCTTATGTTCCCTGGTTTCTTTTGACAACGTACTAAATGCCCAACTTCAGATAACTCTAAATGAATGAGAAGATGGATACGTTTTTGTCTAAACCCCTCTTTCATTTACTTCAAGTAAAAATGCAACTAAATGCTTTTATACACAATGACAAATAAAACCCAAGCAGCTTTTATCTGCATGTTTCTACATTAAAAAAAAAAAAAGTGTATGGATGTTCAATCTTAGAGTGCCTACTAAGTAGTCCACCGAAAGTGTCCAGGATCGGACTCTTTTGCCATCCACTTCCTGGAAAGACCCCGCCTTCCTTGCATTCCACTGCCCTGTCAAAACACAGCTCCCCTCTTCCAGTGGCTGATGGGAAGCCACTGCCTCCCCTCATAGGCTGTTGCCGTGGCGCTGGGCGGGAGGAAATAAAAGCTGATCTCAAAGAAACAGCAGCCCATTCCCAAACAGAGACTACAGTTACATAACTGTGCACACACACACACACACACACACACACACACACACACGCACGCGCACGCGCACGGTGTCAAGACAACACCCTCAACACAGTGGAACACAAAATCAGGGTCAGTAAGAAAGAAGGGCGAAGAGACAGCAAAAAAAAAAAAGAAAGGGAGCAAGAACGCCTGAGAGGAGAGAAGTTGAGAATAGGGAGGGAGGGAGGGAGGGGGTAGGTGAGGCATCAGTTTTCCTTGGGAACAAAATGAAGAGGAAATGGCTTTTTTACACTTAGGTCAGGAGCTGTGGGAGAGTACTTCCACCCAGTGTGTGTATGTGTGTGTGTCTGTGTGAGAGAAAGGTTAATTAGTGTATGGTGGAAGATCACCTGCATCAAACCCAAAGCGGAAGAGCAGTGGACCGAAGAAGAGAACTGTGCCCAGACTGAAGTAAACACACACACACACACACACACACACACACACACACACGCACACTGTCAAAGACCTGTAGTTTTCTGAATAACAAAGAAATTTGGTGCTATTGAATCAATATTATCTGCTGCCTGTCTACACAAGGTGGAATTGACAGCAACTTGTTAGCTCAGAGAAGGGTGGAGGAAGTAGGGATCAAAAGAGGAGGTGAAGAAGGTCAAGGAGGAGGAGGAAGGAGATAAGAGCAGAGGGAAGGGGAGAAGAAAGAGGAGAAGGGAGAAAATGGGGACGGGGGAGACGAGGGGGGGCCGGAGGTTGAGTGTGTGTGTGTGTGTGTGTGTGTGTGTGTGTGTGTGTGTGTGTGTGTGTGTGTGTGTGTGTGTGTGTGTGTGTGTGTGTGTGTGTGGAGAGAGAGAAATGTGTGGAATCCTAATTGTGTTATTGCTGCAGAACAAACATTAGTCCTGCCTGTCATACCACAGACAGCAGGCAGTGAGAGAGAGAGTGTGTGTGTGTGTGTGTGTGTGTGTGTGTGTGTGTGTGTGTGTGTGTGTGTGTGTGTGTGTGTGTGCGCGCGCGTGCGCGTGTGTGCGTGTGTAACAGACAGAGAGGGAGAAAATTGAATGAGTCCGGCAAATTAAGAGTCAAGCCAAGAGTTTAAGACATGCTCTCCACTTTTTCCCGGACTATTCATGAAGGCAGAGGGTTCACAATCAGCTCTGTGTTGCACTGGGCGTTAGCTTCACTTTAGCACGGCTAGCTCCAGCAGATGTGTGCATCTGCCAGCGAGCCCTCCCTCCCTCCCTCCCTCCTGCAGCTGTACAGCTGTGAGTTGGCTCTCTGTGTGTGTGTGTGTGTGTGTGTGTGTGTATGTGTGTGTGTGTGTGTGTGTGTGTGTGTGTGTGTGTGTGGTTGGGCAGGGGGCCAGTAGGCAGTAAACCCACAGTAGAGGCCCTGACAGTCCAACGCTTGCCACGTAGCCGCGGAGCAGCGACGTAACTCAAAAGGAGATCTATCTCCAAGTTTTCTCCTGTGTGTATAAAAAAAATAAAAAATAAAAAAAAAAAAAGATGCAAGCAAAAAGAAGAAACTAATAAAGGGAAATACTTTGGGTTATTGTGTGGGAGCCAGAGTATAAACAGAGGCATCGCAAACAGAGACAAAGTGACTTTGTGATCCCGCTTCTCCCGGTCAGAGACACTGATGTTGCCACCAGTTACATCAGCCAGGACGGCCGCACACTCACGCTCTTCTCCTCCAACCGAGAGCTCCTTTGACTTACAAACGTTCGAAGCCTGGTTTCACAAACTGATGACCACACACACACACACACACAACAAGACAATTTACAGACTCAAACACAAACCCCACCCTGATCATCATCATAATTAGGGTGGGATGAGACTGGTCATCTGTCAGCCTCATCACTTTCCATTACATCGCTGCCATCCTCATGACTGGCATCATCTTCATTATCGCTTGTCAATATCAACATGCCAGACTTCCCCGTAAGAGCATGCTGTGTTTTGTTGGTGTTTGTGTGTGTTTAATACAGAGGAAGTGGCTATTCTCCCACAAGCACATGAACCATGACTCATCTTCATGGCAGTGTTTCCAGATTTTTCTTCTCCTTTTGTCCTTTTCTCCCCCTCCTCCCCCTCCTCTTCCTCCTCCTCCATCTCATCTCTCTCTTCCCTCTCCTTTCTCACTCCCCCACCCACCCACCCTTCCTTCCTTCCTTCTGCCCCACCAGAGTTTAGACTTCTCTCCATCAGATCCAAAGAGGCTGAAGGCTGAGCACTGAGCCCGAAGAGAGCTCACAGCAAACCCCTTGCTAACACCTTGGATCTCCACGGCTCAGTCTGGCCACACACAGGAAGGCTGGTCCCACAGGGTGCTGGCTTCCTGTGGCTAACATGCTAATAATGTTACCCAAGTTAACTGGAGCTGTCCAACTTAAAGTCTATCTACTGCAAATATTCCAAGGATCGTTAAAGATTCAGGAATTCTTTCAAGTCTTTAGCCTCAAGCCCAGTTTTTGCTGGTAAAGCAACACTCAACCCTGATCTTCAACCTACTGACCACATGCTGAAGATGTGCATGTCTTCAGGTGGGCTTCTGTTGCAGAACTGCTGTGGCTCAGACGGTGGAGTGGGTTGCACACTAATCGGAAGGTTGGTGGTTCGAGCCCCAGCTCCTCCTGTCCGCATGCCTAGGTGTCCTTGAGCAAGACGCTGAACCCTAAGTTGCTCCCGACGGTGTACCGTCGGTGTGTGTGAACGTGCTCCTGATGGCAGCACCTTGCATGGTGATCTGTCTCATTAGTGTGTGAATGGAAAAACCATGTTAAAGCGCTTTGAGACTGAAAGGTGATAAAGCGCTATACAAGTACAGACCATTTAGTTTAAACCAAAAAAAGAGGGTTACACAACAGAGGTGTGACAGACAAACAATTAATTAATAAATTATCAATACATTTTAAAAAAGGCATAAAAACTGACAGGAAAAGCTAGACAGTTACAGAGCTACTTCATTTTTTATTCATATATGTGTGTGTACACACACATACACACACACACACACACACATATATATATATATGGTAATATACATACATATACCACTATATAATAAACTATTGTGTCGGTTTCAGAACTGAATGTTATTTCAAAGTCACATCCACCACTTGTCACCATGGAGATATGAAAGCGTGAACTCAACTCAGGTTCAAACATTCTCCCTTTGTCTGCCTTTTTCTTTCTCAGACAGACAGAGAGAGACACACACACACACACACACACACACACGAAAGTATAAAATGGTCCACATGCAGGCTTCCAGCGGATGCTAAAAATGCATCAGAAATTCATTTGCATCCCAGACATGACAATACTATCCTAGTATGCCACTATACAGCACCAGCGCTGCATTAGCTCCACATTCTCTCTCCTCCGTATGTCCTCAACCACCACCTCATCTCAATCTTTCACTTTATTGCTGTGTAATGCACTTGGTTCCATGTAATGCAGCCCTTTGGCGTAAATATGATGCTTTGCCTGGAGAGCTGGATGCTTTTCAAGTGGCGGCTCAGATAAGGAAAGCATGTGTGTTGTGTACGACTTTCATGGTTGCATGCTTCTCGCAAGAAAGGGCTAGTGGCCAATGAACATTAGTTACACTTTGATTTTCTATGCACCGGCGCTCACACTCCCTTCCTCCTCGTCCTCTACTCCTCCTGCGCCCCACTTCCAGCTTTAACCTATCTCAGCACTCCCCCTGCCCTCCTTCCTTCCTCCCCTCTTCCCTCCCCTTCCATCCTCACACTACTGACCCTACTTCCCAAACAACCGCTCAGCCATCAAAAGACAGCTGCCCATTCAGAAGGTTTCGGGGTAGGGTGGGGGAGGAAGAGCGGTGCAGGCATGGGGAATGGTGAGGGGATGGGGGTGGGGGGCAGGGGGGGCAGGGGGTGGTGTAGGGCTCTCATTCCCGCTAAATTGTCCCACATGGCTGAGCGTGCTTAGTTTAAACAAACACAGCCACTTCCTCCTCACTGCACACATCGACACACAGACAGGCGAAGACACACACATGCCCACACACATAAATATACACCAACTGGGCGCACAGGCATGCTTGAACTCCAATACACAAAAACAAGCATGGGCACACATACATAAACACACGTACACATAATACATTGTACAGCCTGGCAGATGGCGGACAATACTTTCAGTCTTGCACTCAAGCCAGTAAACCTACAGCTGAGCCCGCACTTCACACCAAAAAAACACCACAGGACTGAAGATCACTCAGTGGAGAGGGCTTCACGAAGAACAATTTGACATCCATATTCCATACACTTGGAGTATAATTTGAGTTGTGGTTATACAGAGTTAAAAAAGTAAAACATTGCGTGTCTTTAACTGTACAATCCACAATAAACATAGAAACTAATGGGTTGCAGGAGTCAAACCCAAAAACCCAAACGACCACAGAATGAGACTCGGGACACGGGACACAATGTACTGTGTGCATGAGCGTACATAAGGCTGTGTATGCATGTCCCAAAAGGCAATCAAAAAGAGATGGAAATGAGAAGGTTATGGCCAATGTGACTGTTATGAAGAAAATATTTCTGTAAAGTCACTTGTTGTGGGAATTACCATGACATGAAAATCCGCACATGAAAAAAGCTTTTTGTTCATTTGGTTGCCAGAACTGCAGCACACATTTTGACTGATCTTACCACAAGTTCTAAGTTTCATTTAAAGTCAACATTAAGTTCCTGAAAGTATTCTGAAGCGCTGCAAATTTCTTTTTTTTTTTTTTTTTTATAAATGTTCTGGTCTTACATGACAGTAAATTTAACATTTAAGGGTTTTTGCACTGCTGACCTGACCAAACAAGGCACAATTATGTTAATGAAAATTAATCAAAAATCAAACTTATTTGCAGTGCTAGAATATACTGTGCCAGTGATCCCCCGGCACACAATAATTACTATGAATATTATAACTAGGGATTAGTCATGATTTTTAAATTTTTTTAAATAGTCCTTAAATCGTAATAAATATCAAATAGTTTCTACGGCTACCATCTCGTCTTAAAAATATATATTTTCCCTTGTTTATACCTGTGCCTGGTAGCAGCAATTTATCTCAGCTGATTACCAATCACAATTAAACAACAAAAAGAAGAAAATAAAGAAGAGGCGCCGGTAAAACGTCTGTAGCGCTGAGATTAAATGTTACGGTACAAGCCTAACATTTAGGCTACGGCCCTCAAGAAGTTCTGTGTGGAACTCCTTCAGAACAAATAAACGGAAAGGAGGTGCAAAAACTGCCAGGTTAAGCCAGCAAACCCTAAATCTACCACAGCTATGCATTTTTCTCTCATTTGAGAGAAAATACTGAGCAGACGGTCCATCTACAGATCAACAATCAATGGCCAGCTCTGTCACCAGATGAAGTAAGTTTGATGGCAGATGTGCAGAGCTCATCTCAAAGATGATAGCTAGCTTCCCATCACATTTGTTAAAGGCGAAGGATTTTGAAGTTTGATGGCATCTGTTGGGCCTGAGTGTATAGTAGGAACGGGTCCCTCTCTCACTTTGTTTGTCTGTGAATAAAATGCCCATTACGAATCATAAAAGCTTCAATTGGATAATTACTGCTTAGGTCTGCATTTCACGGTTACATTACAAGCATTTAGGAAAGATTGCGGTATTAAACTGTCCAATTCATATCAAATAAAATATTTCAAGAATCACAGTTTATGTAGTGTTTGGAGTTACATACCTGACATACAGTCGTCTACGTCATATGAAAACAAGTGTGTAGCAAGATATTTATAATTTTAAAAAAAAACTTTGTTGTTTTACCTGCACTATGAGGACCGACCATCTCTGGGTTAAAGACCTTGGCAGTGCCATGTATTTCAATGCAATGACCTACAATCATTGCAATCAGCTCTACATTACAGGCGGCCAGTAAAGAGGAGTGAAGGAGGACAACCACAGAGTCCAGACAATAAGCCCACATTCACTGCCAGTGGACCTGCTGCCGTCCAGGCATGCACACACAGCATGTCTCTGCCACTAATGCTGAGCTCCATCGGGGCTGGATGCCATGAGTCTTAATTAAGACAGCTATGCCAAGTCAAGAAGTGAAGTCAACCCCCCACCCCTCCCTCCTCCTCCCTCGCACACACACACGCACGCGCGCACACACACAAGACACACATGAATGCCTGAACTCCCATTTTCGGATGGACGAGCACGTAGACGCAGACAAACCACCAAGAGACATTCAGATCATCAGTTTTATGGGCCATGAAAAAGCTTGCTTAGTGGGTGGTGTGTGTGCGTGTGTGTGTGTGTGTGTGTGTGTGTGTGTGTGTGTGTGTGTGTGTGTGTGTGTGTGTGTGTGTTGAGAGAGAAGGACTATTTAGTCACACCTACATGAGAAACCTGTCTCCTCCGTCACAGACAAGACAAGAACTGAGTCTGAGATGTGCACTTACTCACTTACTCTGTGTGTGTGTGCGTGTGTGTGCGCGTGTGTCTGGAGTTAAACCATCAGTGTTTAATCGATTAGAAGAAAACCGAATTGGGCTGAAAAATGAGAGAAGACACTTCTGGGAATAGAAACCCAGTGGAAAGTGTACATACAATCACTTGCTCCCTAACAGCTCTCACACACACACACACACACACACACACACACACACACACACACACACACACACACCCTCCCACAGCACGGGGTCACAAGGTCACATTCCTCCTCCTCAATCAGCCTCAGGATTTCACACACTAGTTCAGGGGTGTGTGCGTGTGCGGTTGTGTGTGTGTGTGTGTGTATGTGTGTGTGTGTGTGTGTGTGTGTGTATGTGTGTGCGTGCGTGCGTGCGTGCGTGCGTGTGTGAGCTTGGGATATTTTAGTGATTTGTGGGGAGTCCGGCTCGAGGGCAAGGAGAGGAGAAGTGAAGGACCTTAGAGGACTAAGGCCATGTCCGACATCAAGCTCAGATAAATCTGAAAATGAAATTTGCAAACAATAAAAAAAAAAAAATTAAAAAAGGGCATTTTGAAACTCTGTCAAAAGTTAAATCCATTTGACGTGACTTGATTGACATCACAGTCAAGCACTCGAGGAATTTCTCTACATAGCGTTTTATGTAACATTAATGACCGAAACACCCTTTTACACTCAATGACATAACAAAATCATCTGATTTTCTTCCTGGTTTTGAATTGGAATTTACAAACTTTTCAAAAACTAAAAACCTAAAATTGCTTTTGTATTTGTATTTTTCCCAGCATTCATCATTTGCTTGGAAATGGGCTTCGAGTGGCAAAATAAGAGGAAGGAGAAATGACAGGTATGTGGAGTTGGAACGGGTGGGGGAAGCAGAGGGGAGGGGTCAAAGTGTGTCTGCAGGCCCTGGAGGGGGTGACTGAGGAGGAGGAGGATGGAGGGAGGGAGGGAGGAGGGGTTTAACAAGGGAAAGCAATAACAAAAAAATAAAAAATAAAAATGTGGGTTCGCATTAAAAAGCACCGACTTCCTCCTTCAGCAGAGCACTCAGCTCTGGCCGTGCGTAACCGCCACCATGTGACGGCGTGTGCAGCACTGTCACACACAAACACGCAGATAGTCACACACGCAGTTTCAATCATAAAATAATCTGAAATGTAACCAGTTACAGATTCAGTTCCCCCACTCAGGCGCGAACACACACACACACACACACACACACACACAAGACACTTGAGATAGACACTCAAAATGCTCACAGCCAGGCATAAAAACAGCCATTAACAACTGGCGGAACTTTCCATGGGCCTGCCAACTAGCAACACCAACACGCCTGGCATGCTAATACAGGCACGTAAAGTTAGCTCTGTGTGTGTCTATGTTTCATGCATGTGTGTTAACTCGGTGCTGTGTGTGTGTGTGTGTGTGTGTGTGTGTGTGTGTGTGTACAGGTGCACGCTTAATCCTTTCGGCCAGCTGACCAAGTACATGCACACGAGCACACACACAGAGAGAGAGAGAGAGGGGGGTGGAGGGGGGGCAGCTCCTCAACAAGCCATTTCTATGGACGATACTGTACAAGAGCACAAGCAGGGCAGAACGACACGCCTCGTCCGAATCCCTCCGGCTTTTACCCACACTGCCAGCCGCAAAACTTTCCCAACTGATGAGAAACCTGACAGCCTGATTCCAAACATTTTATCTCCTTTCCTAAATTCCCATCATCTCCATTGTCCCGTCTGCCTCTTCCAATCGCCACACGTTCTTCCGCAGCCGCATCCGCTGCTCGCGGGACCGTTTAAATGACACCAACTGAAAAGCAGTGACTCAAAACGCCATCGAGAGAAGTGAAAGTTTTTTTTGGTGACGTCATGGGTTGCACCATGTGCCAGAAAAGCTGTGTACTGAAATGCAAATAAGCCACTTAAATTGTGTTGGCATGTGCACAAATATCTACTGTATCCCCTCAGAGTAGACCACACTTCATCAGCTGCTACGAGTGATTAGTTTCATTCCGTTAAATATCGACTATTCTCTTTCTTCGTCAATTCGTGTATAAAATATCAAAACGGTCCATCATAGTTTTCAAAGGTGATATTTTCAAGCCCAAGGAGACATCTTTAAATTGCTGTTTTTGTAGAACCAGCAGTCTAACACCCAGAGTTACTTAAATTGAATGTCATATGTGACAAAGAAAAGAAATAAAATGGCCAATTAAGAACCTAGAATAAGCTAATCTTAATTTTTTTTTTCTTAACGGATGATTAAAGTCACTGCTAAGAAGATTTCTATGAAGCAATTAGTTAATTTAGTTTCAGGCTGACATTTCCTTTTTTATATTTAAAAAAAAAAAAAATCTCAATTTTTGAATTGCCATTGTATATTAAATGTGCTACATAAGTTCAATAAGTTTCAATGTGGCTTAATAAATCTATAATGTTGCACTCCATGTTTTACTTTCAAAATGTGGGAGAAAATGACATACAAGGTTGAGTAAAAGTATCTATAAATTAGTGCTGACATTTTTAGGTTTTGTTTTGTTAGTCACACAAAACAAGACGTTTGAAGACTTCACCTTGGGCTTTGAAAAGTTGTCTATTTTTTTTCTTTTTTAAGGACTGAAACGATTCCCTGTCATCAATCAATGATGAAGTTGCAGCCCTACTTTAAATTACTACTTATTGAATTACATGTTTTACGGCTATTAACTTGAAATTGAATTATGCCTTCGACACAGTTACTATTTTGGAAGCAAAACAACTTCAGTGACCTTCACTGACAGTCCATGGGAAATTTGAGATGCATTACCGAAGATAATCAGTCAGATGTATCACATTTCTCTTATTCTGGACGGAACTGCATAAAACCAGAAACCACAATGACTGAGTTTGATATTAAACATTATGTTTGTGAGAGGAGGCAAGAAAAAGGCCATGGAAAAGGAGATGGGAGGAGGGAGAGAGGGGGTGAAGAGAAGTTGAAAGGCTTCTTTTATCTTCTTCTAAATCAACTGTCAACAATGCAGGAAATTATCAGGGGAGACAAAAAAAAAAAAAGGGGGAGACGGGACTCTGGACAGCAAGAGAAGCAGGGAAGGAGGGAGGAAGGCAGGGAGGCAGAAAGAAAGAGAAAGAGAGGAGGAGGGTAAACATTACAGCTCTGTGCCAAGCAAACATGAGATGCTGGGATACTTCAACAAAAAGCCACCGTTCATATGGGAGACAAAAAGGGACGGAGAAACAGAGGGAGAGAGAGGATGCAGGAGAGACAACCAGCAGAGGAAAGAGCTGGGAAATGGAAACTGAAAGCGTCAAGCAGCAGATAACCAGCTGCTCTCATTAAATAGGACAAAGTTCTTTTTTTTTTTTTCTGCCTCTGCCACTAAATGTAACTGCAAATACAAGAGACTGCATACACTTGATGAAACTAACCATTAACAAGCACTTCAATCGAACCTCATCCTAGCAAACCATTACTGCAAACTTATGTGAAGTCACTTTTTGAGTCAGGGCTGGAAAGTTCTGTACAATCAACTCTGTGCACGTCAGAGGGAGTCGATCCTG
Source organism: Embiotoca jacksoni (assembly GCF_022577435.1). NCBI lineage: Eukaryota > Metazoa > Chordata > Actinopteri > Embiotocidae > Embiotoca > Embiotoca jacksoni. The sequence continues at coordinate 9,709,057 of NW_027185318.1, read as the reverse complement.
TTCATTGTGGACTAACAGAGCATAGGTTCAGCTTGGAGTATCCTCTGGAGCTTTTCTGCGACACATCAATCCACAATAAAGAGGCAGTTTTCAAGGTGAACAATACCGGCCCCCTTCACCACAGGGAGAACCCATCATAAGGATGTGAAACCAGAGACACGAGAGGAAGACAAACTGCAGAGATGCTTCTCCTGCACTCCAGGTGTCGACCCCTCGACCTCACAGTGGAGGAACGCCTCATCACATCCAACCCACCAGTAAGAAAAAAAAAAAAACTCTTATCGCAGGCAAGGAAGCAGGAAGCGACTAGTTCACTGGACCAAACCGCAACTCGGCTACAGTAACAGTGAAGGCGGCGATCTTTCCGGGGAAGCATACCTGTTGCATTCGCAGAAGCAGATGGTCCGAGTGACAGCAGACTTTACACAAACTGCAGACACAGCGCTGCACTGTACAAAGCAAAAATCACACCAATTACAGGGAGGAAATATTCCAACCGTGGGCAGCGGATCAGAACTTTAAATGGCCACAATCAGTATGCATAAACACCAATTAGGACTGATTATCTGCGGACGTGGCAAGAACTGCATACGACAAATGGCGAATAAGCTTGAATTCTAATAAGTCTAGCGTATTTCATTTTCGTACTTTCAAATACTTTCAGGGCTCGTGCGCCCGTTTCATTAACTAAATCGCCACTGCCCTACCGTGAGCAGGGCTACATCCAACAATTACTTTCATTATCATTTAATCTTAATAAATGTATTACTTGGTCCAAAAAGTGTCTAAAAAAAAAAGAAGAAAAAAAAAAAAAGAAGAAAAGAAATACAGCCCCAATGTGACATCAAAAACCAAAGATATTCAAATTATTTTAGCAAAAACAAACTGAAAAGCGGAAACGTCAAAGATTTGAGAAGCTGTTCGTACTTGGTACTTTTATTTGAAAATTTAAAAAATTATTATTCAACCTGTTTCTGATTAGTTTTCTGTCAATCAATTCACTTCTCTGTTCCCCAAATGGCACACCCTCAAAGTGAATTTCACCTGATGAATGCCTTCCCTTTTTTTTTTTTTTTTTTCCATAATTGCAGTAACCTGCACCGAGCGACACAGTCTCCACAGCACAGCCTCCTGGAAAACCAATGTTACAGCAAACAACGAGCGAGAAGGTTTGTCATGAGTCTGTCCTTGTTCGCTGCTCTTTCACATGCTCAGACACACTTTCCAGGCCATCGCTGTTTTGTCTGCGTAACTCTATATAGCTCCGTCGGCTTCTGTTCCCGACACACAAGCCCTGCTCGGTAACACTACCCATCGGATAACATGTTCTAGGTTACCGGTCGGACACACGAGCATGCACATACAATGGCTAGCACCGTCCTGCCCGTTCCCTGACCCCATTTCGACCAGGCGTACCAGAAACCTTTGTGGGTCCAGCAGCAAACCACAAGCAGGTAGGAAGCAGAGAACCCAGATTATGTCTGAGGTCAGAGACAGATACTCTTGGAATCACGAGTCCTTACGAAACGTGGGATTAAGTTCCTCATTGTGCTTAGAATAACCAGTCTCCGAACATTAGAGGCAAACATCTCTTTTTGTGCGTGTTGTCAGTCTTAAGTTTCTTTTCACCTGCTTGAGGAGCCAATTGGACCAATATATTGACTCCGACAGGACATATTTTGACTTCTTGACACTTATTATTTCTGTCCTCACTTGGGCACTTGACTGGAATAAAACAAACCGACAACCCAATTAAATGGGATCAAACAAAGTGGCTGCAAAGCTCCAATCGCCCCATGTGTGGGCAATGACACACCATCACAGTGAGTGACACCAGTGTGTGGGTTGTACCTGCACGGCAAAACCGCAATGGTTACAGAACGCAGGTCGTTAACTTTTATAAAGTGTTATTCAACCCCTCGGCCTGTTCACGTGAGAGACATGGAAAGGCCAAAGCAACAATGACCACCCTCCTTTAACCTGACTCCAGCCTAAGCACTGTTCTTTCTGTTCGGTTACATAATTTAAACGTAATCACACACACACACACACACACACACACACACACACACAAAGGGACATTTTTTACAAGTTCCAAACTGCAACCAGAAGAAAAATAAACACAACACTTGCTTGCAATTGCATCAGTTTGAGTGCAAATCCCTGCTTACATTACGCTGTCGCACATCCGCTGGCATGACATTCTCAGCTTAAAACTTAAAAAGAAAGCTCTATTATTTAAAAAATACAGGAAAGAAAGCATTTTATTGAATCTGCTGTAAATAAAAGATCAACACAAGAGGGCTTTCATAACTTTTCAAAGTGCCAGCCTATGCACTTTGTTTCCATTCTTACCGAGAAGGCTATAATGTTAAAGCCAAAGTGGCTTAACTCTCACAGAACAGCCTACAGTGAGATAATCCTCATTCAGCTGGTGTTAAGAAGAATATGGATGTCGTGTTTGACCAACATAAAACACAATAATTGTTTGAAAATATGGAATCAGATTCAGAACTTCAGGTAGAACTTGAGGTTGGAGTAACTTCAGGTACTCAGACCGCCAGCACACAAGTTCTACACATCCGGTCCTTGGTTTCCAAAGTTGTTTAGCAGTGGCTGATCAGTGGCAAAATCCTCGAGTGGTTTCAGCATTTGCTTCATGTGTAACACACTCAAGGCAAGCTGCAGATGATAAACCATCTCGACTGAAACCGAAGAAACAAAAAGAAACATCCCGGGGCTGTCGAGCACGGGCCTTCCCAAATCTGAACTCCTACCTTACCTGTTCAGTAACTGTTGAAATTTGAGCGAGAGTCGCATTTGGATACAATAAATTTTGAGAGAACTTTTCAGAAGGAGTCAAGAAAAAGAAATCAGCACTATTAACTCAAGAGCTTTCTCTAAAAAAAAAAAAAAAATGGTTTATAAATTATGTCACAGGGCTGCAGCTTAATTAAAGCTTTACCCATTTGTGTCCATCCCTGTGCAGACGGCCCATAGCCATAACCTCTTGACGCTAAAACCTTCTGATGCCTGTGACTTGTGGAAGCAAAATAAATTGCTCATTCACGCACCACAGGGAGAATTCCTCTGCACTCTAAACCTAAACACACCTTTTCAGCTGGAAGCCAACCCCATTCATCCCTGCTATCCTCCCCCCCCCTCCAAAAAAAAAAAAGAAAAAAAAGTCGGATATCAGTTTTTCACAGAAAAAAAAAAAAAAAAAAAACTGCATGGCCACATCAGCCTTTCACCAAAGGAATGTCATGTGACGTCATATATTTGGGATCGGATTTCTCCGTCTCCTTCTTCACTCTCTCTGCTCTCTCCATGAGAAAGCAAGCGTACATGTGTATGTGATGTGTTATATTTTTTTTTTCACCCCCCCCCCCTCCTCCTCCAGCCTAAATTCTCCAACGTGCCCAGTGGATCCAGAGCTCACAGCAGGAGAAGAGTGCCCCCCCCCCCCCCCTTACCCCTCTTCTGATATGCGACTCTCCAATCATAGCGCCAATTACACCCCACCCCCCCCTCCCCTTCCACCGCTAATGATGACAGCATGACAATTAACCACTCTGTCCTGTTATTAAATGAAAAGGAAAAAAAAAAAAAAATGAACTCAACGCATCATTAATTTGGCAGCCCCCCCCCCCCCCCCCCACTCCCCCCCCTCTACTCCTGTCACGGCTTTAACACGGCGCGGCTTCTCTCGTAAGGTATACGTGGAGGTCTGATCATCGACCGTTTCGAGCCGGAGGACCAATGTTTGATTTCCACGTCTGCATCAAGAGAGGCTGAGAGGAAGATTAGTCGTTCCTGCACAAACAGACACGTAGTCGTTTCTGAGAGAGAGAGAGAGAGAGAGAGAGAGAGAGAGAGAGAGAGAGAGAGGCAGACAGACTGGCTGGAAGGAATGCTAGGATATGCTGGAGTTGGGATTTTTTTTTTTTTCCTCTCCAAAGCCTTTTTTTTTTTTTTTTTTTTTTTTTAAACTGCATTCTGCAACCGCACACAAACCCTACAGAAAGTCGCTATCACACAAGCCCCTTCAACGTTTCTCAACAGCGATCCGATGCAAGTTTAACCCCCCTATAGGTGATAATTCAACGATTTCGCAACACCTCTCTGTCAAAATCTGACTGCCTCAGCATCTTCCATTTCCAAGTTATTTTTCCTGCTATAAAAGTGCTCATTTCCTGATTTTAAGCAGATACCGACGCAAACCCGAGCATTTCCTACCGCGCAAGTCGCAGCGCCCGTTTTGTCAGAAATAAACCAAAGAGATAAAGAAAAAAAAAAAAAAAGAAGAAAAAAAAAAAAAAGGTTTTCTCCTGTGTCGCACTCACTCCATCTGAAGTCCTCGGAGACAAAAACACATTCTTTCGCGAAAGCTGAGAAATCGGGACCACAAAAGAGCAGGCTCCAAACGCGCACTCCCGACGCGTACACTCGACTGGTGCGAAGACCGAAGCGCAATAATCCCCGTTGTTTGTCTTTTCCTCGTTGTTACAAAATGAACGGGAAAAATCTGCCCAAAAGTTTCGATTCACCCCCCCCACCTCCCCCTCCACCTCCGCAGCACCGAAGCCGTTTTCCTTTTTCCTTTGCGTTGGCCAAGTGGCCCAGACTGCCGGCGTCAGCGCTCAGCTCTCCAAACTCACTCAGACACGCACTTCTAAAACTTTTTCAACGTCGACTCCGCTGGCCACCGATTACCGTTCGTTCCGAGGCGGTTGGTACTGTGAAAGAAGTGTAAAAGAACTCACCTCGCTGTAATAAAATAATCTTCAAACAGACGGAGCTGCGCGTTTTTTTATTCCCAGGGTCGGGTCTTGCCTGTCTGCTGGCGCGGCGCGACGCGTACTGGGAGACTCCGCCATGTCAATCAAAACGCGACGCACATGGAGGTCAGATCCCGCCTCCCCTTACCGTAATACACGCTGCGCACTAAGAAAGCCAAAACAGAAAGATAAACCGCTCTCTCACCTTTCTCACAGCAGCTAACCAAGAGGCCAGTTTACACTGATTTCTTAGGAAATCTTTCATGCAGGGTTGGTATTTTAGAGCAACACAAACTACAAGTAGAAGGTGATTTTTCTATCCTTTCAAAACTCATTATCCAATTTGATGATTTTAATAGCCTAATCAATATTTAAATGCTATGGTCTTTTATAGATTCATTTTGATAGTGGCTAAACCATCAGAACAAATAGCGTTGTAGTATATAATCTTTTTTTTTTTTTTTTTTTTTTTTTGTATTGTATTGTACAGATTACACCAAAACAAAACATCCAGTTGGAAATCACAACCAACACTTAAAGCATAAAATAGTTGCAAACAAAAATATAGGCTACACATACTTTACTGTAATATAAAGCTCATTGTGTCATAAGAAATCTGTTTTTAAAAAAAAGTTATTTCAGAACAAAAGGTGGGTTAACTCTTCTGCAAATAAAAGCGTGACCGAATGCCCTTTACGCTGGTTCATCTTTCATGACACATCCTGTGTCATCATGATGACACAGGATGTGACACAGCAGCAACTGACATGCCCTGACCTGTGGTCACCTCACTCCCACTGGTCAATTCCACTTTAAAAACAAAAACCAAGAAACTAACTCAACAATAAATGTCAATGTTGCAAAAAAAGAACTTTTCTGATAACATGCAAAGTGCCTCCGGTGGCTGCACTGACACCTGGCATCCTACCGCTGACAGGCTTACAGGTATGTCACTGCTGCTTAAAATTAGATTAACATAATGTCCTGATTTATGTTAAGATGAATATCCTGATTAAAATCAGTTTGGTGAATTTGGTACAAATATGTCTAAAATGGATCCCAAAACCTCCCATATAATGTTTAGAACAAGATCTACTATAAATACTGTATTGAGGCTCCTAATGTGCTCAGCTTTCTTCCCCTGGGCAGCACAGTTATATGTTTAGCCTACAGAGTCATTTTTGTCTGCGGAGATTATTTGGACGTGTTGGTGCTTGAAATTAAGACATTAATGCCAACAAGTACATGTCAGGATGAGAGCATTGAACCTGTAACCTTGCCAACTACGTCATTTTGAATAGTTTAGTTAGAAACCCACACAGCCAGCATTTGATGAAAGCAGCTCCTATTCTTCTATGAATACGTCAACTTGTGGATCTGATTCTACAGTGGGGAAATAGTCAACATATTTTTAAACTACATTCTGGATGACCATGAAGTGTTGTTGCAGGGAGTTTCACAGTAAATCGTTCACTGCACAACAAGCCTCTCATCAGCCTCATTCACAGTCAGTCGCAGAATCAAATTTCTCAAATTACGGTCCCAAAAGATCCAAGCTGCAAAAAAGAACAAGTGCAAAAAAATAAATACACTGATCAACGGTGTCTCCGACAGTTATGTACATGTTTGTCTTCAGTGGTAGTCCTTCCTGTATTTTTTCAAGCTAGACGACTCAGCCAAATACACTCATTGCCCTTGAGTTCTAGATTTCTCTCTGTTTGTGCACGCGCACACACACACGCACACACACGTACGTACGCACGCACACGCACGCACACGCACGTACATTCCAACAACTGCACTAAGAAAACCGCCACCGGTGTAATTTGAAGCCACTCAAAGAAAAATGACCCTTTACTGGGACAGTGTGCCTGTGAGGAATTAAATTAAATTCAGTTCAGTTCAATAAACACTAATCATCCTCAAGAGGCAATTGATATGGCAGGCAGAAAAATCATGCTGAGACACTAAAAATACAACCGAGGTCCAGTGCAGTTGGCAGAGACAGACTGTGGAGCCCCCTAACTGCAGAACTAGAGTATAAAAGCACTGACACAGCTTGCCGTGTTACATTTATTATTCATGTTTAATTGTTGAATAGGTTATTCTTTTTTTTTTTTAACAGAATTAAGTCTTTTTAACCTGCCAATAACAAAGTCTCCAGCAGTTCATCAACTTAACAAAACAAAAAAAACAAAAAAAACTTTATCCATTGTGTTTTGTACATATCAAATATATATCCTTACTGTTTTGGATCGCACTTACCCCATTATGTGTATGTATTACAATAGATCATTTCTTTTGTGTGTAAAAAGGGACTCAGATGAGGTAATGTACAGAATGTTATCCATAGAGCTTTAAGACTGCAGTGAGGCCCAACTCTATTTGAGTCATTTTCTAAAGAAAACGAATTAAACTCTTGCAACAGAAATCCAAACCTTTTTTTTTTATTTGAGAGGGTTAGAACTGAATAAACAGTCGCGTCAACACCAATCACAGATGCTGAACATGTGAAAATCCATTTTGTTTAAAAGCACTGTGCAGCTGCGGTCTCCGAAAGCGCAAACAGAAGGAAGGAACTGTCTTTTGCAACATGCCATCAATTCAAAATCAAAACAATGAGCAATATGGAGAAAGTCTGAAACGGTCATGAAGTATCAAGCTGATGAAACAATGTTCCTGTAAGGATGTTCTTTGAGCAATTAAAGAAGTCCAGGAGCCTAAATAGAACTATAGGGTTAAACAACTGAAGTTTTAAGACCTGTATGATCATGTTTAACACCATATCTTATTTAACACATTATAAAAATCCGTATCCTAAATAGACAACATATCCTGGGAGATAAAAATGTAATATTCATATTCTGAAAAAAAAATAAAATCATAGAATTGAGAAATTGAAGCCTGAATAACTTTAATATGAACTATAATATGTTCTTAACATAACTTAACTTATGTTCTATAACCTTTGTGGGTAAGTATTCCAAGTTACATTGCTCGATCAATATCGGCATCTGACTTCCCTGTGTTTTGTGATCACTGTTAACTGAGCATTTGCGATGTCACGATGTCGTAGACCTGAACTTGATTAGAGAGCGCACGCAAAATTTTGTGTTAAATCCTGGGGACAAAAAGAAGTATCAGGGAGTCAAATCTGGTGAGAAGGGGTGGTGGGGAGCAGTAACATTCAGTAACATTCTGCCCCTCTTAAAATACTAATGCCACTAGTGGCAAAAACATTTCACCCGCCTCACACTAACAAGGTAAGTGGATGTTTATGTCTTGGTCCCATATTGATTTCCTGTACGTAATATGCATTAATTGCACTGTAGGCGATGTAGATAAAGAGAAGCAGATGAGTTGGGGAAGGGCTTAGAAAGTTTAAAACAAGTGAGTAGTGAATTGTGCAATAGGGGCTGTAACTCGATGTCAACAAGATGTTCCCACGATTTTGCACAGTGGAACCAGTGTGTGCACACAATCGGCCTGTGAATTAAAAAACACTCAAACTGATTTAAATAAATCTGCTCGGAAAGTCAAATTGGGGCAACCGTGGGTGACGTATCAGGCCTTCACTGATAGCCATTTACATTGAATTTGATCTGCGGAGGAGAGCAGATGAGGAAAGACTGGAGGGAGCAGATCTTGGAACAGCAATGGAACTATTTCCCCTGTATGTCAGCTCCAAGTCTTTACAGCCACCAGATGTTTACCACCAATCCAGCTGCTTTCTCTCGCTCCCTTTCTTTCTCCTGAGCTCTCCTTCTCAGTTTTCTCTCTCTCTCTCTCTCGCTCTCTCTCTTTGGCCCTTTAAACCAAGCCCGCCCTGTAATCATGCACACTCAGTTCACCAGAGGTCTTTGAAGTAAATGGAATGTGTCCAGCCATATGATAGTATGCACTGTATATTCTTATAGCCGATAGAAAGCAAAGAAGAGAAAGCGGGGAAAAGAGATTGTTGGAGTGCTGCCAGCTCTTCGGTGTGGTTTTCTAGATGTTAATTATGGCTTCCCTACACTCTTACATCTTGCACGTGTGTTTATGCATGCATTTATGTGTGTATGTTGTGTCTACATGTGCGGATGTGTGTGTGTGTGTGTGCCTATGTTTGTGGAAATCCTAGTCTGAGACACTGGGTGATGGACGATAACAGGCGTCTGGCAGCAGAGAGGGAGTATGTGAGGGAATATCATGGTGCGTGCATGGATGTGTGTGTGTGTGTGTGTGTGTGTGTGTGTGTGTGTGTGTGTGTGTGTGTGTGTGTGTGCGTGCGCGCGCAATGTACTTCCTTCCATATATGTGAGGATGGAATTTAGCTCATCATGAGTTCAAAAGACTCAAACCAAAGCTCTCTGCACACCAACAAGAGCAGACATGCCTTTCTTTTTCTGTCTCTCTCTCAATCTCCCTGTGTTTGTCTCTCTGTCCCATGAAACGCTTCACCTCATTTCGGGTGTTTGGTGTTGTCCTTAGTTGTGCATTTCTTTGGAATAGAAAGGGGCTTATTGTATATTGTCTGTAAAAAACTAACAACAACAAAAAAATGAAATACTGGAAAAGAAGCTGGATGTGATTTGGGATTTGATAAGCCTCATCACTTCCTATAACAATGAGAATACAATGATGTTATATTTCATGACATTAAATCACAATATACTGTGTTTTTGCCGAGTGCAGTTCTTTGTTGTCGTTTGCCTTTTCATTCTCGCTCTTGGCACTCTACAGTGGCTTTAAATATTTGGTATTCTTTCGGTGTCTAGTGTTTCTGGTACATCTGGAACAAGCAGCTGATTCAGAATCGTCCTGTTCCCAAGCACATCTCTCCGTCTCTCTTTGATAGGATGAATTGCTTCCAGTTGTTTCTGGTATCGCTGGTGTGTGTGTGTGTGTGTGTGTGTACAAGCGCCGCCCTCCGTCTGATTCAGGACCCTACAATGCCTGGGCAGATCAATTGGTTCTAGTTGCTTCCTCGCCATTTTTTGAAGGTTTCCCTGTCAGCTTTAAAGCTCAGTGTTTAGCTCAGGTCTGTTTTGTTCTTTCTCTCTCTCTGCCAATCATGTCATGTGTTCCTTCTTACAGAATACCTTCCAGTCATGACATTACGGCAGGTGACATCACACTGGCTGGGTCACGCCACCGTAAGGTGGTGGGTATGGGCAACCGGGGCGGTGGAATGTCTGTGACTCATGGAGGTGGGACAGAGATCTTGTTGGCTATTTGCTTTGTCCCCGACATTTTTGGAAAATAAAGGCGAGTGCCATTTCAAACAATGACCCGTCGACTCTGACCTTCGATGGGAGGCAAATTGCTCATGTTCAAATCACAACATGGTGGCATGCCAACTATTACAGCATTCTTGGAACAATCATTGCATTCAGAACAATAAACCTCCGCAAAAAACTTCTGCCTACAATCAGCTTTGGTTTAACCATGAACATCCTCAAGAAAAGATACAAGAAGTTTGCTACAAAAGTCAAATCAATGTTATAAAGATCAGTGAATCTACACTAGTAGATAGAAATGTGCTAGAGCCTGAGCAAAAACTTTGTGATGGTTTCATCTGGGGGAAAAAAAAAAAAACAGCAGTTCAGGTTAAATATACTACGAGAGAGCTTTTGAGGTGTTTAGCCATGCTAGCACCATGGCTTAGTGCATGGAGTTGGTAAACTTGTGGTCCAAAAAAGGATGAAACATCTAACATGATAAAGAAATGGTAGAAGTCGACCCCTTCGGGGTCTGGACAAAGAACCAGAGTTAACCAATGGTAACCCATGGCAACATTGGCGTCATGGCGAGGGCAAACACCAGCAGAGACGTCACTGTGACCTTGATGGAGAAGGTTTAGACCGTTAGAAACGAAAGAAAGTATTCAAATCGTTGCACATTAGCTGACTGATGTTGTAACCAGTACCAGAATACCTCCCCCCCCACTGGGGCAGCACAGATGGTCACTTTGGAAAGTGACCAAAACTGAATTGTACAACACATGGAACAGACTACAACATTTATGAGACGAGGTAAAATCCAACGACAACAGTCATCTCAGAATTATTGGCTGTGGTTAGCTTGGGAATCTCCAGAATATACTTTCTGCCAAAAGAGTAATTGTAATCGTTACCACAATGACCAGCGACTTCCTGTTTTGGTCCCTGTTGTTGTCATGACAACGGTGACGCCAGTCACAGTGAATCATTGCACAAATGCTTACGTCACATATGCCAGACACAGTCCAAGCCACGTGGGTCTGAAGTTGTTTAAAAGGCAGCAGGTAAAATGTCATTTCTTTAATTTGGAAGTTCATAAGCTCAGAAAATACCAAATATTTTAATACATGTACAGAGAAGCAGCAATGTCCACAAATCGGCTTCTAGATAAAAGGTCAGAATCCAAGATGAACACTCTTACATTACAGTAATGTGCATACACAAGGAGGGAGTGATGACGTTTGCGTGGGTGAGTTATGACTGTCTGTGAGGGAGGAGAAGCACAGAGGACGTAGGTAACCATAAAGGACGTCTGAGGGGGAGAAATATTTTGAAACATCTTTATTTAAACTTCAGACGAAAGCAACAAATGACAGGTGACAGGACCAAGAGAAGGAAAGAAGGAAGGACAGAAGAAAAGAGGGAAAGTACAAAGGATGGAAAGAAGGAAGGAAAGAAAGAGGACAAAGTGATGGATGGAAAGAAAGAAAACCATGCCAATACAGAAACAATCAGAATTCATATCACATCTCAGCCTCCTCAAATCTCATCTGCACAGAGGAAGTACGTCAAAATAAAAGTCTTTTCTCTACCTCTTCCAGTAGAGACACAATTTCAAAGTTAAAGTCTTGCATGGCTTCGCTCCTTGCCTGATGCTTCATGTGCGAGCACCGGAACACTTTGCATAGAGCCAAAAGGTTATCAGCCGGAGACGTCCCATCGCCTTTAAGAGTTCTACTAAAATACTGTCTGGGTGAAAAGGTCTCCTTTAGAGTGAGTAAGCGAGTATGTGTGTGTGACCACAGCAGTGAAACCGAGGTTTCTATATGAATTGTATCTAATATAACTTTTTGTGATTGTCTGGTTGGGCAGAGAAAGAGGATTTCACTCACTTCTGCTGATAAAGTCCACAGCGCATCTAACACGCAAACATACACACATCTAACATAATTTACCCCCCAATCCCGAGCCACACAGTGGCACAGCAATACAAACCATCAAAATACATCAAAAATCAGAGTTATATCTATAATGGCTTATTATCAATGTTATTATTCTTATAATGTATTTCAATACACAGTCAGACTGATTTACAATGAATGTAGAGCAAAAGCAGTGAGCTCAAGGTCCTTGAGGCCTTGCAGCATCCACATGCTCCGTTTCTCATTAGCGACTATATTATGGTGTGTGTGTGTGTGTGTGTGTGTCTGTGTCCAATAAGTGCCAGCAAGGGAGGTATATATCAGTGAATTTGAAGCCATTGAGCCGTCCTATCCCAAGTTAAAGAGTTACACAAGCGTGTGCGTGCACACACACACACACACACACACACACACACACACACATCCTGGAACACAATCCCCATGGCAACAGCATATAAACAGCTGGGAACTGAGAGCTACACAACACAGGCTCCTAAAGCACACTCCTCCATCAGTGATTTATAAGCAAACACACGCTTCTAGCTATTACAGTAAAGGCAGTGTACACACATGCACCTGTTCCTCTGAGTGCAGCACAGTAAATAATGGAGTTGAAGGGTTCACCCAGATTTAGAAAAATACTCGCATAGTGGTATCTATGCATGCAAATGTTTTAGTTTTTTTGGTTGTTTGTCAGGTTTTCAGATATATGCTTGAAAGTTTTCTGCCTTTATCTCAATACAGGGGGGGGGGGATTAACAAAATGTTCTTTATGTATGTGAAATATGATTTTTTTTTTTTTTTTTTTTTCAAAAGTTAGGCAGCAACACATCTCTCCAGAAGCAGAAACCTCAATGTATCTCTGTCCTCAAAAGAAAGCAAATTCAATGGAAATTTCAGAAGAGTTTCAATATTGTAAAAGCCACAAACAAAATGTTTTACACTTCCATTGTAGTCGCGTATGGATGGAAATATCAAACAAACGGTATATCCAAACTACTGGGCAGAAAGAAATCTCAAATTATTTGCAGACATGATATCACCAGAGGTGTGAGTCCTTTTCATAGTTTTTGGTGACCCATTCAGAAGCATATTTAGTTGTGTGTGTGATCGGGAGAATGGACATGGAAACAAAGTTTCATAAACAAAGAATATAAGACAGTGATAGGTAAGCAGAAAAAAAAAAAAGAAGACATTTTTGGCATACATGACAATTACAGATCAAAGTAATTACCAGTCACAATACATATTCAACAGGGATGTCAGAAAACATGGAAAAGATGACGCACAGTCTTCATCTACAGAAAGACAAAGGTGAAACATACTGAAAGAAATGGGATTGTTATTCACAGAAAATTAACAGTGTTTCTTTTTTTACTCTTTAACATGATGCATTAATGCTCATCTCCCTTTGCAATGTCCTATATCTGTGTATGTCTGTATCTCATGCTTCTACTCTATACTTCTGCTTGTTAAAATTAGCATGCCATAAAAATAAAGGTTGAACAAAGAAAAATAAGGACGAGTGAGAACATACAATGGCATGTTGCATGAGGAGCAACTCACGAATCTTAGGCACATACAGTATATTGCATTATTACAAATGATACAGGTGGAAATGTTTGGGCAACTCTACCAGAGAGTTTGATATGACCGGCAGCATGCAGCATTTCATGTGCATGTTTCATATCGTTCGCTGTTATCTGATATTAAAACATTGAAATGAAGGGCTTGAACATTGTACTACATGCAGTCAGAGAGAGAGTCCAGAGGTGGAGGAGCGCTGATAACGCCGCACTAATACTAGAGCAGCACAGGCTGTGCAGTGAACTAAACTCCCTCATGGAAATGTTAGCCAGCCATCGTGGAGCATGCATACCGGTGATGGCATGAAGTAGCACAGACTGGCCACGAAGAGGTGTTGTTACAACCATCCAAACTGCTACATGACCTCTCCCTGAAGGGACCAGAGGTTTAACGACTTCCTTTACAAGAAACACAGTGAGGAGCTGCACTGGCAGCAGCTACCTGGAGGCAGTATCTGTTTGTATGTCGTTTATTTGAGCAGCTGACTATTTGGTGACTGGGGGGGGGGTGTTATCAATGGTAGTGCCTATTGCTGTCATTATCTCTTTATATCTCCTGTTTGTGTAACTAAAAGTCTGTCAGCCTCCCTTTAACACGGCAACATTTTGAAAAAAAACCAACACAAAACAAAACAAAAAAACGATTGTCTTCTGGCAGGATTGTCAGTAGAGCATTCACAATGACAATTACATTATTTTACAGTTCGTTATTTTTTCTTTGATTCCTTTTAGAGCTTATCAAACACTTCTCCACCCTTCATCGGATTTGTGCTCTCGGATGGAGTGAAGAGCTGGAGGCAGTGACATCGTTTTCTGTGTGAAAACGGATGCATTATTGCACCAGACGCAGAATCGTATTGGTTTAGGGTCACACACACACAAAAACCTCCTTTCTGAGGAGAGTCCAGAGTCATCATATGAACAGACGCCAGAGTCATTTTCTCTCTCTGTCTTTACATCCATGCATTCTTGGATGCATGTATCCCAAGGAGCCCTCTATCACTTGGTTCCTGTCTATTTTCCAGAAAGAGAAGCCCAGGAATTTCAGGGAAAAAGTTTCATGCTGACAGGTCTGATATGACCAGTTTTTCCATTTTATTCCCAATCTCTCCAGGGACTTGAAGCTCCTCAGACTCATAGTCATCATCAAATGACCTGGGAACACAACACGCATACAATTGGTTAAGTCATACCATTTTCCTTAATTATCTGATCCACTTTTTAGTCATTATCATGAGTGTGAGTGTGTGTTATACCCCTCATGTAGATGTTCATTTGCAGTCTCCTCCGCCACCAGTATCTCATACTCCTCTGAGGCATATTTATCCCAGTCAGATGGCTCTGGACCTTCACTATCAATGTCCTGGAACAACATATGCACACCTATTATCAGTATTTTTCATCTATTAACAAATCACATACAAGTAAAGAAAGATATTTTCATAGATTTTTCGAAAAATATAAAATGGCACAAAAAGGCAGGTAGCTTTAAAACTATACAAATACATTACACTTGGCAATAAATAGGTTGTACTACTTTTTTTTTTAGGTTGTAAACCATGTGTCCATATTGTTTTTGAATTTTGACTGATTTCAAACCGTCACCTCCGGCAGTATAGCTGAATATTACATAGAAAATGTGCAGATTTACACCTTTTGCACAGCAAATGGGTCTCTCTGTTCATGGTCCAGGTATTTCTCCAGGTTGAAGAAGGTGTCAAAGAATATATGGGCCATCCGACAGCGCTTCAGATCACCCAGGGTTATCTTTCCTGGAAAAAAACAATGGAAATACAGGCATATGTGTAAAAAAAAAAATCTAGCAGCAATGTAAAAAAAAAAGAAGCTAAATGGAAGAGTGTTGCTGTCTGGAGAAGAAAATAAAAGACAGCACAATTATAAAAATAGATACAAAATTGCAAGGACAAGGTAGTTTTAGCACAAACCTGAGCTCTCAGGTTTGACCAGGTCAAGCATCTGGCAGAGCAAATCCTGGAAGGGCAGTGGCTCGATGCCCATCCTTTCCATCCTCTCACACTGTTCCTCATAGAAATACTCAAGCTCAAACATGGACAGGACACCATCCCCATCCACGTCCATGCAGCGGAACCAGTACTCTATACTGGAAAGACACACGACAAATGTAGAGTTACAAAAAAAACTCAGGAACTAAAGCAGCTGCAAATGGCGAGTGTTGAATATTCATTAGATACATGCAGTGATGAAAAATGCTCAAACAGCTGCTTAATCATACATATCAGAGGAACTACTTATTACCTGGTGTGATTTTTCTTGTCTTCTTCAGATATGAGGAACCAGACAAACTCGGCGTAGCTCATCCTGCCTTCCCTCTGCACAGCGTTACCCCTGGAAACAGGAGCGACAGAGCTATTCACACTCAGCGCTGCCATTATGGTGAAGTAATCAGCTTCTCTGCGTTTCTGCATACGTGTTTCCACTTACCGAGTAACGGCACCTGAAAACAATCTCTCAATGATTCTGTTTGAGGATGCTGTCAGAAAAAAGAATTAGAGAATTTAGCACTCACACGTAGAACCAAATGAATACGGTTATAAACCATAATATATACATTACAGTCACTTTGAGTAAGTACTGATTTCGAGAGTTAAATTTTAAGACAGAAAAGTGTTGCGATTAGAACAAAGAGTTCTTGTTGCCTCAATGACTGATATCTTTCTTGACACGTTTCAGTTGTTTGTGAGCTGTTCTCACCGTGGTCGTTGTATCTCGCCAGGTCTTTGGGGTTAATGTAGAGGTCGTGGTCAGTGTCCAGCTCCCAGAACTTGCAGTAGATGACGTAGAAGTGCTCGTAGGAGAAGTAGTCAGTGATCTGGTTGATGTCGTCTTCTTCCTCCAGCAGCGCCAGAGTCTGCAGGAAGTTGCTCCTGCGCAGCTCCAGCATGGTGACGCGGCCTGTCCATGAACGGTTCACCACGTAGAATATCCGCTGGATCACCTGTAATTAAAGAGTGGTGAAATGCTTTTAATTAGGATGAGTGAATTCATTTCACAACAGGAAGAGATGAAGAGTTAAATTGAATTATAAGATTAAATATTTTGAAATTCTATGAAATACCGTCACAAGACTGGAGTAAAAACATTTACTCAATAGTTTAAGCGAGTGGATGATCATCACTGACTAATACAAACTTATTTTCACAGTTAATCTTTTAAGTTATTTCTCATACAAAATGTTGCAATATTGGAAATTTGATGCCTTCCTTTGTCTTGTGATCTGATAATAAACTGAATACCTTTGGGGTTTGAACTGTTGTTTGCACTAAACAAGCAGTCTAAATACATCACTGTAGAGGTAATTCAATTATGATGGATATATTTCACAATTTCGGACATTTTATGGGTAAAGTAAATTCACTGAATAAGTCCGATCTGTCAAGGGAACTCTATTGTTCAGGCCTGACGTACTTTGAGAATCCTCTGATCCCTGAATGTGGGATAAAGGTCTCATAAAGGACACCCTGAACTCATGAACTAACTGTCCATGATGAGTGTTGATTGTGCTCACACTGGGGACAGCCTGTCTGACTTTCTGTTAGGCAGTATCAAGCCAAGGACCCATTCTTATCTGTATCGGAACCAATGTGTTCTTAATAACTGCGCCCTTGTGAGAGTACAGGCAGAGCGGTTTAGCCACCGGGCACGGGCACACGTTGAGGCCTCTCTCCTCGAACCAGATGCTGCCAATAAACAGCCCTGCATTGTCACCCAGAATGGTCTCCTCTGCCTTCTTCACCTCATTTCCACAATTTCCTTCACATGATCCTTTATAGTGCAGCAGAGAATTATGTTGACATTCGCCTCTCCTGGTATAATATTAGAGAAATATAAAATCTTCCTGATTCTTACAGTATGTGTTTATGTCACCTTTCCGGAGTCTAGAGTGTTTTAAATCTGTCGATTTGGTTAATGTGAGTCTAAAAGGTGAACCAGAAGGCGAGGTCTCAAACTGAAGTTGTCAGACTGGATGTCTCTGAAAATAGTAAGAAGCTTGCATGACATCTACACAATCCCTGTCATCTGGATTTTTTTTTTTAAACATATTTCTCATCTTGCCAAGAAGGTGAGCTCCCCATGGCGCATCTACAACCGATATTTTTTTTTATCCTCATTCATAATCTTAGTAAGGCCGTCTTTAGCATACAATGGAAACAAGTGGCTCCAGGCACCCTGCCCCTGAAACACAACACTTAGGCTCAAGAGCGGATTAGCAACCATTTCCTGGTACACGCACCTCCTGTGGCTACTAATGTCTCATACAGTAGCGGGTCAGCTGGCCCACGGTGAATGGGAAGCGTCTTAAAATGGATATGTGGACGGTCTGAACTGTGTTTCCGTGATGTCACAGTGCGCTGACGCACCAGAGCACAGACTTCTCTCTGCACTTCTACGAAGCACTCAACTTCTGTAGCACGTGTTGCAGCTGTGCCGGTCCACAATCACACATGCACTCTCTCCCCTGCTAATGTTAAACAGCTGATGCACACAGAAGTCGTTTTGCTGACAACAAAAGGTGGAGGGTATTGATATCAAATATTGATATGATTGTGATGGTTTTGACTATTTGATGCTTTTCAGTGGTGGAAGAAAAAGTAGTGATACTATAGTGGAAAAATGTGTAAAATTCCAGCCAAAATAAGTAAAAAAGTGAACCTAAATTCATTTGTACAATTCTAGGTAAAACTACTTTGTTATATTATTTAATTTTCCTGATCTATTAATATATAAATATAATTTTGTGTTGGACAAATGTTTTGCATGAAAATTCTGTCATTTGTAAAGAAACTGGTAACAAAAGTTGTCAGATACAGTATATGTAGTGCCATAAAAGGTACAAATAAAAGTATAAAAGATGGAAGTTGTATAAAAGTGAAAAGTGCTGTAGTCCACTCGATTGGATGTTTTTGGTTACTTTCTACCACACCAGTGTCACATTTTTAAAACATTTTATCATTCATGGTTAACACAACTAACTTCCATTTTATTTTGTGATGAAAAAGGGAAGTACATTTTATACAAATACATTTTTTTTTTTTTAAATTTAATTTAATGTTTATCCACTTTGCACCTGTTGATCTTTGTTCCTATGTTCCTCCCTTGTGGTCATGCGCTCGAGGTAGTGATCAAAAGAACTGGATCACAGATTGACACGACAGAATTGAATTTCCACTGTGAGCTCTGAGAGACAGAGTAGTGAGCCTTTGGGTAGAACTGCTTCTCCCTTGTGTGTTGAAACGAGCCAGCTGAGGATGCCACCTAGGGAAGGTATTCCAGGGGCGTCCCACCGGTGGAAGACCACGGGGCAGACCCAGACTATGCTGGAAGTATTATATATCCCCTTTGGCCTGGAAACGACTCTGGATCCACAGGAGGAGCAAGAGGTAGTGGCTAGGGATCAGGACACCTGATTGACTTAGACTGCTGCCCGCAGCACCGAATAAGCAGGGACGGATAATAACATAATAACATCACATTTATTATTTTACTTTTATGTTGTTGGGTGTTACTTATGACCTTTAACACATCCATAAAAACTATGAGGTCACACTGTCTGACAGTCAGACTAAAATACACTCTGACAGTAACACATAAAAAGGGCAGTTGATGTCATTTTTCATGCCATTTACCGTTGTGATGTAGCGTGAATGGAATTCAGGTGCATCCTTCAGAAATGTGAGCCCAGGATGTGTATCCACTATGTCCTGATCAGAAAAACAGAAACAGGAAGAAAAAGAAAAGAAAAAATATATATATATAATTTATGCAAGTTCATCGTAAAAACAGACGACAGAGCAGAATTGCATAACGCTTGAGTTGATCGGTGGTGATGAGACATTTACCTGCAGAAGTGGAATTAAGTCTTCCTGTTCCAGGTAGTTACAGCCAGGTTTAGCTAGCAAGTAAATAAACCTTGATGCATCATCGTGACAACTGTGCAAACACCTGCATGAGAAGAGAGGAGAGGAGAGGAGAGGAGAGGAGAGGAGAGGAGAGGAGAGGAGAGGAGAGGAGAGGAGGGGAGAGGAGAGGAGAGACCAGAGGAGAGACCAGAGGGGAGACCAGAGGGGAGACGTATATCAGAGCCTAATTACAGATGTGATACATTTGGATGACTTTGATTAACATGAGGTTTGTCTTACTTCCTCCAGGTTGCAATGAAGGAGTGAACAGACACAAAGCCCGTCCTCTCACCACCTGCTGCGAAGAACAAGGGGGCCTTCCAGTAAAGTGGACACTCGCATGCCTGAACAGAAATACAAGTAACACTACAATTACCTAAACCTGAAAAACACGTGTTATTTTTCCTAGAATCGATGATCACACCGTCTTTTTTCAACCGTGTAATAAATTCTGGGGAAAAAGAAAATGCTTCTGGAAAAAAAAAATTGGATTCAAGAAGTTTGGTAATCTCAAGGTAAAATATGAAAACATTGAAAATAACGTCAAATATTGCTGCTAATCTTTTCCTCATTTTAATTCTTAAATGTTAATATCATTCAAATGAAAAACAGAAGTAAAAGGGAGTTTGTTTTTAAACTGCTGACCTTCGCGATCTTTCCCATTTCATAAATGTCAGCCTTCTCCTCCTCGAACTCGGTGAAGGCTGTCTCGATGGCAGTGATGGCCACATCGTGGCTGGCAGCTGGGCCCAGGGCAGGGAGCCCACGGGGGTAGTAGAACCTGGGAATGTTAATGGCAGGAGGAGGAGGGGTGACTATGACTGGAGCTGGAGGAGGGCTGGGTGACCGTGGAGTAGGGACTGGTGTGGATGTGGCAGGAGCTGGTGGAGGTGTTCCTGGTTTCTTTTCTGGTTTGGACTGGACCTGAAAAGAGAGAAGGGAGATCATTTGTGGGAATGGACAAGGATGGACAGGGTTGATTACCCGTTTGTAGTGGTAACTTTACTCCTCATATTTCCGTTTCTCGTAAACTATAGCTGGTTTAATTTTTAAAGTGAAATTCCCCTGCAACACTGACATGTTAATGGTCTCGTCTAGGTGAGATGTGGCCATTTTTTCAAATCACTAAAATACAAAATTTTTTCTAATTATTATTTAGAACAACTGACAATATAAAAGCATATCTCCTATTTTGGCTTTTTAGTGCTTTTTTTTGGTCAAACTTACCCCTGCTTTTCTAACTTTATATGCATTTTCACTGTAAGCAAATAGGTTCACAATTAAGAATTTTATTACTTTCAGAAGTAACTTTCCCCTGAGCTGCAAACAAGATTCAACTTCACTTTTGTGAGATAGATTATCCATGTAGGGGATGTGCTGGAAAGTCCCAGTGAGTCATAAACATATGTACAAACAACGAGAGACCTGTTTTACAATCTGTTAGTCACTAAATCAGCCAGACAGGTACAAAACTGCCAGCATTTTTATTCAAACTGGTGGCAAGGAAAGTCCCAGGTGGCACAAGACTGCAGGAGTCAAGACTATAATGGGCATAAAGGATCACCATGTCTGGTACCTTGACTGATGATTAGAGCATTTATTTATGATGGTTTTATCATGTCCTTACAGCTCTAAAATATATCTTCTGCATATGCACGTCAATTAAGAATTTCAATGAGCAACACAAGTCACCAAACTTTATGAATTAAAAAAGGGCAAAAAAAAAAAAGAAGGATTTTCATTACCAACATACTCATGGTCTAAATTGGAAGACACCAATTTCACACTCCATGAATAACAAGGTGAGGTGACATGATACAAGAACCCGTTTTCTGTAGTTCAAGTTACAGATTTCACACGAAGTGAATACTCGAAACCAGAAATTAACCAACACTGTTGCTCAAATGAAAAGCCGGCATGTTCCAGGAGGAGCTCCCTTGTGTCTTCTCTCGGGCCTCCATTCTGTGTGTATTGAGCAGGACAGCTGGAGCAGACCTCTCCTTCTCAGCGTTCATTCTATCACTCTATTCCTGCACCTCCTGCCCTATTAATACCCTGCTGGTATCCGCCTCAGAATAGGTTGTCGTTCCTGGCATGTCGCTCTGTGTATAGGAGCAACAAGACGCATCTACTGTATGCGTGTAATAGAAATGTATTGTAATATACAATATATTTGTGGACATAACTTTTTCCATATTTCTCATTAGTTTGCATTTTTCTTGCACCTTGTCCACCCTGCCTGCTGAACTGACTGACCTGCTGCTGCTGCTGCTGCTGCTGCTGGAAGGACTTGAGTCTCTTCTTGAAGCGTGAGGGGAGGACAAAGTCACACCCCCTGGCCAGAAAGGCCAGCTCCCCCCTCAGGTCAGGGTCCCGCCGTAACGTAGTCTCCTTGATCATCATGGTGGGGGACGAGACTCGCAATCCCCCACCCGACACGGCCACCGATGCGGCTACTGACACGACGACTACGGATGGACCAGCTTGCCCAGCAATCAAACAACCAGTATAAGGAAAAAAGGCTGGACGGTAATAAAGAAGCCTATTGAACTGCTAAGAAATCCAGTGACCAAAAAAACGACAAAACACCTCAGGAAAGCAAAGGAATATCCAGCATGTGTGTGATTACATGCGAAATGTCCTTTGGCAATCATTCACACTCGCAAATTCGATCTCGTCCAAACTCCACACAGGCTCCCAAAGCTGTGTCCCGAGCAGAAGTAATCCAGCAGTGTGACGGTGTAAAGAGATGTTCCTTAGGCGTCCCGTGCTACATTGCAGGACGGGAGGCACAACCATGGTATCGGGCTGTTTTATGGCCAATCGCAATCCCAAACTACAGCTTCTCTCTGGGGAAGCAAGCCTCCGGTGTTCCCCCTGTCAGCTCTGGATGTATGTATTTGGTGTAGCCTCAGTGGTGCCTGCTGCTCCAAGCTGAGCTCTGACAAACTGCACTGAGTAACATGAGCCATGCCGGGGTCTGGCAATACACGCACACGCACACGCACACAGCAAACCGGCTGTCCTGAGCATTAGGTTGGTGGGTGGGGAGGGGGTGCCACCATGGTGCATATCTGTTTGTAGTGTTTTGCAGGATCTTCGCGCTCCTCGGTTCCTGCCTTTGACTAAAGTTAGCCAGTGGGAAGTTACAACTCAAAGTGACTCTGAAATCATTTTACTGCAGACAGGAAGCTTCAGCTGCTCCTTCAGAGTGAGTGGAGAAGACAAGTAAGCAGAAATATTTTCATAGAGGTAATTTGGGATGGAGTGATGAATCAGCGGGCAAAGCACCTGTTGTTATATCTGTTGACAGAGTATTTCCACTGCACTATTTAAGAGACTTAAAGCAGCATTCCCTGTTGGACATTAAACTCTTTCAAATGAATGACTGTGACCCTTGATTAGAGCAGAAACTAACAATTATTATTGTTAATGATTAATTTTTAAATAATTCATTCAGCTGTTATAAAATAATCATCAATCCAATCTCAGGGTGCAACGAAACACAATATTCTGTCATCTAAGGAGATGTCTTTGCCCCACTAACTCTCGGAAACCATGAAATAAATACATTTACTATGACATAAAAGAAACATAAAATAAGTAGCAACTTCACAAACATTTGAGAAGTAGAAATCAGGGATTGTTTAGTTGCAGATTATTTGTCTATTGTTCGACTAATAATTTCTGCTCCGACATTATCCAATAACCATCACTAACCAAAAACTATTCAGTTTATTATGAAATGCCAGGAATTTAATTATCGGCAACGTTATTTTCTGTCATTTGATCAAACATCGAATCATTTTAGCCCTACTCTTCAGTCACACCTGTCAAAGAACTCTTCAGTGTGATTTAGGTTTATTTCCTGATGCTTCCGATAATGACATGTAAAACAAAAATATAGCATAGTTGCAGTCTAATTCTTGAATTAAAAATGCAAACATGATACATTTTGCATATATGGTAATAGTTCATTGATAGTGAGTAGCCTATAAATAGAGTATGAACAGTACAGAATCCATTTCTGCCATTTCTC
The DNA here is from genome assembly GCF_022577435.1 of Embiotoca jacksoni. Classification (NCBI taxonomy): domain Eukaryota; kingdom Metazoa; phylum Chordata; class Actinopteri; family Embiotocidae; genus Embiotoca; species Embiotoca jacksoni. Next base: position 9,685,586 of record NW_027185318.1, on the reverse strand, counting down.
CCAGCTTTGCCAAGCCAAAGCACAGAGAGGGGATCCCTCAGGACATACATCCGTGACCTATTAGAAACCTGTTCAGCTAAAATCCCTTCAAGATTGAAGACATTACACTAAATATCTGCATACTCTGCATTTATCCTGATTGCCACTGAATGTCAAAGAACAAGGAAACCGTGAAATTTCTCAATCAGAAAAAGACAGATTCCACTACTTGTGTTTCAGAGCAGCACAGAGGGACAATCTAGTGCCCTCTAGTGCTATATTGGGCTCCATGAGTATGGTAACATATAAAACAGAAGGATACATCTAAGTAGAACTACATCAATATAAAGAGTGGTTTACTGCACGTCATCCCTCTTCTCTCCTTCTCTGCATTTCCTGTCTGTTTCTACTGTAACTATTTACAAAAGGCAAAAATGCATCGCTGCTCTTGGATGGAAACTTCTCAAGAAGTAAGGAAATCCATTTATCCATATCTTGAAAAACTTTTCCCACATGAGCACGACAGTATGTTGCTTTCATGCCGGCCCCAGTGTTTTATTCTATACTATAAATGTGTTCTTGTTAATCTGATTCTACTCTTGCTTTTCTGTATTTTTATGATGTTTCTTCCATTGGAGGCCTTACTCTTGTGGTGACCCATGTTTCAGTGCATTTCATCACTTTGACTGAATCATTGCCAGCACTGTGTGTGAGTCATAGCTGAATAACTCCGGGATCTCTCGCACCGGACACAGAAAAGTTCAGTACATTTGCAAGCGTGTGAACGGCTTTTCAGAAAAAAATAAGTGAGTCACCTTGTGTTTTAGGGTTGCACCTCTCAGCTCCCTGTGTGCCCTACTGAATTCTTTGGAACAACTGGACTCTGTACTGAAGCCAAGGTCACATACCAATCCCACACACACACACACACACACACACTCACATTGTTTTCTTTCTAGCCACTTCTCACCTCTGTGCTGCAGAGGGAAACATTATACAATCACTATCTCGTGTCTATCAGCCAATGTTCACTAGATTCTCACCAGTCTATCATCTCACCCCTCCCTTTCTTCTTCTCCTCATTCTATCCTTTCATCTCTACTTCTCTCGGTGTGATCCCTGAATGTTAGTTCCCACCACCTCCTCTGCACTACCTCATTAAGTCTAACAACGCACTTGTGATATCATAAATCTCTGTATAAAGAGATATGTGTGTGTATGCGAGTGTGTAAAGGGAGCCAGGGAACAGATGCCAGTGGGCAGCTGTGTGCTCTTTTCCTGTCTGACTGACAGTCGGCGTGGTGTAACCCGGCCCTGTCTGAAATTGCTCCGCGTGGTCCTAAGACCTGTCACTCCATCTTGAGTGTTAAAGCCTCCCTCCACCTTTTCAAATATTTGCCATTTAAACTAAACACTGGTGCAAGAAAAATAATTTAGCCAGCCAATTTAAAGACCCCGACATGCGTTTCTACAATATGTTGTCTGCTCGGGTGACATGAAAATATCCACTGGGACGAACTGTTCCCGATGAGAGCGATACATAAGATCAGCAGTAATGCAGCAGCATGGAGAGATTAGAATTAAATTGTAACAAACTTCAATTTTAGTTGAGTTTAATAGTTACTCAGCTTTAACAAAATATAACAATGTGATATGATAACCAAATTTCCAATTTAAGTTGTGTATTTTTTTTTTTAAAGAGAAAGGGGTCTATTATAGTGAGAAACCCCAAAATAATACAACCTTGTAGTGCTTTAGCATCTTTTAGCTCATTGTTTTGTTTATTGGACCACAGCTTTACAGTTTGGTTCAGCCTAACCGTGTCATTTAGCCCCATGTCCATCACATCAGAACAAGCAGCTGTTTTCAGCAAAATATGCTGAGAAAATATTGTATCTGCACACCAACAAACAACAAACAGCATAGAGGTGCATTTAGAAACTATTGCCGTCACCAGAAACACACGAATAAATGCAAATGTTACTCTATCAATTTGCTAAGGTGATTATATGTTAAGGTTGTTGGTTTTTTTTGTGTGAAATATTCTTATAATTAGGGTATGCATTCTTGAATTAATCAGTTCATCTTTGAGTCCAAGAGAATGTTTCTCCCAAATTTAAAAGAAATTCGTTCCATAAAAATCAGGGCTGCATTTTATCAGCTGTAATTCGAAAACCCAATATGTGAATAACATTGTAAATTGTATGAATAAAATAAATGCAAATGGCCTCGTGTTGTTGAGCAACATTATAATTTTCCCCCCAAACCAAAAATTGCTTTAAGATGCTGATCGCAGAGAGACGCGGCAAGAGACATAATAAGAGGACGATGGAAGGGAGAACAGAAAGGCTGATGGAAGTTTAAGAGGGACGAGAAGCAGAGTAACAGGTGTGTGTGTGTGTGTGTGTGTGTGTGTGTGTGTGTGTGTGTGCGCGTGTGTGTGCACGTGTGTTTGCTGAATGTTACGTCTGCAAGCGCTTTCCTCCGCCCACCACTCCGATCTAATCCAACCCCACTGCTGTGAAAACAGGCGAGTCAGCAGCCTTCACGGTATTGATCAAATAAACACATGATGGGAGAGCACACAGGGTCAGCTGTCCAACAACATCTGCTGCCTTTACCCAACTGTTAAATACACACTTGACATGCGGCCATGCTCTCCTCAAGGCTTTAATTAGTGCACATGCATTGATACATGTGTCTAAGTTGTCGGGGCGTATCGTTTATTCGAGTGTGTGTGTGTGTGTGGCCATGTGTGGGTGTGCCTGGGTGTCTTGATGGAGTCACTGAACAGGAACTGCTTCTTCCAGTCTTCCAGAGGAGTTGAATAGTGTGAACATAACAAGTTCCGAAACACACACACCTGCTCTGTGAAGCTGTCTGTCTGCTGCCGTGTAAAATTATCTGCGTAAATATAGTCACCGATTTCATGTTTATTTCAGCGTCAGGCACTGGGCAGACTTCTCACTCACTCACACACACACACACACACACACACACACACACACACACACACACACACACACACACACACACACACCATTAGAAAAGATGCTAATAACCTATTATAATAAGTCATTAAATTGGATTTCTTAACCATATTTAAACCTGTTCCAAATAGTGTTCCACTTTTTGAAAATATTTTGTATAAGTTATCTATTTATAGCTGTACAGCTTTACACTGAATATTAAAACTATGTCTTTATTCACACACATCTTATTTTCAACCATGTAGGCTTATGAATATTTTATTTCCAATAATCATTCCTGCAATGGCAAGTGTCTGTTGTGATGCATGTCATCCTTTTATGTCATGTTATTTTTAATACTTGCAGTGAAACCAACTGCCCATTGGGACAAGTAAAGTTTAAACTTGAACCTGATATCACATGAAACAAGCCACTACCCCTCCCCATCCATGCAATTATACACACACTCACTTTAGACCGGGCCGACCAAATGCCATCTCCATGGCGATAACCCTTTCCCTGGAATGAGTGGTGGGAGGAATGCTCCCAGGGCTACCGTGCAAACAGCGGGAAGCACAGTTAACATCGCTGCTCTATTCTTCATTCTCGGTCTCACTTCCTCTCAAGAAGGACACACACACACACACACACACACACACACACACACACACACACACACACACACACACACACACACACACACACACAGCTACCTCCGGGAACCTCGTCTCTTAACTTGGAAGGAATGAGCAGAGTTCAAGTGCTGCTTCCGTGATAGATGAAGTGAATCAGTACTGGCCACGGTCTACCTCACATCCGAATCAGCGGAGGACAACATGGGAGCAGTTAAAAACACAGATGCTGTAACTGACTGAGAGGAGGCAGAGACTGTCCTGAAATCAGAACATTAAATACTAAATCACAATGGCAGCTGACAGTCCAGCTTTTTTTGAAAAATAGAATTTTGAAAAAGGATATTTGTATTATATAAACATGCATTTCTTGAGATTTGAGCTGTCTGAAATCACCCTCTGTACACCAAAAAGTGCATTTTGTTTTCTGTCCCCCATTGTGTTTGGTTATTCTGAGTATGTATTAGTTTTGGCAAATTGAAATGAATTGAAATTCCTTTAATATTGCTCTTTTACTGGTGTTTCATTTTGTTTCTTACTGCCATAAGAGAGTGCTTCTAATTTGTGAATTAATTCTGTTTATACTGGACAATATATATGTATATATTTTTTTTTTTTTTACATTGCTTTGATGTAACTCTTGTCTTTGGTTTCTATTTGTATTGTGTTTTATTACTGAGTAGCTTTCACTAAAGACTTCAAAAGCTACTTTCTGTTATGGCTTACCTCAGCATGACAAACCACGTGGTTCAGTTAAAGCACCAAAAGCACTTGGTTTGGGCTAGGGAAAAGATTTCACTGAAGAAATCTGTGTCGCTTTCTAACAGTCAAACCCTGGTCTCCAGGTAAAAGTCCTGGTATTCTCTAGCGGACTGACGGGTGTATTACACAATAAATAAAAAGTCAATTAACACTAAAATGGTGCCAAGAAACACTTTCGCTGCAGTTTTACTGTTTTGCAATTTACTTTTGAATACTTCCCGGCAAACACAATAATACCACGTTAACTAGAAACTGCATGTCATTCTGAATCATGGCATACAGAAATAGAAAACATTTGGTTGAAATTTTAAGATGCTTCAAAAATGACAGGAGGGGCAGTTTAATGCCAGGAAAGAAATGTTATAGAAATTATATCCACATCGCCCAAAAAACTGCCAAGTGAATCTTCTCCTTCACGTGAAACAGCAGCCTGTCAACAACCAATGTTTAATAACAACAAACCCGATGCCTTCGTTGGCATTTTATATTTATACATATGGCTGGCTATCATGAAAGGTTTTGCATTTCCTTTCCCATGGCTATATTGAGATTTAGAGTAAGTGAGCTAATCCCTACATCAGCAATAGTGTCGGGCCTCCGCCCGGGGCTGCAGTGAGCGAGCTGTCACTAGAGTGCAGTAAGAGACTTCAAACAGCCAACAGAGCAGATCAGCTTCTGTTTCCTCTCTTTTTTTTCAAATAGAGGAGTAAAGATAGACAGGAATGTGGGCAGGCAGAGTTAATTCAGCATTAATAAGTGGTCACTGCACAGAGCTTTGCCTCTTTTTCTGCAGTCTTGCAATATTAATGACAAATCTTTGTTTAAAAGAAAAAAGAAGAAAAGAGTCACAACACATTAAAGCATGTGCAATAAAAGTTGGAAATACATGTGACTCATCCTGCTCTACACATCATGGGAAAGCACTAAACAAAAAAATAGTAAAAGCAATATTTTACCATTAAACTATATTCTTCCACCATACGACAAAAGACAGAAGCCTCACGAGACCTGTAGAACAAAAATATTGCAACACCCTTTCCTTCCAACAGCCATTTCATTATAATGTCACAATCCTAGCAGATTGTGTCATTGTTCCAACACAGAGCAGTTTTTTTCCTGTACTTTGTTTAAAAAAAAAGAAAAAACATTAAACGCAATACAAATAGCTTAAGAAATAGAGGAACACATAAAAACGGTTTGTGAAATGAAACTTTTCCTGATTTAAATCCTGAACCGCTCATGCTGGTTCACAGATCATTCTGTAGATGGAGCTAAAGATCCTCTTAATTTCAACCAGCAAGCCGTCGCAGTGTTAGTCCGGCCTGGGTGTCGCTAGGGGGAAGCAGCTTTCCGCTTGTTACTCCGTCTTAACTATCCATCAGTCAAGCCTCACAGGTGAGCATGCACCTGACGTAGGATGCTGCTTTCTGCTGCCTTTGAACTTCTCTGCTTCAGCTCCCTCATCTTATTTTATTCAGGGCCAGAAAGAATGAAATGACCTTGACTGACACAGCGAGAGGTTTGTATGATGAAAACCCTTCTCATAGAGCGAACAACAGCTTCACATATCAGTTTTTGGTGTAATTGTGTTGCTTAAAGAATCAGACAAACTTATAAACTATTATTATACTTTTCATCTCCAGCTTGTGTTCCATTCTCTCTGAATTCCCTCTGTGCCTCTGAATTTAGGACACAGGCATGCACATATTTTCAGAGAATAAATCCCAACATGCTTGTTTCCAATAACTGGTGAGAGCATTATGGAGAAAACCCCCGGCCCAGTCTGGGTGGAGCTGGATGAGGGGTGAGTTCAAAGCGAGAGGGGAGGGTGGGCATAAATACGTAGACTGGAAGGACATGGGTGGGGAGGGTGGGTGACACCCAAGCTTCTATCGAGTCATGATGTTCTGGAACATTGGCAAACTCTTTCACATGGAAACAAAGACACACACACACACACACACACACAAACAAAGACACACTCGCAAGCACAAACACAGACACGTACTCACAGCCAGCCACACCCACACACATTAACACAAGTCAGTATTCTGAAATAAGCCTGAAAATCATTCAGCCTCCATCTGATCTCCAATGGTGCCATGATTCTGTGAGGAAGTCCCCATTAGCCAATCGCATTCGCACAGCTATTATTCTGGGGTAGGGGAGTCCCACCACCTACATACTGCTTATAAACATGTTGTGGTAGTTTCCATAGAGACACAGAGGGAGGGAGGCCCGAAGAGTTACGCAGCAGTGACTCCCACTGAGCCAGAAACTTTTCAGATGAAAAAGTACAACTGCTTAAAAGTCCGATTTGTGTGCGTGCGTGTGCGCGCGCGTGTGTGTGTGTGTGTGTGTGTGTGTGCGCGTGTGTGTGTGTATCTGTGCTGATGTACACACATTCCAACAGAACACATCACACTGGAAACAGCAGTTGGATGATATCCAAGTTTACACTGGGAGTGGTGAATTATGACATCACGAGTTAAAAAGTGCTGTGCGTGTGCGTGTGTGCGCGTGTGCACAAATATCACTCAGCCAAATGTGTAAAGTTAATGAATCCCAGATGCTCTAAGTGTGAGTGTGATCGTTTGTATGTGAAAGGGCCGGGTGGTGAACATTCTGTCGTCTACGCTAACCTTGATGGTATGAATTAGAAACCTCCGCACACACAAAGCAACCCAGGCCTCCGTCCTGTAGTGCATTGTGTGAGCGTGTGTGTATAAGTCTAATGCAGTCATCTGTGTGCTTGTGCACCGAGGTTGAAACGGGCGTCTTTCCGCACTTGGCCGAGATTCCTGCTGTGACCTTATTTCCTGTGGAAGCAGCCGAGGAATGATGTCATCCCCTGCCGACCCAGAGTCAACAACTGTAGGCTGCGGGCCCCCAGACCCCCCCCACCTCTTCCCCCAGCACCACGAGTCTCTTTCTCATCTGCGTTTTCCTCTTCTTTTCCAACTCCATATGGATTCCTCTTTTCTCCAATCCAACAACTCGGACAACAAAAAACAACTTCTCTCCCCTGCTGTCACACACAGACATCCATTCATTCGGCTCTCCTGTCTTCCCGTTATTTCCTTTTTATCTCCACGCTTCTCTTCTAGCCTTTTTCAAGTCTCTTTTGCAGGTTTCTGTCTTAAAGAACAACAGTTCACTTTCCACTGCTGGCTAAAAAAATATGGAAAGGAAAAGTCACACAGTCCTGTCTCGACAATAAGATGAAATATGCTAAATTTCCCTTTATCTCCTGAACATTTTGTGACTAAGAGGAGATAATATGCTGCTATTTCAGGTGTGAATATGCTGATTGTGTGTATATTACACAGGCTGGTATTGTCGCAAATTAATTCTACTTATATTAACTCTGCTTTCAGTCAACGATAAGCTTTGCATGGATTATAAACAGATAACGCAGCTACATGAGCAGACTTTCCATTTAATGTTGTTTCTGTTGGCTGCAATTTTTCTGTCACAAATTCTGGGAGGTGTGTGATTGAGCAAGCAAGTTTTCATTGGGTTCAACAAGACCTGTGAAAAGAGCCTGATGTGTTGTGGTCTCAGTAGGAGAAAATATGGTTAGTTTTTTGACAAAGAAGTCAATTTTCTCTCTCAGTGTGTTGTCACATTGCTGCTACAGAAGAAAATCAATTCCACTGAGAGACATGTTTGAGTTTGGCAATGAGGGTGTTGCTAGTTTCGACCCAAATCTTTGAAAATAATTTTTTAGCATTTCCAATTATGGTCCAGACCCAGGAATGGGAGAAGCAAAGCCAACCACTTCACGAAATGTCTGTCGGGAAACACTGCAGCACATCCTGAAACAAGCTTGAACTTATCGGTGGCTATTCCCGCCCGGCAACACAGTTGGCAAAAACACTCAAATCAGCAGTGGGTTAATTAAGCCATCAGAATGGCAACTATGGTTCCAGCCAGGAGTGTACACGCGTCTGTAAATCATGTCACCATCGGCTGTACTGACATAACCCTGCTGAAACAAACGCATGCAGGTCAAATTTAGGCTCAGGGAAATGAACTCTCAAATATCTCTTCTTATATTTCCCAAAAACAGAGAGAGGGGAAAAGAAAGCGAGACCGGTTGCTGGAGGAAGGCCGCTGACCTGAAGAAACGTACTCACAGCATCACCGCCGCCACGTCTCTTCGCTCTGAGTTTGACTGCGGCCTTGCCTCTGATTCATATCAACAGGCTTCCCTGTCACCATGGAGATTAATGGGTATGTTCTGACAGGTGCAGAAAGCCCTGTATTAGCAGTAGCTGTCTGCAGCAGAGTCAACAGTAAACACGTGTTAAACAAAGAGGAGGATGCTACTGCTGGAGGCCAGTGTCATCCCAGAGGGCTTAGCAGGACGTCCGGTCACAGACATGGCATTGTCGTGTGAAATTACAAATGTCCAAGGTGGAGTGTGTACATAGTTGTGTGTGAGACTGCAAGTGCATTTGCTCACTTGCGTGTGAAGGGGGGGGGGTGGGGGGGGGGGGGGCTGGGGGCTTGCCTTGTTTACAGTTTGATTGGCGGTTTAATGTGTAACCGAGGCAGGGGGGTGGGGTTGGCGCTGAGAAATATTAGCATAATTCTCAGAGCGCCAGAATCGGTATTGGGTGTCAGAGAGCTATTCCTAAACTCAGCTGTGACCCACAGTAGCACTGGGTCAACTTACCCACGGGCCAACAAGCAGACATAGACACACATGTTTGGTCAAACACGCATACATTCACCAACTGGGACTCATCCAAATTAATCTGTACGCACATGCATGAACACATTTCTACATGCACACATAGATGAGCACCTGGATATGCAAGAAAGCCTGGATGCACATAAAAACATGCACATTGTTACACATACACACAAACACACAAACACACACACGCAGGTCCATTTACACTGTGGCGACAGTGAGTCTGTTAGCAGGATGCCATAGTACAGAGGGGTGGACAGATTTAGGCCTCCCTCACACCTAGCTCTGCCAGGGGCGGAGGGGGTTGTAGGGGTAACGATACCGTTAACACTTGGTGTGCCAACAGCCCCCACACCCCTGAACCCTCACCCCGCGCGCCTGCTGCGCTCCAATCAGCACGTCTCATTGGGTTTCTCTGCCCTCCACACAGCAACAACTGTTATTCACCCATCCCAAAATAACACAGCGGCCAATCACAGGGCAGGAAGAGAAGTGTTGGTCAACACAGACCGGATCCTTGACCGCAGGTGAAAGAAGGACACGCAAAAGAAAAGGAAAAGTAGATCCAGGAGCACAAAAAAAAAAAAAACAGGAAAAATGTAGAGAAAAGAATAAAGAACGTCAAGAGAAGTCGAGGCTGAGAGAAACGCAAGGAAAAAAAGAGGAGGAAAGAAGGATGTATAGACAGACAGAGGGTGGAGGAGGAAGGAGATTGTGTAATGATGTGTTTGTGTGCTCGCAGTTCTGTTCTCACTGTGGCAGCTACCATGGTAACCTCATAAATAGGTGCCCTACATATCAGCAGGGCATAAGGTTACACAGCTCAGTAAATAAACACACAAATGGGAGAGTGGTGAGGAGAAGGATGGATGAAGTAACAGCAGAAAAATGATCAATTTAGGAAATCAATTTGATTGAGAGAGGTAAAGACTGGGAGGAAAAAAGTGACAGTCGCCTCATGGTTTGATACTCAGTGTCGGTGTTAATGTGCGTCTTGTCTGTTCTGCATTATTACCTAAATCTACAGTGTGTTGTTGAACACACACATCAGAGACAGGCTGAGCTAACCACCCCCCCCCCCCTTTCTGAGATTACTCACTGCAGTGTCAGTACCTCAAGCGCGCGCACACACACACACACACACAGGAACATACGCTCCAGTTCCCTCTGAAGCAAAACCCTAAATTACCTTTAAATATTCCCCTGTAAGGAAAGTAAAGCCAACGCACACATGCCTGCCTGCCTGCACACACACACACAAACACACCCTCAAATACACACGTTCACAGAACAAAACACAAGTTAGAAACCAGGAAAAGTCAACAAAGAGCTGCTGTTTAAAACACAACGAGCTGCTCTGTTCCATGATTCAGAGCTTGAGCCTTTCAATTTAAGCCATGGCAGAGAAACTGTATTGGCATATTCTTCATCACAGTTAATTGACACTAATTATCACAGCCAATCAATTACAACAGCATCAGCCCTGTAGTGTCACACCAATAAAACTCTCACCCAAGCATTTTATATGCCATGTATTAAAACCATTAGAAATATGACCTTCAAATTGTCTATTTACAGTCTGATGCTGTCAATCAGCCTGTTTGATATTGCTATATTTGCACAGCTATTGATTCCAATTACCACTTACTTGTTTTTTGATACAATGGTAATCACCTTTGCTTTGTGCAACTGCAGTGAACATGAATTAAGACAAAGCTGCATAGAATACAGAGCACAAAATGAGATCAATTAATAGAGGCGTACAGTTTACTGAATTTACATTACTTAAGTCTTTGAAATATCTTCCTAAAATCAGTTTGAAATGCTATGTGTGAAGTCAAATTCACACAATCCATCACTATATGGGTTATCGTGTAATTGTATGCAAACACAATGTTCAGTAAATGTCGATCTGTGCCCTTGGCTGTCCATTAGATGGCATTTGTGACTGTGTGGCACTTACCCTGATCACCTCTGGAGTCTGCTGGATGAGGAGCGTTGAACCAGCGTCTCTCGCAGCAGCAGGTTCCCCAACCGCAAAGGCAGCATCTCTTATAGTTACTGTGGCGGGGGAGGCCTCAGGGGCTGGAGCTTCAGGTGCAACCACGGTTGTGGGTTCATCTAGATGCGTGGAGGAATGCAGGCTTGCAGGTGCAGATGTTATTGGGGCAGGGATGGATTTTGGATCCACCTCACCTGAAGAGGCTTCTGTAATTGTATCTGTAGCCTCAACTGCAGGTCCAGGTGAAGGTGTAGGCAAATGTTTGGGGGCAGCATCGGGTGAAGGTTCAGCTGTAGCATTGCACTCAGGTTCAGATACTGCAGGTATGGGTGTCGGTGCAGGGGAAACCGCAGATGTATTTGCCAGGGTGTGTTTTGTCGGTATTGCTGGGACTACATTTGTGTGCGTGGGTGGAGCAGTGGGAGCGACTGGTAGGTTTGTGCTCTCCACAGGGGTATCAGCCCTGCCAGTGGTGGCCAGTGTATCCTGCAGGAGCCTCATCACCTCCCGCTCCTTCCCGCTGTTCCTCTCGGCACTGCCTGTGCTCCCTGTCCCAGAATCCACCAGCTCTTGGGCAAAACTCTCAATGCTCTCAAGGATTCTCAGCAACAATGCCCCATCCTCCTCCTCTCCTCCTGTCACAGCTTCACTGGTCTCTCCCTGGGGAGGTGTGAGACTCTGGGGAGTTCTGGAGCTGAGACCGTTCATGGGTAAGTGGCTGGTTGGCTTCTGGACTTGAAACTGAGCTGTTTTGGGCTGAGTGACTGTCTCGTTAGAGGCGATCCGCTGGCCTCCCTCTCTCTTCCTGGTTTTGGCAGGAAGAGGAGGCTCGGTGTTTCTGGGGTGGCTCATACTCTGGGATAGATTCTCCAAGTCCATCAGTAGCTTGTCAATATCCTCATTCCTGTGCGCAGAAGCCTTAGGTGTTGAGACTGAGGAAGGCCAAGTGGGGCTGTAGCCAGAATTGACAGGCAAATTGTTCGAAGAGTTAAAGAGTGTGTGGGGTTGGGGCAGCTGCAGGTGTTGCCCCAACACAGTGTCGTTTTTGTTCTGGGTAGTGTTCACCCCTCTGGTTGGAGTGTGTGTCTGCTGTGAGATTTGTTCTGGTGTCTTTCCCACATCTGCCTCCTCCTCCTCAATATAAAGAGCCTCCATGGGGGATGCTGGGGGAGTGTGTGTGTATGGTGGGGTGGGAGATGTACGAAGAGGTGAGGGTGAGTGTGTTGGAGAGGAGCTGGATGGAGAGCACGTGATAGATGGGGGAGAGAGAGTGTGCTGTGTGATAGAAGAAGGATGTGGATGCTGCAGTCCATTGGTAAGTGGAGTAGCTCTGGTTTCGACTGAGCTCTGGACTGCTTTGGTATGGATGGAATCTGATTTCAAAGATGAGGACGAAGATGAAACAGAGGAGGGAGCAGCAGATGTAGAATGCGGAACAGTCTTTGGGATTGGAGGTGACTGCACCACATCTTCATAGCGGGGAGGTTGCTCATTGCCAAATATTGGAGAGTAAGGTCCCTGCTGGATGGAGTGAAGAGTGTTCACCAGCTCAGCCAGATCGCTGTGCCCACTTCCAGGTGGACCCTGACCCCCTTGCCCGCCGCCTCTCAAACCTCCAATCCCTTCCAGCTCCAGAGGCAGTCTCTTCAGATAGGAGCTGAGTCGGGTCATCATGGCCCGATACACACTGTCTGGACTTACCCCTCCATCCTCCGGCCCGCCACCAGCTTTGCGTCTGATGCACTGCTTGATAATGTCAGTGCATTTCTTTAGGTCTTCAGAGCATTTGAGCAGTATGTCAAGGCAAGCACGGATGTCCTCACCACCTGCTCCACCAGTAGCAGCCTCGGCTCTGGTTTTCTCCAGAAGACGGAAAATCAGGTTCTCCTCCCCCAGGGTGTTGAGGTACAGGGAGGCCACCGTGTTGAGACTTTGGTCCAATGACCCAATACTCGAGAGGCTGCTTGCTGAGCCCCCACCCACTTTGGTGATGGCTGATAAGGTGCCTGCGCTCCCCTTTAGCTTTGCGTCCTCCAACCCGGTTCCTTTCCCGAGCACAAATGGTGGCAGGTTCTCATCATTAGAAGTAGCCATGCCATTTGTTATGCCATTATTTATTGCGTTTGTTGTAAGGTTAGAGCTGAAGTGGCCATAGATGATCTCCAGGTCAGTGGAGCGACGGCTAAAAGAGTCAGGACGGACCTTGCGACCTTTCCGGAAGGTGACGTGGCTGGAGGAGGAGAGGCGGAGCTTGTCAAAAGAAAACTCCTTGAGCTTACCACTGGCCAGGTTGATGGCCTCTTCGGTAATGTCCTTCAGACTGCCAGTGGAGCACAAGTTCCCAATCGATGCTGCACCAATAGGGGTCTTTTTGGCACGCCATGTGGGGCTGTCCTCCCCTAAAGACAAATTGCCACTGCTGCCCGCCCTCTCTAGACCACCGTTATGAGTAGTATCCATGGCAACACAAAGTTTACCATTGTTAGGAAGTTGCTGAGTAATCAGGTTACGGGAGTGTATGGGTGAGCTATTAAATTCATCATATGCAGGATCAGGTGCAACATGGAGCTCGGAGCAGGTGCCGCGGTGTGCCACAGTACAGTCCAGCCCCTGGGATAGCGCCCCACATGGCCCCGAGCAGTAGTGCACAGCATGGGAGTGAGTGCGTCGGTCCACGACCACACTGTTGTAGCAGCTCACACTGCTCACAACTACACGATAGGCTGCTGCCATGGTGAGCAATTTTCTTCAGGGCATAGGAAGGTCAAAATGATATCAAAGTGTAAAACAAAAACAATAGAAATTTAACAAAATTTGAATCCCACTGGATTTAAATATTTAGTTGGAACTCCTTTAGTTGAGAGAAAAAAACTAATTATGTCCAAATACGGAATCATTTTGCTGAGAAAACAAGTCTTTCAACTGTGCAGTGACATAGGCTAAATACAATGCTGTCACAAAAATAAAAACAAAAAAGGCAGTGAGTAGATAAAAAGAAACACCAACAAAAATTAATTCCAAAGTCGATATCCTTTCATGCTTTCAAAGCTTTAATGGGTTCAACTCTCTTGCAGAGGCAAAGAATTCCTTGTTTGAGATCTTTGGGGCTCTTAATAACAGCCGTAAGGTTCCTCCTCTCTCCACAGGCACCGTCTGCGTTTCCTCTCTAGCAGCAGCTCATTAGCCACTAATGATAGCGGTGGAGGATGGTGACAGCGGAAGATCCAGCTGGGGTAACACCCATCCCTTCACAGAAGCAGCCCTAGGGGCCTAATCCAAGGCCAGCAAGGCCTTAACATTGCCCTAGCCCGGACTCATCCCCTGCGCAATGAGACGTGGGAAGAACCCCCTTTTTTTCTCGGTCTACTTTCCTGACAGAGCCGAGGACCATCCGCTGACTCCAACACAGCTGCAGAATAGCAGGGGACCGACCACAGATGGCCGGCTACCTCTCCTTCTCTTTGAGTGCGTGTCTGGATCTCGCTCACTGCCGTCCCCTCTCTCACCCCTTCCGTCTCCCGCTGTCAGCCATGTCAGAGGGAGAGTGTGTTTCTGACGGGAGGATACCGCCTGCGAGTCAGCAAAGGTGGGAGGAGGATGGGAGGGGGGCGGAGGGGGGAGAGAGAGAGAGAAAGTGGAAAAGACAAAACGGAGAAAGAGAAAACAAATCATTAAGACAGCTAGCCAGAAGTGGACAATTGTTTACTTGAGTGTACGTGTGTAAAAACTTTCAAAAGCCACAGTATCTTTCAGCTGATATAAATATTTTTGCCTCTTTATCATCAAAAAACCTGCAAAAACACACTCTGCTTTCTGCAACATCAACGTCAGACTTAGACACACACACACACACACACACACACACACACACACACACACACACACACACACACACACACACACACACGTCCAGATCAAAAGGAGGGTTAAACAGGAAGAGCAGTAAAAAAAGACGTGACTCCCTCTTTTCATCATAACAGTTTTCTTTAACCCTGCAGACAAATCATGACTCAGTAAAAGAGAGACAGGTGTGGCAGGGGGAGAAAACACCTGTTAGCTTTCATGTTTCATTTCCTGTTGTTTTTTTTCCTCCTATTTTTGGGCACAAATTCATCATTATAAAGATGTATGTTTTTGTTCTACTGCATTTTATTTTCAACTTCAAAAGACATGAAAAGATTGATGCAAACAAGCAAAAACACATTAAACAAAGAGTTGTGAAGATGAAATTATAGTGTGACTTCAAAGACCGCACAATGTTGTTTAGATTATCCATCTAATGATATCAACAAGGAGGCTTCTGATTGGTCCAAAACCTTCAGCAGTACATGGCAGCATCCCAAACATTCAGCCAGATAAACACAGATACTCCTCAGGACTGCAGAATCTGACTTTTTAGTCTGCAGATCCACCTAAAAGTTTACATTTGCTAACTGGAAGCTGGCAGGAAGTAAAATATGCTTCAGAATTTAGGCTTATACAGATTAGATTGGGTCTCAAACCTTTTCAAAATTAAAAACATTTCAAGCTTGCAGGAAAAACTTTCACTGCTGAGGGGTTCCTACTGGAAATGTGACTCTGCGTGGTAAAAGAAGTCGAGCAATATGTAAATAGCGGTATCGTGCCCCGTACCAGGGTCTAATAGAGCCTGACAAGGAGGTAAACACACTGTGCAGTAAACCTGCAAGCAGGACTGATCGGTAAAATGATTTAAAGACCGTGCAAAAGAATGGAATGAATTCAACGTGATTGGACCCAGTTCTGTCAGTCTTTTTTCACATCTCTTTTACGTTCCTCTTTCTTCCCAGTCCTCTCTCTCCCCCGCTATCAATTAGTTTTAGATGTTAGTTTCTGCCTTCACATGCACCAATTTCTGTCTGTTTCTCCCCGTTTTTTTCCTCCCACTCCACAAGCATTAAACATTCCACATGTATGCCCAGGTGGAATGTATATAGCTCCAGTAGACACATATAGCACTCCTACAGCCACAACAACGCACATGCAATCTAACCTCAAGCTTAATCAATACAATAAAGACAGACGTCGTTTTCCCGAAACTGTCAGGATATCAGCATTTGACAAATCCAGATAAAAGACTTACTTAGCAAATTTAAACGTACAAAAATATCTAAATCTAAAAAAGCCAAGGCTGTATTTAAATAATATGATGCTAAAACATCCACACACAGCTGGTAGTTTATATACAATCAGGACTGCATACCTGTGGGATGCAGGATTTTTTTTTTTTAGAATGGCCTCAGGAAGAAAGAACAACATTGAAAGGTTATTACAACTTCGACTGAGAGAACAGACATATGATCCGTGTAGGGAATCATGGAGACAAGAGTTTTCTACTTAAAAGTGTGAAAAAGAGCAACTGGGAGGAGAGAGAGGAATGATTGGTGGGCTTGTAGGTGGGTTGGGGTGAGTGACGAGCAAGGTCGGGACGGGGCGGGGGGGGTGGCAGGGTGTCGGCACCTGGAAAAACAATGCATACAAAGTTGAATAGAAAAAAACATGCTGTCAGTTAATCTCTCTCTCGCTTTCTCTACCCTTTCGTTCCACACAAACACACACACAGCAGCTGGATGCAGCTGAATCAGTCTCTCGAGCAGGAAATTACACTTCCTGGCAATCTGCACTTGAAATGGGGACAGTCAGTCTGAAAGAGACTATTACAGGGTGGTAATCTCACACACACACACACACACACACACACACACACACACACACACACACACACATATATATACATTATGTGGTGTGTTTTCAATCCCTGCCATGATTTAGAGGTAGCTAAGTGTGGCCTTTTTTTTTTTTCTTCTCCTGGACATATTTTATGGGCGAGTTAGCAGAGACTGCGTAGAGGTATTAGCTTTCAGTTTAATGTCAACAAGCCAGAGCTTAAAGCCAAAATCGAGGCAGGAAAAAATGTGGGTTTATTTTTAAGGTGCCTTTTACATTTTGAGGAACAAACTTGACACAAGTTAACTTAACTTAATAACTCCAAGTAAGTCTGTGAATATTTTATTTTTTGCGCTAAAACTATAAGTTGAGACACTTTTTTTTTTCAGATTGTCAGAGTGAAAAGTGAGGATTACCTCCTATCTTTTTTGTGTTTAATGCAATTTGCAATGGAATTCTCATCCGTGCCCTTTATCCTCAACTTCCTCCATTTCCTTTTTATTTCCAGAGGCTTTATTGCTCTCTCTCTCTCTCTCTCTCTCTCTCTCTCTCTCTCTCTCTTTCTGTCTGTGAAGGCATTTAAAAGCCAAACAAAAAGAAAGTAGTGGATTGGCTTCCTTGTGTTTCTTTGCAAGAGAACTGGAGATTATTTGTAACAACCTCCCTTCTTTTTCATTTCTCTTCCTCCCATCATTTCTGTCTGTCCCTCTCTCCCTCCACTCCATCTAAAAAAGTCCACTTACTTCAACCTGACCTTCACCAGGAAGCACTTAATCACCAGAGGCCACTTCTGTCACACCTTTCAATTCAGCCACCAAAAGTATGTCTGTGCATGTGTGTGCATGCTTCAGCGAACGTGCACAGAAAGAAGTTGTGTACTTGTGCAATAACGATAGAACACGTATGCTGTTTGCTGTGCATGTGTGTGTGTGTGTGTCTCTATTAGTGGATACACAGCAAGGGGCCTAGGGGGCCTCCAGGGGAAGTGGGTCTTTGTGAACATGAAGGCCCAAATAGGAACCCCAAACATACCCCCAGGGAGAGAGGACAGGTCTATACAGGCCCACTCATTGAACACACACACACACACACACACACACACACACACACACACACACACACACACACACACACACACACACACACACACACACACACACACACACACACACACACACACTAATGCACAATTTCCGTGTTGCTACCGAGATCACACAGAGGGAGCACAGCTTTGCCATGCCATACACATGCTAAACAGACGTGAGCGAGGGATAGTGGCTCTCTCGGCTTTGACTTCTGCCCTACAATGGAGGACAATTGTAGCTACAAAAGAGGAATCACTGATGTGCAAGAAACAGAAGAAAATGCAGACTCATGAAGAAACACAAAAATAGATGCATTGATTTGTGAGAAGTGCACATGCACAACAAATCAAATGCATGAAAGACAATTCATTCATGGTTTGTCAAATGTCCATTTTAAACAATTTTCCTCTGTCCCTTGCCTATTTTCTCTCTCTATGTCTTTTTCTCACACTTTGATCTTTACAAATATCCAGTGAACTAACTGCAGCTCTGACCCACTTCTCTGCATCTTTCTGTAATCCTCACATTAATTATTTACGCTGACTTCGAAGTGCCTGTTTTGACACACACAAACACACGCGTACACACACACACACACAGAGAGAAACTACACAGTCATACTCTCTTGAAAGTTTGCTCATCAGCTTTGCATCAATCAAATGTCTGTCTGTCTTTTTTTGGCAGAAAGAGAAAGAGGCAGACAGACATACTCAGGCAGACAGCTCTGTCCTTGTCAAATCCGGGCCACATTTCAGTTACCATTATTTTCTGCGTCAGCTGCAGCTGGAATAAAAGACAGACTGGGAGAAAAAGAGGAGGAAGATGGACTGACAGGCAATCGGACCATCCAGGAAGAAAAAGAACTGTTTTCTTTTGAGGGTATAAAAAAAAAAAAAAAAACCCTACATAAATCTCTTCTCTCTTCTCAATCTTTCAACAGCAAAAACTCGCATCATCCAAGTTTGAAATGTGATATATATAAAACACAGAAGGAGGTTTCTGTTGATTGTGCCAGATGCAAAAGGGCAATGAGTTTATCTGAAGGAGAGCTAGAGTTTAAAGAGTATGGATTGAAAAAAAACAAAAACCTGCCAAGTCCCACTAAAAGATGAGCTACTATGCAAACCAGATGTCTGCACATGAGCCAAAACACAGTCAGGCAAATAATCAGAAGGGATTTCTGATCAAATAAAAGGATTAAAGGACAGTTAAGGTGTTTGTGTTCAATGCCCTTAAGTAAGAAAGAATATATCTGTTCATTTAAATTGTACAAAAAGCAGAAATTAACTATTTTCATACAGTTATGGACAAGGAAAAAAAAAATGTGGAAAAGCAAGCATTGCGGTGCTTTTTGACAACGCTTTATGTAAAACTTTTCGGGTTTCTTTTTATAGCGCAAAATGAATAAAGAATGAGGCAAAAAGAAACACCTGTCAAAGAGGGAAACAAAGGCAGAGCGAGAGAAACTTTACAAATCATTTCCAAACGACAACATTGTTCGATCGTTGAAGGGTGTTAGATCATTCTATATTTGCGTTTATTGCAACCTCAAGTTGCTAATACGACGGGAGCGATGTCAAGTGATGCAGTGTAAAGCGTGACTCGGGGGAAGGTAGGGGGTGGTTGGATGGATCAAACACAAGACTTTCACCCGCTGTTCGTGTCCCGTGTAAAAGCAAAGGTCAACGTTGACTTAATTTAACGTACGTTCTGTATTTAACAGATGGCCTGTTACGAACGTAATGTAATTTACTCAAATGTTATTCTAACTCAAACTTCGATCTTTTCCTAAATGTAACCAAGGAGTACATGTGTGTGTACCTGGCAGAGACTCGGGGGTTCTCTTGTTATGTCTGCCAAAATGATTTTCTGGATGGGACCCAGACTGACAGCACAAATCACTGTACTCTGGAGATATAAACAAACGCACGCACACAGCTGCTGAGATTAAACTGCGTCTTCAGGCTTGATAGACACGTCCCAGAATAAGAGAGCTGGTCTTTATAGGTCAGAACAGCAGTCGGGGCTAAGCAGAACCAAGCTGCATGCAGGTCGGTCCTGCTCAGGTTCAAACAGGGACAGTTTTCACTGTGAAGGCATTTTCACTGTCAACAGCGGAAACGTGGGACAAGCCGATGATTGTTTTATATTTACATGGTTGCCGTTCATCTTAATGTTATGACAGAAGTTGATTAATCTTACTCTGCCCTACCAGGCAACACAGTCTAACGGTCTTTGTGGATCCAATGATTTGTGACGGCGCTCTTCACTACAAAAGAGCACCCTGCTTTACTTCTTTTCCTCAGAATGATATGAACTGTAAATAAAAGAAAACAATTACAGACATTTATTTATCCCTGATTTGTATCTCCAGGTAGAAAGGTGGAGGAACCTTAATATCTGAGAGGCTAAACTCGGGTTAAATAAGTCTGCCAATCTCAAGACCTGCTACTTGGAGCGCATGGTCGTAACCAAAGGCAATTTGACAAATTTGATCAATTCATGTCTTCATTTCAACACTGTTGGCGGTTCAGTAAGAGGACAATAGGAGGCTTAAGTCAGAAAATCAACTTTGACCAATAACAATGAGAGGGACAAAAATCAGATTTTGAAAAGGGACGGGGACACGGCCCCACTGGAAATTGGACCAAGATTGAACTGACAGCCAAATGATGACACTGAATTATCACCCCGTCCAAGCTACAATAATCATTATTTTTTAGATTTTAGTGTAACTAATGCTCACCACGATTACTGATGCTCTATGGCTGTATCTAATCAAAACCATCAATGTGATTAGCTGTAACTGGAGGAGGGTCTTACTTGAGCCCACAGACATCCGTTACAGGAGCACATTAGTTCAGGCATGGGACTTAAATTGCCCCTACATTAGCAACTCATTCATCAGCTGCTTGACAACCAGCTGACTATTATCAAATCATAATTATGTGTGCACAGAGTGGCAAACTTCTTTCTAAAGCTGTTATACACCGCAATTATTACACACTGACCCAACCTCCTCTTTATGTGTTCAGTGTTGGTGCTGATTAACTCAGATTTAAATGTACATGTAAGGACAAATTATTCCCAGTTATATACAATCCATATTTAACCTACTTAATTGCAGACAGTATATATTGTGCCTCTACAAGCTTGTCTAATTAAGTGAGTATTTATATTGTATGATTTGTTATTTTAATTACAAATGACCTCCAGTTAAACTGCTTTTTTGGACATTGTAAAATGTACAATAGACTTAAGGAAATGAATACTCTCCTTCAATACAACACCAACTCTGTCTCTCTTTCTCTCGGTCTCACTCTATCACACAGGGTGAGCTGGCACAAGCGCTCCTTCACAGTTCTGCACCTCCAGTGCTGCACCAGCTGTTACCCCAACGCTTTTCATATCTCTCGGGAAAGTGGGCTATGTGAATAGCTCAGCACCTCATTAGAAACAAAACAGCACACACACACACACACGTACGCACACGTACGCACACACACACACACAATATAGCCCCTTAGGGAAGGTGTTGAGTGCAAAGAAGAGGATGTTTTTGTGGCTCTGAGCAGATGAAGGAAAACAGTGACTCACATCTTTTCTTATCCTTAGATGTTTCCTGCTTAAAACTGCTTGACCTTATAAGGCTAACACACGCAGTCTTGATTCACACACACACACGCACACTTTGCAACACTGTTAGCTACATGAGACGATGGTGATGAGAGCTGGCATCAGCTTCAAAACATCAAAACCTGGGGTACACACACATACACGCACACAATTTCTGCATGCATACACACAAATACCAAAAACTGTATTTACCAACATACACAGTCAAATACACCACTGGCCTATGTTAACATTCAGATATAAACACACCAATGCACGCATGCACAAGCCCACACCTACATGCACGCGCGTGCACGTACAAACTCGGACACACACACACACAAACATCTGTCCATACTACCTCGCCTGGAGCTCATTATGACCCCATCCCTGCATTGCCACTAATTGAAAAAAACATATTTTGGGTGAAGTCATGCTTTGAGTTGCATTCTGCTGTAATGCACATGGAGTCACACAAATCAGACATCAGACATCCGCCACGCACACGCTGGCTGAGAAAACAAAGGACACACAAATTAAGCTAAAGTAATACGCAAGGACAGCTGACCTGGATTCAGCCAGTCAAGAGTTTATTCCTGCTACCACCTACAACCCAGAGTCAACAGCAAACCAGTTTACACCAACCACTAAAACCAGACAGTTCAACACAAACACACATATCAAAATCATACAGTAACCTGAGCAAATAAAGTGGAAAGGAAAAAGTTCCTTGTTTGGAAAAGCAAGGCGCAAAATCACTCAACCCAAGTATAATTATTGTAAAAAAAAACCTGCAACAAACGACACATTTTGAAGCTAATTGAATTTACAAGCCTCACAATGTACCTCTAGTGTCTCACCACATCATCAATTTAACAAATTACTGAGGATAATGAATTTCCCTGACCAGATTCATCCAGTCTGTGTAGGCTCGCTAGTGTAAAGTCGAAAAACCATCCACATAGAGTACTGTTTGTTTAAGACATTACATGCTGATGGATAGATAGTTACTTTATTAACCCCACAAGGGGAAACATTTTTATTAGCTGATAACTTTTAACCAAACAACCAGCAGTTCTGGCTAGACATCTGATCAGGCTCTCTCCTTGTTTTAAAATTTTAAACTTTAATAAATAATGCACTGTAACTCCAGCCAGCAGCAACCCTTGTGCACTGTGGTTCAGAAGGAAAACATAGCTGTATTTCTTTCAAGGCAAAGCAGATCTGCATTCAGTCTGGATATCACCGATGGCTGGAACGATTATTTCAGGTTCCAGATTTTTAATGGGGCACCAATGGCCATTGTCATTGTAGCACTGACCTGAGTTTAATGTATTGTAAATGGGATTATAGACAGCGGACTTTAAACAAATTGGGCTTTATATAGTTATACCTTATCATCATATAAATTCCTTGACCAGCTTCAACATCCAAGTTCTTGATCAGCTTCAAGACATCTCCAATCAACATATTGTATTTAGCAAAATATACATAAGGATGTGTTTTCAGGAACACGCTTAGCCTCACATGATTTTTATCTGGTCGGAGTGACTTCAGCTGACCCTGGTGGAGGTTGGGTTACTATGCAGTGAAGATCACAATTAAAGCAATAAATAAATAGTTCACAAGACAAACAAAAAGGAGAGAACACATTCCATTTGGAGGTCTTGAGTGTTCACACACAGTTGGAGCCCAAAAAGGTAAAGAAGTTGACCAAAACAAGACGACCTGGAGCCAGACCCCAGCCGATTCCCAAACCCGAGCCGATTCCCAAACCCATCCAGCTGGTTGGAGCTCAAAGCTCTGGACTCAGACATTCCCCAGATACCGCAGGGCTTTTACACTAACAGATATCACTCAAAGAGTACAAGCCGCTCAAACAGCTACAGAAGAAACACACAGCACTTGTTGAGTCAAAATCTACAGTAATACAGGTGCGTAGTAGGAAGGTGTGGTGTGACAGCCCCTGAAATTACACAAATACGCACGAGCGAAGGGTGAATCAGACACAAGAGAGAAGAAAGAAGCACCCGCTGTAACGACAGATTTTAAAACCCGTCTGCTGCTTGATTTCCAATTATTTTCTCGGTTATTCAACAAATGAATAGCAATTAAGGCTCAAATCAAAGCTGCACAACACATGAAGCCAGACTTCTAAGAGAACAGAGGCAGGGGGTGAGACTTTGTTTTTCTATCCTTACAACTGATATTTCTCCTTTATATTTTACACTAATTAACATACTGACATGACTATTGTGATTATTATTATGTTGTTGTTATGCTGTAAAATCAAGAAGCTTTCCAAAAAAAAATATTTTTTTAGGAAATGATTTGAAAATTTTCTGTTAGACATTCATAAAGTCTTAAACAAAAATGGCTTTCCATCGCAAGGAATCACAAAAAAAAAATCCTCTAACTTTTTTTTGAATCTTTTTAATGTAGTGGATGTGGTAGTAACAGGATAAAAGCATGACTATTCTAGATTTCATGCAAAATCAGTGTGACGCTCTTTTTACAAAAATATATAATAGGTATAACAGCCTTCTACAGATCTGAATTAGATATACTATATGCAAATTTCAATTACAATTCTCTTAAAAAAGCCTTATGGAATTCACATCTCCCACAGAACAAATCTCTCATTCTGACTTTCCTAGAAAATCTAGACGAGACATATAAAAGTAGCATCTTAAAGATATTTAATCACTGACAGACACGTAAAAAAACATTCATTCTCGCTCCCCTGATGTTTTCTAGATGTCCAAACACAATGTCTTCCAGACGTGTTTGTGTTCATGTCAGCAGCAGCACTATGTGTTTATAACGAATTGAAGAGTAGAGATCTGCAGATTTTGAACAGAAATCCATATAAGAGCATGTTTAGACTGGAGAGAAGAAGCTAGACTAACTAGTCTGAGGGCCGTGTGTGTGTGTGTGTGTGTGTGTGTGTGTGTGTGTGTGTGTGTGTTAACTGCTGTCCCTGTCCATCAGAGGGTCATATGAGGAGCAGATTAGGGTTTCTAACCGCAAACCCCTGACGCCATGGCCCATCGTCAGAGCCGGTGAGGAGAGTCATCATGATCCGAACCACCTCTGACTCACCCCTCCTTATCGCGCCATCGTGCGTGCGCGCAAACACACACACACACACACACACACACAAAACCACATCTAAATCAGGACTTTGTGGGGCAGCCATGTGTTCGTCAACCCTTGTGCAACGACAACATCTCGACCAATCAGTTTGAGCCACAGGTGACGACTGCGACTAATAATTATTTTCATAATCGATGGTGTTCGTTATCATCTCAGCTAAAGAATTAATGCCAAAAATGGTCATTACAATTTCCTCAAAACCAAACCAATATCCCAAAACTCAAAGATAGTTGACTTTATTTTTACTTTTACTGTCATTTTGCGAGGTGCCACACGCCCCCTTGCACAGAAGTGGTTGTGCACATTTCATGTCCTTTCATGGGCAATGCATTCTGTCTGTTTGCGAAAAAGTAAGACGAAGACATGTACAGTATGTTGGTGGTGTTACTAAGGTTTCAGGCCAATTAAAACCCACTGAGGTTTGTCAGAGAGGTGTTATAAAACTCCACTAAGAGAACATGAAGTGTGTTTTTAAATCTGTTAAAAGGCTTCGTGGTATCCAGGATCTGCTGGTTAAATTACATGAAGTGGCAGTTATTGTGTCTCTGAAAGGACTTTGAGATCGTGCTGTTGCATCCACTGAATATTTGGAGCGTAACATTAAAATTTTGGTGCAATTTAGATCAATGTTAGAGTTGAGCCGAATTATTAAGATTTGCTTTTTGAACACGCCTCACACCACCACTTGACTAACCCTTTGCTCAAGTTTTCCATGATGTATGCTGTGGATGGCAAAATTGGTATGAATCACTGAAACGGTCGACTAATTTATCCCTATTATTAGTGGGTTAGTCAGGCCATAGGACCCTGACTCGCTGGCATGCAATATTAGGTTTCTCTTTGTGTTTTTCCTGCATTCATAAACTGACATATGAGCCATTTTCCGCTCTTTATTTAACACGAGAATAGCTGAGCTTAAGTGATCGATCCAAAATAAATGTTGCCTTTTCTGTAGACTTACATTCTGTATAAAACAACTTATTTTCTTCCCCCATATCTTCAGAAACCAAAACACTCTTTTACTATGCAGCACAGTTATAGCAGGACCAGCCCCGACAATGCTACTGTGGTACAAGCTGCCACTTTAAGCCTGTTAGGGGGCGGGTATTTACAACCCAGCATACAAACAAGACTATAAAACTGGACTCCCCTCACCTCTCCCTCAACTCTTCTCCCTCCTTTCTATTAAACCTGCGGTCGAACTAAACCTCATCAGAAAAAGAAAAGAAGTTAATGCATGTAGTGGGAACAATAAAGGCACCACATGAAGATTTAGCAGATATTAAACAGCTTATGGGATTCATTGCAACTCGGGATGAAAGCAAGACTGCAGCAATTGAATTGGTCATTTATAAGCACAGTTAACTCTAAAAATAAATGTATTAGCACAAACACGCATGGAAAACACCCAAATCTGCCTGTCTCTCTTTCTCTCTCACACACACAAACACGCGCCACATCCTCTGTTACTGGGTTATTTTCTCCTCTAGTGTTTAGAGTCTATTCTTGGAGTCGTGTTTGTGCATGTGACCCCAGTCACTGCTCACGGTCAAATGTCCGGCTGCCTTTTCATCTCAAGAGTGCACATGTTTGCGGGTCTCACTGTCTGTGAGTGCGTCACACAGAGACAGGGCCGTGTTTACGCCTTCAGGTCCAGATTACTCGAAGCCATCACAATTCTTTCATCTCTTAATAAGCGCGTCTTTAGTTTTAATCACTCTGCGAATCCCACCACCTTCAGGATTCTGAAAGACAAACGGCAACAGTATCTCCCCGTTTCTCTCCTCTGCTCCTTTGTGTACTCATGTTTAGCTGGAGCCTTACTTGACATTTTATTTCATCTGTTTGAGACATCAGCACACACCAGAAGGGTTTTTCATTCACTCACCCCCAAACCGTCAGTGTAAGCCGAGTGCGAGCAGGCTCTGGCGAGGATGTGGCTGAGCTACTGCAGCTTAGCCCAGCGTTAAGGTCTAGACTGCCCTAATGAGAAGCAGCCCTCCTTCCCAGTAAACTGCCTTTCCAACTGCATGAATACTTCTCAGTTTGAAACATATTTCTCCATGTATGTAGACATGAGTAAAAGAAAGTATGATGTGCATTCAAGAAGTTCAGAGACTGTTCCTGTTGTGCACGAACAGAGCGCAGCACAGTGACGTGGAGCAGAACTTATCCAGGTGGGTTTTCTTTGACATTCACATGGTTGTGCACCCTGTATTTTCCCCCCAAGGGTCTGACTTTCATCACCGAGTTCTACGGTGACGTTCGGAAGCGTCTGACAAAAAAAACATTCAACAGAAACGACCCGAAATGTAGAAAGATTTCACCAGGTTTCTCCAACATGACAAGACACCAGCACACAGCACATTGAAAACAGACATGTTCCCTGCCCGTAACAACACAATCGCAGCCCTCTCCCCACCCCCACTCGTTGGATTTAGGTCATTGCGACTTCTTTGTGTTCCCCAAAACTTTGACAATAAATATGATGTTTGCTCTCTGCTGAAGTGTCAGGTTCATGTTGATATTGCAAATGTGTCCGGACCAGTGCTGACAAAAAGATATTTCTTTGATGATGGTGATGACTCAAAATGACAATGATGATTAACTATTGAGTGTCAGGTATGAAGGGAGTGAATGAAGGACAGGGATTATAGACAGATTAAGTTAGCAATACAAATGGTGGGAAAGATCTACTTTCCCACTAAGATCTAGTGAGCAGGATGGCAGTAAAAGAGAATAAGAAAGGAGAATAAAACACATGAAAACGAAGCACAACATAAGATGAAACAATAAAAAGAGGTTGTTTGTCGAACCAGGTCAGAAAACTGGGTTTGGTCACTCTAAAAAGTCCAAGTAAACATAAGAAAAGAAGGAGAGGCTCAGTGGGTCTTCCAAATTTAGCTGCAGGCTGTATTTACGTGTATGTACAGTTAGTGTGTGTGTGTGTGTGTGTGTGCACATCTGTTTGTAATATGGCCGCACAATGGCAAAGATTTACTACATGAGCTGACTTGAGTATGGCTTATTAGACTCAAATAATGTCAAACCAGGATTTAACAGAGAGCTGAGGAGGGGGGCTACCTGCCTCTGCTGTCATTGCACACACGCGCACACACACACACACACACACACGCACACACGCACACACGCACACACGCACACACACTCTTGCAGGCCAGAGTTTATGCAAACGAACGTGGTGACCTCATGTGAGACGAACCTGTATATGAGGAAAGTATCTCATTGAGGGCAATGAACACTCACACACGCTCACAGACACACACTTTCTTTTTATTTGTTTCTGCCACCTGGAGGATGAAGAAAACAACAAGATCTCTGGGCCAGCATGTCAAGAATATAAAGACAATGGCGACGGCATGTATGACTCACCATGCATCACACACACACACACACACACACACACACACACACACACACACACACACACACACACTCCCTTGGGTTAGGCTTAGAAAAGAAAATTCCCTCATTATAACAGCATAGCAGCAGTTCAAAGGCGGAGGGGGAACGCTGCTCTAACTGGCTGCAAGCCTGGATCATCACACTGACTACTGTCACAATTTATCATACTAACACACTGACCAATAGCCCAGCGAGTCACACACACAGTCACACTGCCTGCCAACAGTGATGTCTACTATAGACCAGTGTCAGTGGATCATCAGTAAGTGACTGTGGAAAGTCACGCACTCAAAGCTTAGACGTCAAGTTAATTTACATAGCACCTTTAAGAAGACAAAAAGGGCTGCAGAATTTCAAGAAGGGAAAAATGAGGAGAATTTAAAACAAGCACAAACTGCAGACATAATACAAACAGGAAAAAAACGAAGACTAAAAAGTCGAGTTTAGAGTTGCTTTTATTCATACAAACTGTCCAGTTCTCCAAAAACTCTGAGTGTTTATGAAGCACCTAGACCCGCTTTGTGATCAAAAAATAAATGGAAATCTTAATCTGTACAATATGGGACATTTTACTGAATTCAGGAGAAAGATTTGAGCTTGCCAGATCTCTGGTGATGTAAAATATATCAGATCTGTAAAGCACCCTTTACTCACCAGCAAAACGCAGCTTTTAGGTTTTGTTTAAGTCGCAACCCACCATGACGTCCCCTACACATCACAAACTAATGTTGATATGTAGTATCTCAATATTCCAGCATCACATCAATCAAATCCTGCTGCTAAATTCTTATTGACTTTGTTGATTCTGCTGCTACTCTCACCTCAGTGTCACACCCATGTTATAAATCTGCTCAGTGAGCGTAAGAAGAACTGCATGGTGAACCTGAAAAGGCAGAAAGGACTGGATGTCATCATCACTACTGAGAGTTAATGTAAAAAATAGCATATTTCGCACTATGTGGCTGCTGTGTGAGGTAGATCAAAGAAAGGTCCTAAAAAGCTCTGTTAGCTCTGCCTTATCTGACGCAACACACACACACACACGCACACCCGCAGGCACACACACACACACACACACACACACACACACACACACACACACACACACACACACACAGAGAAGTAGCACACAGATCTCCAGCAACACCAAATTAAAGTCTCAAATCCCTCATGCATTCTGTATGACAGCATGTCGGATACTGCTGCGATGTGTCATTGGCTCATATCTCAGTACTTAAGTCTGTCTGTCTGTGTGTGTGTGTGTGTGTGTGTGTGTGTGTGTGTGTGTGTGTGTGTGTGTGTGTGTGTGTGTGCGTGTGTGCGTGTGCGCATGTGTGCGCATGTGTGCGCGTGTGTGCGCGTGTGTGCGCGTGTGTGCGCGCGTGTGCATTCCCATAAAAGTTGAGAAGGCCGTAAACGTTATATGTCAAGCAGTTGTGTGGGTGTCTTTCTTCTTACTATTAGCTGCCAGTAAATGTTATACATTTACATGTGAGTGTGTGTTTCCATATATCACGAACAGGCAGTGAGAGCAATGATTCCAAGTTTTCCAGTCAGCGTTCCTGAGCTCCAGGCAGACGGGGGAAGGCAGACACACGTCATCTTGTCAGTATACTGCTAAGTCTTCCAACTCCGTGCCTCACATCTGTTTGCTGTTAAACACACACACACACACACACACACACACACACACACACACACACACACACACACACACACACACATCTGACCGCACACACTAATAGGTACTGTACGATGCATGCAGACACACAGTGACACCTACACTTGCACAGTTTGTTGCACATAAGGTCTACAAGTCGCACAGAAAACCACCCACACAAGTTCATGGATCACCAAGCTGCCAGTAGTGGATGAAAAGATCATGCATATTTATACATAAAGTTTAAAAATTAAATCACATTTGCATGCTTTAAATGTAGAAGAGGATGTTTTGAATTCTTACACTCTGAAGAAGTCTGAGGGAGAATCATTTTCTATTGCATCTCCATCTCAGATGATGAAACAAGCACCACATAATCAATACTGATAACAAACAGTCATCTTTTATGCTTATCATTTTAAAATTCTCAAAAAACAAAGAAAAAAAACAACTATATTTACTTCAACATTTTGACTTTACTGGCTCTTTTATGTCAACAGTGTTGAGGTGTAATTTCCCACTACTGGAAATGCACACACACAAACACACTCCTGATCCCTCGGGATTTGGCTCCTGCAGCAGTAGTTACAGTGAGACTGTTTTGGGCCTTTGAAGTCAGGAGTCAGTAAACCTCTGGGAAACTGGCTTCGATCCTTCCCCTGTCTCCACCCCTCTAGTCTGCAACTAAAGAGCAGCTTCCCGAAAAGCCTCATTATAAAAAGTCAAGAGGGGAGCTTCTCGTTATAATGATCTATTCAGAAAGCCAAAGGCCTTTGTGTCAAGTTAAGTCCAGAGATTTCATCTTTTGGGGAAAGACTTGCCCATTTCAAAAGCATCAGTCATTCGTCCGTGTCTTTAAAAAAAAAGCTTCCCATCTTCTCGACTCTCTTTTTCCCTGTGACACACCGCACTGTTTGGGATTAAGACTCTGGGTTTTAGCAGACGAGATATTCTGACTTAAAAGAGTTGAATTGAGGAAGCCCATCATGCTTAAAAAAAACAGAAAAGAAAGGAAAGGGACTTTGGGATTTTGAGAAGGAAAGAAAACCACAATACTCCCAACTCTTTTACCTTTCTTTATAGCTACTCACCTCCCTAGATGTCCATACGCCCCCTCAGAAACAGCCAACAATGCCAGAAACACATCCACGTTGACAAGAGACTAAGAAAGAAAGAAAAAAGGTGGAGTTCGTCATCTTTTCACCTCAAAAGATTCTCTGTTTAGAGAACACGTTCTCTTTTTACTCCTTCTAATTTACAATCTATCATCATCCCTTTTCATCATGACAAAAAAGGCAGGCTTTGCATACCCGGAGACAGGCGAAAACAAAGACAGCGGCCTTTGAATGCAAGCCATTACAACGTGACTTATGAGAAAACCGACTGACAGGGTTTTAACGCGTGATTAATATGCTTTAAGTGCGTATTGCATCCATAGGAGGTGGAGGAAAAGGAAGGCATTCAGAGGGCAACGCTGGCGTCCCGAGGTATACGGCCTACATACAAGTTCTGACGCCCGGGGGTCGAGTTGCCTGCATTCTCCTGATTCAGCCTAAATGATGGATATCTTGGATACCTTCCCTCACTGTCACGTTCTCACATTCTCTCTCTCTCTCTCCGTCTCTCACGTTCTGAACAGACTGCCTTGCCACAGGGTGAATATTAATACTCAAATCCTATCCTCACCTCGTCTGCACCTTTTCTATCCGGGCACGCCAGAATGTTGTGTTTTTAGGACAGAAACAGACAAGACACGTTGGATTTAAACGTGGCTTCACATATATAGATGGTCGATGAATTTATTTTTAAATACATGGATAAGAAGGACAATTTCTTGTTCAAGAAGTATTCCAAAAAAAAAGAAGTAGGGCTGCAACTCGAGATTAAATTCACACCATAGATTTATCGGCCAGTGATTTTTCTCACCCAGCAACAGTGAATAGACTTTTTTTTGGCTGTTCTGTATCCTCAGCGCTCCATGCACAATTGATCGCTCTCAGGCCTACAACACAGGTATCATACACTCTGTTGACGTCACAGCATCAAAGATACACACACTGAATATAAACCAGTCTGTTACTGCAGTTGTTGTTGTTGTTGTTCACTTGTCTGTAGTCGAACTGTATTACTGTGAACCAGCCTGGACGTCATTGTGTTGATATGCATGCGAGCAGGATGCAAGTCTGTGGTGCACGGATTTGACTTCTCTGTGTGTGATTTTACATACAAAGCATATGAAGACTTAGTCATGAAAATACAGATAAATGCTTTGTGTTTTGTCACTTTTATAAAACGTGTTTTTCAACAGGAAGAATATCAGGTGATAACAGAGCCTCATTTCCCTGATCAGCCACACTGACCATTGTTTTAAGGATTTCACCTACTCCCCAATGTCTTACTGAAGATTTTGCACTTGCATTCAGCCATTTCAGCTACACTGGTTTTTATCTAGATCACAAATACTTGTGTGATATTATAGTAATATCTCTAGAAACACTTAAAGTGAAAGTAAATTACTAAGAGGAAAATTCACAAGGAAGCTGCAGAGATCATTTTGATACAAACCTAAATTCTTTAAATTTCTTTTAATTTAACACCTTGCACATTTTGCACATTGCAAAACATGAAACTTAAAATTTTAGCTGATTGTGTGACTGGGTATCAGTAGGACATCCCTCAAACAATACTGTTAATTTAATATGTACTCTATAAAGCAAATTAATATTAACTGCAAGACAAATCTAAAGTGTCACAGAATGATCAATAGGTTATGAAAATATCCATTTTTGAACCTGGGTTACACTGCTGTTTGTGATCAATTCCTTTGTTAAACAGTCATTTGTTTTTTTTTATCACGTTACAAACTGACCGTACAAAAGGAAGAGTAAAGTAGAAGAATCAATGAAATAAAGAACTGATCAAAATAATCCCCGTGCCACTGAAATGATGACATGAGAAGATGGAGAGAAGACAGAGGAGGAAAAGGCTCAAGTTTCTTAGAAGAGTGTTTCTTGGCTCCGATCCACAGCTC
The DNA here is from genome assembly GCF_022577435.1 of Embiotoca jacksoni. NCBI lineage: Eukaryota > Metazoa > Chordata > Actinopteri > Embiotocidae > Embiotoca > Embiotoca jacksoni. The sequence continues at coordinate 9,652,882 of NW_027185318.1, read as the reverse complement.
TGAACATCACCTTCTGTGTGTTTGGGCGCATTCAAATTGTGCATGTGCGTACTTGTACATACTGCATCTGAACTTCAGGGCATGTGAACACAAACATGAAACAATGTGAGGCGTGAGCTGGAGTGTGTGAGTTTTCAACATGAAAAACACAAAAGCTATTTTTAAGTTTCCTAAAAGTCGACATTATGATGAGTTCTCACATTTTAAAAGGTTTTCATACATCAATAATGAAATGTGAGAAGCTGTGAGCACAAGCAGGAACTATATTTCTGTTGGCCCTGAAACTGTGGGAGTGACTTTATCAACAACAACAACACAATCCCAGCCGTCCCTGAGGACCTGAATGCTAAAAGCTACTCCGGTTCCCATGAGCGCTCTACCCACGCAGCCTGTCACTGGATTGTGTTGGTTTCTATTGTGAAACTCTATACAATGTTGCTACAAATAAACCAGTAAATCACTGCTTAATCACAACGTTACCATGATAAAATTACAGTGTAATTACACACACAGGCCACATCAGTGTAGTCAACATGCAGTTCGATGTTTCTAAGATGACAACTTTAAAACTCAGCCTTTAATCAGGATGCAATCAACAAGCACAGACTGGGAAAGCAGGAGCATGAGATTGTATTATCGTCCTAATTGTATTTAATTTTACTTCGTAGTATGTTGTCATTCTATTTTCACTGGGACTTCTACACATACTTTTGCAATCTATTTTTACCGAATACTCATACTCATGCATTGAGCTGTATAAAATCTTAAGATTAGGATCGTTTTCTTCTGTCTAAATAAAATATGTCCAGTTGCGTGTGGAAGGGGATTCATAGTTCGAAACTGTCCTCCAGCAAAACACGACCCCACAGGTCTGTTATGCAAGCAGCTTACAACCAACAGTTACAAATTTAAAGTCAAACAATCTCTCGAGGTCAAATAAATAACGAAAATCTAGTGCCCTGGAGAAGCAATGCACTTCAAAAGATGTCTATTTCATGCGAGTCTTATATATCCTCATATTTATGGTTTCCATGATGACTAGGTTGCATAAGTTTAAGGAAGTAGTAACTTCAACACACAGCACACTTTCAGTCATCATTTCAACCCAAGCTACTACCTTTCTCTGACCTAAACCAAGATTTGTTTGTGACTAAACTTAACCAGGGCTGCTAATTTAGGAAACACTTCTGTGGGTTGTATGTGAGGGTGGGAACAAATGACCTATATGACAGTATTATGTTGGAAGGCTTGCTGCAAAGTTCACAGGGAGGAATAACAGGAAATTATAAATCACCTTGCATACACTACAACCAATGTTTTTATTATCCTTATTGTCCATAATGGATGGGAGAACACACTTTTTCGATGTTAAAAGCATCAAAGTAATTGAGATAAATTTAGTTTCTATCTTAACATGTCTGTGAAAAATTGTGAGCTACATTCACAGCAAACAGTCGAATCACTTAAAGGTGGTCGAAATATTCTAAATTATCGTGAAAAGAGCTCTTGCATTGGATTGGTTTTCAATATTTGCAGATATCCTGATTGATTGATAACAAGAAAGAAATACTTGGTTCAGTGCATCCTTACACTGGATTTATTACGGCAGTAAGCGTTATGTTCCTTGAAAGTTTGGAGCAAAAATAGTTCCAAATTTGAAATCTAAGTGGTGTCAGTAATCTTGACAAAAATAAAAGTTTGACTTAAAGGAGAAGTTCACATTTTAACAAGCCAATCTTAAAATAATAGGCCTACTCATATCCATTACTGTTTCTTCAGTGTAAGTGATGGGGAAAGAATCTGTAGCACTTCTTGTATGCAAAGACATTTTCTAAAAGTTCAGTTGAAACAAACAAAAGCCTTCAGCAATGTGTATCTTCCAAGTTGCAGTCTCGATAGTGCAAAATTCTCTCTTTGTGTTAATATCCGTCCCCCATGACTCGGCAAGCAAACACTGTCTGTAAGCGGAGGGAATTTTCAAAGCTCTCTATTTCTCATTACAGCTGTTCTGGATAGATTACATGCTGTGCTAGCTGTTAATTGTACAGAGTGTGACACTGGCTGATAACAGATGAAAGAAAGATCAGCCTGAAATTGGCTTCAGTATCGTGCAAAAAAAAAAGAACAAAGCCTGGACAGCTACAAAGAAATCAAAAATGAAAGAAAGATGGAAAGAAAAGAGAAAAGACAGGCCCGGTAGATTCGGCGCGCAGGTGATACAGTCGCAGCTGCAGCCGTACAACAAGCTGTCTTTGATTCACTGCAGTTCAAACACATAGCAGGAGAATCACCTCACTGATGAAAGAACGCCAACGATATCAAACTACCACATCTTAGCTCTGGCAGGCATGGGGCACCGACACACACACACAATATACAAAAGGGGGGGAAAAAGAGAAATCTCCAGATGAGCAGTGAGAGCATGAAGGTATTTATACCAATGTTATAACGGTGAGGATGGAGGTGCAGCAGGTCTTAAAACCCTGACTGTACAAGGACAAATATCGTACACACACAAACACAAGTCCTCTCATTCAGTTTGGATCAAAGACACTGACTCTCATGTCTCTGGTGTTTCTCCCCCTGAGGGGCTTGTAGCTGGACAGATGAGAAGTCAGAGGAAGAAGATATGGAGGGGGAAAAAAGAGGAAGAAAGTGCTGTCGGGTTGTCTGAACAGATCAGAAGAAACATGGAGATACGGAAGACAGAAAGAAAGAGAGAAAGAAAGAGAGAAAGAAGAGAAAGAAGAGAAAGACTGAAACTGTTGCTCATGCAAAACAAGTCAAAAACAGTACTGGCTTCCAGAAGAACAAAATAATTGGCAAGATTGGCAACGAGAAGCTGTTTCCAACCAACTGTCAAGAGAGTTTCGAGTAAAGGCTCAAAATGTCACAAACAAAATGCTAAAATGCCTCATTTCCAACAGCTGGACTTAAGTGAATAAACAGACTTCCTGAATGTAAAAAATAAAAAATTGACAAGGAAAATGGAAAGAAACAAGCTGCAATTGTCTTCTACTGACAGCAAAAATGTGTCATCCTTTCAGCCGAAATAAGATTAAGAATCAAAGAAATCCCAATCCCTGCAGCCAGAAAGGCCTGCATCTTACACATGCAAACAGCAACAGGTGGGACATTTCTCAGAGGTTTTATTAGGGGTCTGACAGACAACATTTCAAGATATTTCTGAATTTGTGTCCAATGAAACCTAACCACGCGACCAATCATGCCAAACCCATATAATTCGTAAATTAAATCTACTTTAAGTCGGAAAAAATGTTTTGCATGATTGGGAAGGATTTTATCTAAATTGCAGCCTTGCTTTCTCTCAGCAGAGACGGGGAAATGTCTGATGTCTCTCCAACACATTAGAAGAGGAGAAAGAAAAAACGAAATCCATGTTTGACGATTTCTTGGGTCTCAGCTCTCAGCAAGACTCGACTGTAACTACCAGTTGAAGTTACCTCTCATCTGTCTGGTGTCTGTGCATGTCTGTCGCTCAGTGGGAATCCAGCACTATCTGTAACCATGGAAACCACAAGGATGTAGCGCTGACAATCATAGGAAGTGATGGCAAACTATACAGATGCCACAAACGCTCGCTCACACACACACACACACTCACACACACACACACACACACACAAAGCTAGTGGTCAGACTGGCAGGCAGGCGGGAAGCTTGAGTGTGCTGGGATCTGACCAGTTCACCGTATACTGGCTGCCAACAATCCACCGCACACGCGCACAAAAACACACACCACTGCTTTGTCCAACCACAGCCTCGTGTGTGTGTGTGTGTGTGTGTGTGTGTGTGTGTGTGTGTGTGTGTATACACACTCTGCTTACGTGTGCCCTTGCACATGTGACCTTGATTTCGTGTGTGCACTACCATCCTTATATTCAGTGTGTTTCAGAGTGAGCTATTGTGTAACAATGTCCTCTAAGTGTGTATGTATGGGAGTGGGGAGTTAGAGACGCAGCATAAACAATGTAGGGACTCCCTTGGCTTGTGTTTACTGACCGAGATAAAGGCTGTCATTGCTCTCTCACCACCAACCTACTTCCGCCTCCGCCCGACCAGAAAGAGGGAGAGATGCACTTAAGCCTTGGCAATGTCAGGCCGATCTTATCTTGCCAATAAACCTTCTTGAATGGATTTAGATTAAACCTACCGGGAAAAAAACAAGAAAGGGCACACTGGTACAACTGGGTCATTCCTCCTCTTCTGAAAGAAAATTCTGCCCTCCTCCTAGTCCTGTTCTTCCTCTTCTTCTTCTCCTCCTCCTCCTCCTCCCAACTCGCATGTTAACGTACTTAGAGCTCAGCAAAACCTTTACTCTGCCCCGAAATGCAGGCTGGCATAACAAACAGGAGCAAAGCCTGAAATAGCCCCCCACCCCAACCCCGATTTCCCATGCTGCACTGGAGGTATTTCTGTGGTGAAGTGAATTCCCAAAAGCAGATCAAATAATTTACCCACATTTCTGTCTTTCTACTTCCCTCTCCCTGTGAGTTTTGCTGGATTACTGTCAATCTTTCTCTGCTGCCTTCCCTTCATGTCTCCCTCCACTCCTTCGCCATGTCTCCATCTTTTCTCTCGTCTTTCTCCATCTGTGGTAAACACCGAGACACAAGGTCTGCCCACACCGACCAATAAAACGCAGCCCTTTGCCTCCGTCACTTAATCAGCCGGTCTGTTATCCAGCTCAGTTATGTTGCGGGCCGGGACATCACATGGGCAAAAGCACAGAATGTCTGCTTATGATGTCACAGCTTTGGATTTGCCTCATGACCTTTCTCTAAAGTCGTCTTCCCCTTTGCTTGCCGTCTTTCTAATCTAGTGCTTCTGTTTTCGAGTCGTTTTGCCCGAAGGTGGTTGCGCTTGCACACATTTACACCTTGGAAGAGCTGCAACCACAGTCTTCACTCTATAACCTCAGAAATGCTAGTAAACACATGTTAACGCAGCGCAGGCTTCGTCTGATTCCACTGTGAGAGCACGCTACGGAGGAGAGAGGTAATGAAAAGAGCAGGAGGAGTAAAATGGGCATAAAAAAGCAGCAATAAAATATTTTTAGCATCAGACCCATTCATGTCTGGAACTGGGGCCAGAAAGAACCAGACCGCCATGACTATGAATGGTGCTGTTCGTTCTTTCTTTCTCTTTTCCTTTCTCTCCTGGCCAGTGCGCTGCCACTGGAGGAATGCGTGCTTCAGATTCAGATGTGTGTATGTGTGAGAGTGTGTAGGGTCTGGACAAAGAGGGCCAGTGTGGACAACAGGACACAATCAACCACTCAATGGATAGCTATTAACTCATCGCACACAAAAACACACACACACAAATTCCAGAGTCCACGGACGAGAAGCAGTGACATTCAGAACCAACCGGCCAATCAGCACGCTTTACTGCCGCCACAATAGAGCCAGTCAAAGAGGAGCAGAGGGATGATGGGAGATCTGTGAATCAAAGTGTCCGGATCTTCATCCCTGTCTCACTAATCTTCGCCCTCTCTGCCTGGTCTTCCTCCTCCTTTTATTTTCTTCCTACTTACTTTTTCCCAGGGTGGATCTCACAGTGGCTAAAGGTGGTTAGGAGAGGCCACATGGGCACAGTCCACTTCCCACTCACTCATGTATGAATCACCCCATTGTTGACTGGGTTCTATTCCTAACGCTGCTGCATTCGGTTTTATGACTTCTCTGCAGTGTTTGGGCTTTATTTTGACAACCACACGCAATTTATTGTCGTTGTTTACATTTTTAGGCTGTGTCAGAATGGGCACAAGCTACTTCACACTTGAACTAGATAACATGAATATTATTGCTTATGACCTCAGATTATCTCTCCAATTCACGTCACAGAGGTATACTAAATGATAAGTTAAATATTATTAAAAAATCTGTTCCAAGTGTCATATCTTAAGGATTTTCTACAGATAATCTTGTTTTCTTGTTTTGCTTTGACTGTCGTTCAATTATACGACCAAATTAGGCAATTCTAAATATTAGATTTGCACCATATTCAAATCTAATATGTAAAATATCCTTCTTAGATTTAACCCTTACCTACCAAAGATTCATCTCTTTATTGTCTCATCACCACCAAACATTAGGTTAGCAGTAGAAACATGGTGTGCACCGTGGAAGAGGACCTGCTTCCAATACATGAAGAGCTCATTCTAAGGTAACAAAAACACAACAACAATGAATTCCAGGTGATTATACACTAATGTAAATCATATTCCATTTCTGCCCATAGAGTCCCCCTAAACCCTACACACTGAATCTTTAAATAATTGTTGATGATGTCAATATCAAAGAAACAGTATGATAACTGAAGCAGCTTTGTCAAAACTCCAAAACTTTCTTTCTTCATTTCTCAGTCGCTCTCAAAATTCAAAATTCAGACAAATCACTAAAAGATCACAGACAGACAGTCTCCTGAAAACAAACTCGGTTCAAGATGGCTACCTCGCTTGATGGTTGATTGACTCTCATATTTTTCTCTGTGGTAAAATGGGATTTGTGATATGAAAGTTAACGTTTATAAAAATTCATTAGAAAAGCTAAACTAACTTTTTTGGCTCAACATGTGCACCTGATGCCAAAAAGGCTGATAACCAAGCAGAGTACATAATCTCAGATTATTGAGATACAACTCCAAGTGTGCCACCCCGCCATCGCCCCCTCCCCCTCAAACACACACTTCTCACTAACACACTCACACTTTCCCTGTCACGTCTTCATTTTTAGCAGCCGACAGTGTGACATGGAATACGAGACGACCACCCACATACACACACACACACATATGCTGCTGGGAAATGTGAATGACTGTGTCGCTAAAAGGGCCACGAAGACGCTCGATACAATAATGCCCTGTGCTGAAGTGATGAGTAACTCACAGCTTTTGATGTGTCTGTGTCTGTGTGTGTGTGTGTGTGTGTGTGTGTGCTTGTCTGTGTTGCACAACCAAGGGCAGGCGAGCACATGTGGGTGCAGAGAGCTACATAAATCACACTCTGAATCAATTAGAAAGCATAAATGTGAGAAGTCCAACAGCAGTCGGTGGCCTGGTAAACAGTTTCGTGTTGGCCTGATTACGGACACACCACACCCATAGACCAACACACACACAGACACACATCCAGACATACAGTCAGACAGGAGCACACACAGACTTAGGGTGTGGGTGTTATGCAACTCATAATTTTGCATGAAAAGTAACCCAAAAATTAAACTTAATTCATTTTTTGTATGCCACTGGAATCGCTCTTTTCTTTATGTGCTTCACTCTCTGCCTACACACACGTGCACACAAAAGTCTTGTTGACAGACAGTAGCTGTGAGACGGAGAGTTAAACACTGTATCAGGGAGTTGTCCTGACTCAAACGAAGAGGTGTGTGTGTGCGTGTGCGTGTGTGCGTGTGTGCGTGCGTGCGTGCGTGTCCTTGCAGTTCAAACAGTTTCCACCTCTTACTTTGCTCTGACGTCACTCGGTTTTATTGACTACACTAGTATCTTGCACGTCTGTGCTGGTGTAGCTTTCACAGATTCACAAAACATCTAGTCCATCTATTGAATGTTTATAACTGGGTGTTTTTCTTGCATTTCTACTCGAATTGCAAAAAAAAGAAAGTGCACCCTCCACTGCCGAGCTGGAGCTCTCATTAAAAAGGTGCAATCTGTACATTTTTCTTATAATGTCCAACAGCACCTGTCCTCTCAAATCCCAGTTAATGTTTTGTAACACATTTTAAAGTGCTACTCCAGCAATATTCCTTTCACAAAGTTGGGAAACTTTTAAGTGAGAGATTTAAAAAGAAATGGTCAAAATAAATGCAGCACAGTCTGAGAGAGTCTGACTTTTAGTCCTAAATATGCTTCAACCTCCAAAAATGCTGAATTCACTGGATACTACTATCCAAAACACAAGTTACAAGGTGCTTCACCGTGGCTGCCATAGTGGTTATTCCCACACTGCCACTCAGCATCTTCATTTACACCTGTCTAATCGTCTGTCTGTCATGAATTTGTAGTCTCGAAGTCTCCATCCATTCAGTTATGAAATCATCAGAGTTATTTTCTCAGCCATCTAAAAACTCCCTGCAGAGCTACAGATGAAAGTAGTCACACAAAAGTAGCAGAAATAAACCTAATGACAACGAAACTGAATGTCAGCGAGTGACATTTTAATTTTGATGGAGTTGTGATTAAACTCCCTCCGTATGCATCGTTAACATTTGCAAAAATAGAGAGGAAGATTTGGAAATAGGGTGTGATACATTTCAGGATTTGATGAAACTACAGAGTGCACTTTTAATATACTTTTACTGAATTAAAAACCTGCTCTTACCCGTGTCAGTGTACTCCAGGAGTTAACAATCTTAGAATTTGTACAACATTCGACACCCTCCATCCGTGGACCCTGAGCGTGGAGAAGAAAAAGTTCCCCAAACAAACTTTCTAACGGGAAAAAAAAAACTAAAAAAGAAACCACTGGAAGAGTAAGAGCAGAATTCCTCCTTCCAGCACAGACAGACATGCAACTTAAGAATTTATTCAACTCCTCTGGTTTTTGGATTTTCAGATAAATGGAACATTGTAAATAAACAAACGTATATCCTCTGTTAAATGCAGCCTGACTTTGCAATCAAGCGTCATGAACCTGAACATTTTATTGCCTTTGTCAAATTGCAACGGACGATCTAAAACTAATCTGTTATTTGTTACTTGTTTCTTGGCAAATGTTGCATATGATGCCTAAAACAGCCTTGAATAGACCTGACATGAACGAGAATGAAACAGGACGTTGCGATTCTGCAGCTGGTGATTCAGCCCACTGATCCATCCTACATCTGTCTGCACTAAACCACCACAACCACAGTCATTACTCCATTACATCAGGACACTCCCAATGTGTTCCAATGGGATATTGTTGCTAGGCACTCACTGTCCTTCTACACCTATGTGAGAAATGGATGTAACCCAACTTAATATCACACATGAATGCACACCCATAGACACACACACTGACAAAGATACACACACACACACACACACACACACACACACACACACACACACTGACAGAGCTTGGGAACAACAAGCACCTGTGAAAAGACACACATCTGTAAGGGACTGCGAAAAACCACGGCTCAATTTCAAAACGGACGCAAATTCAGTTGCCCATCCGCCCACCAGTCCGCCCACCAACTATCTATCTGAGCAGAACGCAAAAGACCAAATAGATAAGCAGCCAGTTAAAACAAATAAACAGAACCTCCTCTGCAACATGTAGTGAAAGGACACGAAGAAGAAGGGACTAAAAAGTGGAAGGACAGGACTGTCATTATTTAAAATTGATTAAGCTGACGTAAAAGGCCCTTTTTCAAAGGGATCAAGACAAGAAAAGCACCATTTAATGTCATCATCTCAGTATCAAGAAGCACTGAAATAATTTGATATAAGAGGAAACCACAGCTCCAGCTGATCAATGGAGGAGGGAGGATGTAAACGGCCTCTCTCTCTCCTCTCCTGTCCTGTCCTCTCCTCTCCTCTCCTCTCGCTCCTAAATGTGAATTTACTAATTTTCCCCATGTGGGTTGAGGCTCTTGGGTAGGTTTACTCAGAGTAAATGTCAGGCCGCGAACTGACTCAACATCATGTTTCACACTCGTAATGCATTGTCCAGTCCATCCATGACAAAGAGGAAAACATGAATATTCTGTTTGTTTTTCACATTCCCACCAAGAACTGCTTTTTCTCCTGCTCTCCTGTTTTTGCTTTAACACACACACACACACGCACACACACACACACACACACACACACACACACACACACGTCAGTTCAGGCTGAAGAGAAGCCCCAAAATCTACAAAAAATTTGGTCAAATCATAATATTATCAAAATTGCTGTTGATAAATTATTTTTTTAAACAGCAAAGTGTATAATTGTTGCAGCTCCAATTTGTTTCCTTAATATGCAGATCAGGGAAGAAAGAAAGTACAGATTGGTACTCAATGTTGGCAGACACCCCGAGTTTAGAAAGCACAAATAGCAAAGGGGAAGCCAGATTGGTGCATCACTGTAATTCACAATGGTATAAAAGAAGCCAAATTTAAGAAGCCAAAGTTAATCGAAAAATCTATTATTTGTTCCATAGTTTCAGTTCAAAGTCTGTCACTGATGGTGATTGTGGTAGTGGTGGTGGTGGTGTGAGTGTGTGCACGTCGGTTAAGACGGGTCTGTGTTTGGTGATGCAGCACACACACATACATACATACATACATACATACATACATACTTCCACATTCCCCTCAGTTCATGCAGAGCGGTCTTTGTGGCCTTCCAAGAGTCAGTGTGTCCAGCCAGGCTCGAGTTACAGTAGACAAGATCCTCTCATTCCTTCTCTCTCTACATCTCACACACACACAGAACAGCAACAAGAAAGCATTGGTTTGTTGTTAGCCTGACTCGTTCCTGTCACTCCCCACTGTCCAGAAGAAGAAGGAGGAAAAAAATATCACAACAAAAAGTGATGTGCAGTGATTTATTGACTCCAATATTGAAGCTACTCAGCTTAAAGGTTGAATCAGCAATTTGAAAAACACCTGTTATGCTCCAAAAAGCCAGCTCCAAAACCGGATACTACAAAGAAGAGGAAAAATGGACCTGCACATACAGATGCAGACTTAACTGGACTGAATGAGACTGAAATTAAACCGACACAGAGAGCATATCGGTGTCCGCATCAAGGAGAAAACCGCACGCTCTAACTTGAGAGCACAGCGTCACAGATGATAAAGTCCATCTATTTGTGGAGCTTTGAAATAAAGCGAATTTCAAAAGTAATAAGCTGCAGCAGCCAGTTTGAAATCAAAGCACATCATGGTTCATCATTAAAAGAAAAGACATTAAACTGACTGAAGATGTCTCTGAGTGTGTGTGCATCTATTCTAGGAGAATTCCAGAGGGGAGACCCAGTGACTGACCCCCACCTCACAGGATCTGACAGGATATCACCACCAGGGCACATACACACAAACAAACACATTATGGGAGTGCTGAAGGACGTAAGCGCACATGCACAAGAGACACACAGGAGTGATAAATTGCGAGCGCCACACGTGTAGATACATCTTACGTGAAATCTTCTCCTGTATTTTTTTCGGTTTATACATTTGATTGCATTTCTGTGCTCCGGTGTTGCAAGCGTGCCATGAAAATGTACTTTCCAGACTTATTTGACGCATTTGCTGCAGTGCTCTAAAGCCCAACATCGGGCTCTTAAGACACCCTAACAGGATACTGCCACATGAACCAAACATGTACTGCAAAAAAAAAAACATAACTTAATTCCTTTTATTAGTCTATAATACTCTCCAAACATTAAGTTTAGTGGGGAAAACAGGTTTTTTTTTTATTATTATTACCCAAACAGTTTTGCAACTTACAAGGGTCAGTATTTTATATTCAGTCAAAAAGAACTTCGAAAATTGCACCAATCTAGGAGCTGGGTTCACTTGCACGAACAAAAAAAAAAATCAAGTTACCTGACTGCCTCGGGAGCTTTCTTCAAAGCTTTCGCTCACATGGAGCTCCGGCTACTTTCTGCAGCGGGCGGTTTTCAGGTCGTCCCCTTCTTTAAATGATCCGCTTCCAATCTGCCATCTCCAAAACTTACTTTTTCACACAACAGGAGGATTCTCTCTCTCTCTTCCCCCCCCCCCCCCCCCCCTCCCTCCCCTCCCCCTAATGTGAAAAGGGCAATGCGCGCGCATACGCACGCGCCATTTACGCGCGCGCAAACACAAAATACTTCGATAAACACGCCCCGGTTATCGAAGACACCGCAGCTGACGGGTGGAGGCGAAATATCCCTGCCAATGCACGAGACAGCGGAGGAGACGCTAATCACACGGCGAAGTTTCTACACAGAGACCAGGAAGAAAAGAAGAAAAAAAAAAAAAAACACGTTTTGACACCATCGCTTACCTTCTTCTATCTCTCTCTTCCCCCCCCCCGCCCCCCCCGTTGCACTCCTCCTTCAGCCGTCTCCAAAACTCTGTCACGACGAGCCTCGACGCAGAACTGCGAAATCAAACAGTCGCTTTTCTGTAACCGGGGAACAAGCAAAGAGGCTCTGCTTAAACGCGCAGCGGCTCCGCCGTGTGTGTGGAGGAGAATGTGTGTGTGTGTATGTGTGTGTGCGTGCGTGTGTGTGTGTGTGTGTGTGTGACAGCTCACGGAGAGAATGAACAGGGAGAGGAGAACCGGGGAACTTGGGGGGGAGTTCCCGTTAACTGACCGACGGACGGGGCGGGGGCTCCGGGAGAGTGACAGGCTGGCCGGTTTTTAACCATCACAGCTCATTTCTGTAGTATATCCCGGGAACAGAGCTGCGAAATGACACATGCATTTACGCGTACGTGTTGTATTTACGCTGCAGGGCATATTAATGCATGTATTTATGAGGTCCTTTACGCAGATTTTTTTTTTTTTTTTTTTTTAAATTTGTCCAACTTTGTACTTGTCGTCTATGTAATGGTGCAAATGTGTAAAAGTATTTCAAGACAACAAATGTGTTTGTTTTCTTCAATTAGCTGTTGATACCGAATTTAACGTACTAAGATAAAGATCAATTAAAATAGAACGTAAGGAATCCCGAAGGAAATTGTTGTGCCAAAGATTGCTGAAAAGTTGCATCAACATAAGATTAAAAACAATAGCGATAATAAAGACTAACTAATGAGTTTACTAGAATAGAAATCGAAAAGTCTTTTTTTTTTTTTTCATGTAAGTGAAAGTAGCAATGGTATTGAAAAAAGTAATATTGCACATCGTATTGAAAAATGTTGAGAAAAGTAAAGAAACCAGGCATATATTCTCAGTTGAAGTGTTGAAACCTTTGAATTTTTTTTGAAAATGTTTGCTTAAAGACTTATATAAATGTATTAAAATGAAGTGGAATAATTTTCTATCATCTTACTAATAATCAACTTATTGTTTCAGCTCCATAATAAACACATTAGGCATTGTAACATTTCAAGAGAAACAACATCAGAGTTTTGAAACTCAATATGAGATCAATCATTTTTGTCAAACTGTGGAATGCAATAGTATGGTCTTCCAATGGAAAAGTATAAAAAAAAAAAAATCTATCATTTAAATTAGGAAATAAGAAAGATTCTGTAAATATCAGGTGATCATAATGTGCAACTTTTCTCATTCATTTAGATTTTTCTTTAGAAAATAAATGTCGGTTAATGTACTTACACTGCACAGTATTTATGACACGCTGTACAGTACAATTACTCACAGAGGGACCTAAAAGATCCATTTTTTCCCCTGTTTTTCCTTCAAAATAAATCCAGTGAGAAGAAGGATCACAGTTTTCATCATCACCCTCACTTTGTTGCTTGTAGACAGTGTTACACTAAATCAGCAACAAATCGTCTTTTTTTTTTGGAGGAATTCAAACTAGTCAACACTGAAGGTCACAACAAACTAACAATCACAGCCTCCGTGTGTGAGATCTATGCTGTGGGCCTCTGTTCAATAATCAATGAATTATAAATGATAAAATGGAAATACAGTGTTCACATCAGGCAGCAAATGTGGCCACACAACACAGTTCATTTGAGAAAATACAAGACTTCTGTGCTCAAAATCTTTGTTTCTATGGAGACCAGGTTGTCGACTTCTGCACAGACTGCTGATCATGATACAGTTTGTAAATGTAGACACGAAGATCATTTGTTTTAGTTGGACAGGTGGCACAGACAGAAAAGCCCACATTCAGGTGGTGGACCCTCCCTACGGCTCTGTGTTAATTCCTATGTGTTGTGAAAGGAACTGGAATCCTCCCTGGCCTCACACACATGACCTTTGTTATTGGATCCACATGGTTAAAGGGGCTGATGGGATTTTGGTGTCCTCCATCACTGTTAAAAGAGCCGGTGAGGCTGCTGGTGCTACTTAATGGTGGAAACAACAGTTTTACCAGATGACAGGTGGGGGGGGGGGGGGGGGGGGGGGCTCAAATGGGATGTAATCTGTGGTTGTGTTGCTGCTGGTGTGAAGTTACCACGCTGATGAGTGAGAGTAAGACCTGCTGATGGACGATGTGCAGTTTTTGATTTGATTTAAAGCATTCCAGCTCTTTACACTCACTCTCAGACAAACACACACACACACACATACATCTAAGATTCCCCCTCCAAATCTTGCTGGAATGTGTCTCTTATAACATCAACTATCACAAGGTTTGCATCACATGACAAATAGGACCACCTTGTGTGTGTGTGTGTGAGTGTGTGTGTGTGTGTGTGTGTGTGTGTGTGTGTGTGTGTGTGTGTGTGTGTGTGTGTGTGTGTGTGTGTGTGTGTGTGTGTGTGTGTATATTTCTGAGTGTTTGTGTGTAAAAATAAATGCTCTCTGGCCGGTCTTCATCCTGAAAGGCTGGACTGACTCCTCTGATTGTGTGTATCTGCATATGACAACTACAGTGGGAAAGGAGAGTGCATAAATATAATGTTAGGAAGTTAGAAAAAAAAAAAAACTTGGTTAAGAAGAAATTGTGTTGATGATTAAAAAAAAAACCATTGATTGTAGTTTGCATGCAAACTCTGCTGTCAGACTTGAAAAACCCTTGATTCTGACTCCCAGATGTAGAATGTGGTTATGAACCTGCCACCGGCCGCCTATTTCAGTCAGCGCTCTCCTCACCCTATGCCATTTATGTCCAAGAAAACAAAAACAAAAAACACAACAACCTACAAGATAGCTACCTACACACTATAAGGGGGAGGTTTCGACAAAGATCATGCGAAAAAGACAGGGATGCTTGGTTCTTCTCACCTCCCTGGTGTGAATGTTCCACAAAAAACTGGTCCCCCTCAACACTATTCATAAAGAGTACCATCGATACATCCTGGGCTTGAATGATATATGGGTGCAGCCATATCATTCTCTTGCATTGGCACAGCATGGTGCACACAGGTCTGGCTATGCAAGACACAACCCTGATCATACGACACTTTTAAGTCTGTTTTTTTCCCCCATAAAACGAATTGTTGGCATCGTTACATAAAACCATTTAACAGCCCACCGTCATGTCATGTTAAGGCAATTCCACATTGTCTCCACTTATTAGACCCAGAGACTATATCCAATTTTATATAGTCTATGCATGTAACCGATAAGCAACTAAAGACTAGCTTTGTTTCACAACCAGTCAAACTACGCTCTGTTCAGCCCTTGAGAGAGAAATCTGACAAACAGAGCGGTGATCCCAGAAAATAAAAACAACACTTCGACCAACGTTTTTTTTTTTTTAAAAGCCTGGCTATTCTGAACCGTTAAGAGCTGCAGCACGCAGCTAAAAAAGAGACGAGGCGAGAGCTGGAGGGATAAAAAGAAAAGGCAATCAGGGTGCTGACACATCCTGACAAAATGGAACAGGGAGTGTCACTCAGCACCTCACACACCAACGTCCATATACTACACACACACACACACACACACACACACACACACACACACACACACACACGTGCTGTACATGAAAACGTTGCCATAAGGACCAGGAACCTGGATCTGAGCTTCTGCTGAAAGCAACACATGCCAGAAATACAGCATCACATATGAAGCCAAGTACAACAGTGGTCACACAGTCGTACACACTTTCACAGTTCAACTCTTCAGGCCTAGATCTGGCAGACAGAGGCTTATTACTCAACCAAAGTTAATGAAACCCTTGACTGCGCATGCATTTTTACAAGGTGAGCCCGCTTGCCTGCGTGCGTGTTTGCATGTGCTCTCATTATCAGCGGGCTTGTCAAACTCTGTCTATGTGTGTCTTGGTGAGTTTGGGTTTTGTCTCAACAATGAAATGTTAGTAAAAGGGGAAGAGTTTTATTAGAGTGTTACATGATGCCAGATGCCGAAACTGGCTCCCTTCTCTGGTCTAGACCAGGACATCCTTTTCCTGTCTTCCAGGCAGGTCTACAGCTTGTGTGTAGACATGCTGCAGCTTCTCAACACGTCAACATCCTCCACTCTGTCCAAATGTTCCCATCCCTCCATGTTAATTTGCGAAAAGAAATCCCACAACCGCAGACACATGTGCTGTTAAAAAAAAAAAGGCAAGCGCTCACATATTTAGTGTGCATTCTGGAGGTGACCCCCACCATATGTCCCAGTATCTGCCACAGCTTATCTGTGTATCTTCTTTGGTTGCTGCCTGCCGCATCACTCACACCCTCTCACCACCGCAACAGCTGCCTCTTGTCAATGTCGCTCTGCAGCAGCTGAGGACGAGGGGAGGAGTGCAAAACCGCGTTTAACAGCCTCAGTTCTGGCCAAAGGGGGACGTGATGCAGGGAGTGGGGGTGGGGGTTCGGTTAACAGAACATCAGGATCCCATTTAGACTGGAGCGAGGCTCGCGGGAGTGGGACGGGGCGTCGCCCGGTTTTGCCGGGGAGGAAGTGGGAGGTCATGTGTGTGTGCATGTCCGTGCGCATGTTTTGTTTCGCGCGTGCTTAATCACAGATGCAATGTTAATCCCTGCTGCCTGACGGTGTGTGTGCTCTGCTGTATTGTCTCTAATGTTTGTTTGTCTTCGCCACTGTGTGCTTCAAAGAGTCATGCATGAGGCCTGTTCGGTGAATCGGCTGCCTCTCTCCTCAACAGAACAGTGCGAGACTGTCCTTCGTGCACACCCGGGTTAAAGGTCAGGGCCGAGGCATGCGGTTGCCCACATCAGTGTGATACCTGACCTTTGACCCCCTCTCTGCCTGATGCTTTTTCCAAACCGTGGGGTTGCATAAACTGAGGAAACCGAAGTGATATCTGCCACAATGGAAGGACTCTACCGTCCATCTTCTTCAGGAGCCCCAGGACCCCATCGGAAAACATGATTCTGACGGGAGCTAGATATGAGCTGGCTGTGAACTGGTGAAGGAAAGCCTAACTTAAAAATGGAGTGGAGGAGTCGGACTGAAAATGGGGATAAAATTGTGAAACTGGTGACAAAAACCATATGAAACCTTTTTCCCCACTTCCACAACTAAATCAATCACTACATGCCTACCAGGCGAAGACCAGACCAGCACACGTTCTCTCGTTTACGGTAAACCAAGATTTGAATTCATTCCCCAAGTCATCATTAGTCAGAGCCTGTCTTTACCCCCTGGCTATTTTGTGTGGGCATTAGATGCTGTACGTGAGATTCAGAAAGTCTTATCTTGCTGTTTGCAGGCCTGTTCACAAAGAAAAGACCAAGCAGAGTAAAAAAAAAAATCATCTGTAACAAGGGTGTATCTGTCTGTCTCCAGTGACACAGCGGCTACTTCCTTCCTCTTAACACTGAAAATCACATTACATGTGTTATTAGCTGGGGAGAATTTGTATATTCCGTGGAAGAGATGTTTGATTTCATCATCATTTCGGTTTCACATCCTCAATTCTTTGCTCACCTGGGAGCAAAGTTACATCTTGTGTTGCCAGAGTGATTGCAACTGTTTGAGACAGTTCAACAAAAATATTAAGCTACATATACTACACATGTGGCAGAACAATTATATGTCAATGGCCATTTTCTTGTGCTGTTGTTGTATCTAGCTGGAAAACTCTGAATCAAGTCGAGCTGTGTGAGTAAATAAAAGGACAAATTACAACAGATAAAGAATTAAAAATGAAATAATTTCACATTGCTGTATGATGACGGTATTTCATCAGCAGCAAAGCAAACAGCCATTTATTCAGCCACTTCTGAACACTGTGGACTTGAACGCCTCGCACCGACAGCAGCATGACAAAGACGAGCCTGCTTCCTTTGCAAGTCTCTCAGATAGGACACCTTGCTTTGCAGGGGACAGAATAACAACAGCTTGTTGTTTGTCATTTCAGAAATAGAGTCTGTGTTGCATCTGAAGAATAACGAGCACCAGCTGGCTTTCTGTCCATGAAGTTCCTGAATACCACAATACATTATTGTCACTGTGTTAAGTGTGTCCGGTCTCACAGTGCATTCCATCCTTAACCCTTTTGTGAGCTTTGCTCAAAACAATCGTTTACATTAAAAATAAATGAGAATAGCAGGCAATTTGATTTTAAAACTGTTACAGATTCAAATGGATCACCATTTGCACATTATTTCATTCATCACACCTGCAATACAACAAAAGAAGTACAGACGTTTCTACCTTGTAATGCTAAAAAAAACCAAAAAAAAAACAGTTGGGTTTGTGATCACTGAAGAAAGTTGGGGGGCTTTTGCGTACAGTGGTGAGGACAGTGCATGACGCAATTACTGTTCTCCAGCTTCTACAATAACACAGGCTGGTCAAGAATAAGTCCATAAGCAAAGTAAAAAAGCTAGCTTTTGTATCAATTTCTTTAAAAAAAAAAAAATAAACACGTACTTGGACTAAAGTATAAACTGATAAGATTTTGGTCGTCAAAGGTCACCGTGACTTCACAAAGCTTCATTCAAATTCAGACCATAATTATGACAAAATTTGATTTGGATAGGATAAAATTATTTCTGGCCATTAGTCAATGCCACAACTCAGGAACAGAAACATAAAAGTGGGAACATTTGTCACATTTGGAATCTTATAATCTTGTGAATCCCGCTTGACACTGTGGCAATTATATAGATCTTCTGTGCTTTGTCCTGTGTGTGAAGCAGCTATGCCTTAGGATAGGTAGCTTCTTTGCAGCTACAGCCATACTTGAATTATTGTCCACTGTCATTGCTACAACGTTGTGTTACTATTTGACCTGGATCCAGGCCGTCAGTGCATGTTAGAAATGTACTCAAGGTAAATCTTGCCTTTCTTCTGTGCCTGTGAGACAAAGTGATGCACATAGAAAACAGTCCCACATCCTTCTTTGTAGATACGTTTACTCATCCCTCAGCAGTCTTAGTCCTGCAGACCACATCAGCGTCCCTTTTGAATCGTCTCTTTCTCTCTGACATATTAAAGGGACAACGTTCCTGACAAAAACGCATAAACCACATTAACATAATGTTAATTAACTTTGCAGGAGGGCTTTAGTCTCTGTTGAAACTCATATTGGTTGATTGCATTGTTTAATTCATAGTTGCAGCAACCTGGTGTAAAACACATTTCATATATTTTCACCCAAAGTCTGTTTTAGTCTGTTATCTTTTTAACTGCTGTGCCTTTAAACTCAGAATACCAGATGCAGCGCAGTGAGCTCAAAGTGCTGTAATTCTGGAACATATCTGAAGGCAATGTCAGAATCAGAGGTTGAGCAACAAGACAGGGCCGCCTGAAATGGAAAACCTTAATTTCTGCCCCGTGCGTTTAGTCATGTTAAATGACCATAAGTGTAATTCCAGCCAGCGACACAAGAGAGGGGCCCTCTCTCTGCCCTCCATACCACAGACTGGAGGGAGACGCCAGGCTAACACACAGGAGGGAAGCAGGGGAGGGGGCAGGAAGAGGGAATTTTAATGCACACTCTTTACACCACACACACACACACACACACACACACACACACACACACACACACACGAGCACATATATCGCATTTACAATTTAAGCTTTCTGCTGACGTTTTCATTCGGAGGGATTTTTGGAAAGTGAGCAAGTATGGCATCTATGCCTGACTTCAAGTGATCTTTTCAGAGCGAAACACTGACCCCGTCTAGGATTTAAGATTTCAAGATGACTGCAAAAGGTTTTTGAGTTTTGTGCATCATAAGTAATTGTAGATGCGGTCAGACTGAACTGTAGGTGCAATGGCAGCAAATTACCAAAGCAGCAAAAAAAAAAAAAAAAAGGATCAAATTCTGAAGCACAATCCACAGTCTGCTGTTTATCCATATCTCCAGTGTTGCAAATAGTTTCACCAAAGCCTGCATAAAAAACATACAATTTATTTTTCTAGCTATAGTTACATGCTCAGTTAGGCTTGTCTATAAGGTGTGTAGATGAAACTATTTGTGATAATACCATAATGCAACAGTGGCTGCAATGATGATTTTAAGATTATGGATCCAAAATCTGAAAATACAATGTCAGAAGGGGGTCAAACTTCAAAGTAGACAAAACATGAGCAGATTAATGGAATAAAACCTGAACTGTGTGACAATCTGTTAATTTGTGAGCTATAGGGCAGCTAGTTGGCAGATTTTTTTTTTTTTTTTTTTTTTTTTTTCAGCTACCTATTTCCCCTGTTTACAAACCAGCTTCTCCTTCTGCAGCCATCTTGCCATATCATCTTACAGTCCTGCTCTGGTCTTCCAAAAGTCTAATCTGACATGGTCTGGTGGTCCAGCTACAATGTTTTGGAAAACCAGGCCAGCGCTGGGGGTCAGATCCTCATCATGTCTTATGTTTGTTTACATTCTCACACAGGGCCACCGGGGACAGACAGTGGCCATTTAAAAGTTAAAGCGTGGGAAGTAAGCAGGAAATAAATAGCACAGAGAGAGAGAGAGAACACAGAGACGCTGAGACTCTTTGCCCTGTCTCAGCGCCTGAGCCTTCCTGGAACTGTGACCCAAATTCAGATCAATCTTGAAAATCAGTCATGGGGTTTCACTGTGGCCTAAATGGTCAAAGATGCGCAACACGTAACAGCAAATTCCACCATTTGAATTATGGATGGAAACTTTGATGGCATGACTGCCTTTCTCTCCCTGATCTCGTGTTTCCTGTGCCAAATCATCGGTGATTGAATTTAAAGTGAAAATTAGCAAATACTCCAATTTGGGGTGTGGTCATATTGAACACTGATGACTTAACTTGACACTGCAGTCTCAACTGAAAATCAACTTTTATCTAAAAATAGATGGAAAGCCAGAAAAGTAAGATGGTAGCATCGGGTAGCATCGAGGGATCAATAGAGTGTGAATGCGGATGAGCCTCATCTCTTGCCTGCAACTTGCACCACTAAAGGCCTTCCAGTGAGACTTCAGTCCAGCCTTGATGTCTGCACATGAAAAGGCATCAGTTGTCAGTGAGAAAAGCACTTTTGATTTTACCAAATGCACAGGACCATCCTGAGACTGCTGTCTTTTTACATCAAGAGTGATCATCCTGCAGTTCAAGAAATTAGGCAATTACAGAGAACAATTACTTATCATTTCCTCATCAAACTCTACTCTCTCACATAGTAAGAACTACATCAAACTGAAATCTTAGTTCGGTTGGTGTAATAAGACCTAAATTAAACAGACTAGATTACAATATTGTTTAGATTTTTGTTGTTTAAAATGTGATTCTGCCAACACCCATTTGATATGGAGTGCTGTCTGCAGTCGGCAGCTCTGTTGCGCCTCTCTGTGGTCACATTTATGTAATACACCTTTGAACCACCCACCGTTTTCACAAAAACACTCCATTTCCCATATTCCAATTCGTTGTTGCCGTTATGCCTTCAAATTAAAAGCGTTAATAGTGTCAAGTTTCAAAAAAAAAAAAAAAGAAACTCCTAAAGTGTAGGATATTATATTTTATACTACCATTCAGTTAACTTTTTTTTTTTTTCCAATAAATTAGATGCAAATCTAGAAAAATATAGCAATAAATACAAAACGTTTTCTTAGTCAGACAGAATTGCCTCCCTATTTATGAATGGTGAAACGTTTCCGTGCCTCTTTCTGATTTTAGCACTAAAATTTAATTAAAATATTAATGATATAATACAGCTTCATTCACACGTTCTCTTCGAGAATGCAGGTGAAATTCTGCCTAAGTCCGAAATAAAGTTTTTATTTTGAAGATTTTCAGGGGGAAGTGTTGAATTTCATGCATTCTGGGGATAACTGCAGTCCCAATTAGATGCCCAGTAGACAAATTAGAAAGTTTCAGCTGCAGCCATCAGTCTGCTCGGATCCTCCAACCTGTCAGCTCGTCACTGAAGACAGAAATTGACCGATACAAGATGAGGGTGCTGCCACTCGTAGTTACGGTGTTATTAACGGTGGGAGTCGCTTATTTCATTTACACCCCGCTGCCCAATGCCATCCAGGAGCCGTGGAGGTTGATGATGATGGATGCTGGATTCAGGGCAATCTCGCACCTGGTAAGGAGAAGTTTTATTTTGGAATATATTCTGATGCATTTAAAAGATAGCACGTTTCTAATTGAAAACAACAACAACAAAACTTTACTTCTCTCTGGGACATCAAGTATTATTGGGTGGTATTGTGGGTTTGCTGCATCCATATTTGAAAAAAAAATAAATAAATAAGGCTACTGCACTGGTGAATAATACTGGCATTGATAAAACACGTAACTCTATAGGTACAACAAACAGACTTGGACTTTGACCCTACCTACTGAAACCCTGTGTTGAATTAATGTTAACCCTATTAATGCATAACTTTAGTGTCCTTTTTGTTGAGGCTCAGTCGGACAGTTATTGCATGATACGTGTTTTATAATACGTATTTTTGTGAAGCTTAGTTTTTCCAGGGCAGATCATAGGAGAGGTGCTCACAGAAGCTTTTAATGAAAAATCTAAAGCACATGTCCTGAAACGCTTAAATGTCATGTGCTTTCATGGACGTCCACAGGTCTTCTCTTTATTTGATAAAAGGAGGTCTTTTCAAGACTGCGTCATGAAATATTATTTCACAGCTGTTTGACGTGAAAGACATTATTTAGTATGATTTTGAAGTGGCCACACTGCTTGTCATAGTGACTTTTATTCTGGTGCTGTTCGATGACAATGAACCCTTTCTTCCTCACCTTTGTTCTACATTTCAAAAGTGGCAGGGTAGAGTGGAGAAATAACGTCACAACCTTATATTGCATCATTATTGTCTGTATTGCACCAACTGAAAATTGTTTGGAAATCCTGGCACAAGAGCATGTAATATCGAATGCTAAACGCACCTTTGTGCTGCAGGACAGATATGGATTCAGCATTGCACAAAGAATTTCTAGCTAAGAAAGTCTTAACTATCAAACTGTACTAAGGCCAACATGTCTCAGTGTAGCTGGCTGGACCTTAGCCCCCACTGTGCCAAGTAACTTTGTGTTCTGGAGTTGGACTATTGACACTATTAAGAGGGCGAGAAGGCAGACAGTCTGACACACTAGTGAGGCAGAGTGCAGGAGGGCAGTGGTGACTGGGTGAGCCAGTCATCTCTCCAACTCCTCCCAAGAGATGATTCTGTTTTCACCCTGTTACTTTATATCGCTACATCTTTCACTTGTGACCTGAGAAACCATCGAGATGATCGAGTCTGAGTTTTGTTTCCTCTCCTCTACCTTCTCTGTGTTCAGGCCACGTTGAAGCATTGGCTGGGCTTCGAACATTACATCAGGTCTATCAGGCAGTCCATCGCGTCCTTCGAGAGTTGGCACCAGTCGGAGTCCGGCGATGATGTCGTTCCGGGAGTGAAGGTTAGCGATGTCACTTTCGCCGGCGTCCCAGTGCGAGTATACGAACCGCCGCCCGGCGGGCAGGATCGCCTGAGGAGAGGGGTGATCTATTTTCACGGAGGTGGCTGGGCACTCGGCACTACCAGTGAGTGCAGACGTGACTGTTGTCTTCAAGCAGAATTCAGAGTTGTATCTTGAAATTAGAAATAATTGAAGACATTAGACTGTAGTCAGAATAATTAGGCTACAACTTGCTTTGCATTTAAGGTGCAGATTGTTAAAATAGCGTCATTGAATCTAAATACATTTACTTCCTCAGTGTGAGAGGACTAGTTCTGTTTTTATACATTTATATTATACATGCATAATTCAACTATAAAGGCGACTTGCAGATCAACAGTATTTTCAATTTCTAATTGTAAGTGATATTTTACATCTTTCACATGGACGAGGAAGGATTTTCCAGATGAAAAAAAACTGTCCGGGTGTTTTTGTTTTAGGGTTAAGTTTTCAATAAAATGAGTAATTCCAAAAAAAAAATAATTAAATAAACATCTCCTGCACTCTCTTTTCCTCAGAGAGGGGGTCGTACGATATCTGTAACCGTATGATTTCAGATGAGCTCAACGCCGTAGTGGTCTCTGTCGAGTAAGTGTGTCTCCCCATGCATCACTTCCACAAAGACAGTGACTGACAACTGAGGCACACCTACACTTAATGTATTCATGTGTTAAATTATACCGTAGAAAGCTGCCACATAATATAATACAAGTGGTTTCACAGGCCGAGTAGTACGTTGTGACAAGTATACTCCTCGTGTGATATCGGTGTCAAATTAACATGAGACCTGTGTGTGTGTAGGTATCGTATGTACCCAGAGGTGCTCTTTCCAGTGCCGTATTTAGACTGCCTCGCTGCTGCCAAACACTTCTTGTCTCCAGAGGTTCTGGCCAAGTACCGGATCGACCCCAAACGTGTGGCCGTGTCAGGAGACAGTGCTGGAGGAAACTTGGCTGCTGCAGTCGCCCAGGAGGTAAACACAGAAGCCATCTCCTGTGACGTGCGCGACAATACGAATATCATGTCGGAGGTTAAAGTGCAACGCCTCGTGTGCGTCTTTATCGTCCCAGATTTCCACAGATGACAACATGAGTGTGAAATTCAGTGCCCAGGCGTTGATCTACCCGGTGCTCCAGACTATGGACTTCAGTACGCCCTCCTACTTGCAGAACCAATATATGCCCATCCTCTCCCGGCTCCTGATGGTCCAGTTCTGGATGCAGTACCTCGGTGCCGACCTCGCCCTGCAGCCCCAGCTGCTAGCGAACAACCACAGTGCCTTACAGAACACAAAAATCACCCCGGAGCTGAGGTCACGACTAGACTGGACTGCCCTCCTTCCTGAGAAACACAAGAAGAACTACAAGCCTCTCATTGTGGAAAAAGGATCCCAGAGGGTTCTGAAGGAGGTGCCGGCGCTGCTGGATGTGCGGGCGACACCGCTGCTGGCAGGACCAGAAGTGTTGGCCAAATGCCCGCGCGCATACATCCTAACATGTGAGTATGACGTGTTGAGGGATGACGGGCTGATGTACGTTCGCCGCTTGCAGGACGCAGGAGTCATGGTTACCAACGATCACATAGAGGACGGCTTCCACGGATGCTTCAGCATGATAGCCCCGCCTACGGAATTTGATATAGGGACGAGGGTCTTCCGAGGTTACATCAACTGGATGCAGAACAACTTTTAAGAGCGTGTATGGGTTTTTGTAAGGGAGTAGTGGTTGCATGCTTGTGTGTGTTTCACTAATATATATGCCCTACCCCTCGCTTAGTGAATGAGACTTTCTGAAGGACTTGTAAATGCACTCTTTATTAAATATCACAAGCTCGGGGCCCTCATGTACCTGTACTCAATACATGTGAAGTTTTTATGATATTTAGAAGCAATTTCCAGTCTGCTGGCAACATCAACATTGAATAAGGTGACTTTTACAGCCACAAGCTTTCCAGTCCTGGAATAAATTAATCAGGTGCTTCTAGTGGAAGGCACCACATCAGTACACTCATTCATGTCCACAAACACGTGAGCAATAAAAGTCTCACTAAAATTGATTTTACAGCTTACATTCAGAATAAAAGAATCAAAGGTCTGTTAACAGAGTTTTTAACTGTTTCCAGCAGCTTTTTTTTTTTTTTTTTTTTTTTTAAAAACAGTGAAAATCAGGTTAAAAGAAACAAGGTTAATTTCAACAGTTCAGTGTTTGTGTTTTTCTGTCTGTCGGTTGGCCTAGTTTATGAATACAAATGCCTGAACATGAATGAATTACAGAAGCTGCACTCAGTTCTAAACAGCAGTGGTACGTTATTCTCTACCATCTCAGAACAGCCTATAACAGCACTTTGAATTGCCTTGTTGTTGAAATGTCCTATACAAATAAACTTGCCTTGCCTTGCCTATAGAGTTCATACATGTACCTCTATGAAAAGCACTCCGAAAATATCTTACAAGATGTATGTATTCTGCATAAAATGAATTCAGTGTTATTTTACTTCCAAATCTAATTTTCACATCTTTTTAAATATCTCCTGTGCAACACAAACATCCTAAGTGTCTCTCTGCTGCCCACTGTTGGGATTTATGAAGGATTCCAATTAAAAAACAAAACATGGAGTAACGCTCATGAAGCTCGGCTTGTTCTGTTTACTTAAAACAAAATTCCCTTCCTGATACATTGTTGCCGTACGCACACATGTTTGTGGCCATAACGGAAGAATTTATGCGCTTTTTATGTCACAATTTCACACAAACGGGATTGACTGATGAGCTGATGACATTTTTACGCTGCAGAGGTCACCGTCACTGCAACATCATCATTATGTTCTGCAAAAACACTGTTGTGGCCATTAAAACACCATGACGGAACAGAAGGGGAGATTGTGACCATATTTCACATTTAGTCTCATGCTTAATTGGTTCTCTCTCTCTTTCTCAATTAATTCACACACACACACACACGCACACACACTTATACAGCTGACGTATTACAGAGCAAGATCAACAAAGCTTAACAAAGGCAAGTCAAATCAGTTTAATACATCTAACACCTTTTTCCTTAAATTCTTTCAGTCTTCACTCCATATATTTTTTTGAGTCTGGACAGACATGGACGTAAACTACAAATTGACTAGTTGGCGGAGGCCAAATAGGTTTTCCTCCTCTGTAATCACAAATATCCAGTGAAAGGCCAACTCAAATGTAAACACACACCCATTCATAAAACAGATATCTCGGTGTACCACAAATACATGAACACAACTGAGGTTTGATGACACAACAGTTATGTTTGCATGCACACTTTGCATTGCCATCACAAGAAAACGTATAAACCCAAAATGCTCCCAAAACTGCACCAGCTTTTGATGAATTTCTCGACAGTCATGCATTTGTTTCTTAACTTGAGCATTTCTAGGTCACTAAATACAGTGACAAACAATAATCAATGCAGCAGTGCCCTCTGTTGGACGGCGAACAACATGAACCCTAATAGGTTCTCTTAAAGTAACACATTTAGTAATCACTGCTCCTTTGATACCAGTAGAACGTAACCAAGTACATTTACTCAAGTACGAGGCTTCAGCTCAATTTACATGCGCTTATAGGTAAGGAAGAAAATCTTGTACTTTTTACACAACTCCGTTCATGTGTTTAAACAACCAAGCAGTATGGGAACCAGCTAAAACTGCACTTAAATGATTGATAACACTAATCCAAAAATAAATCACTCACAAGGGCTATTTGTCTTCATCTGGAATACATTTACTCCTAATAATCAAGTGTACTTTGCTGGTGATACTTTTTTTTTTTTTGATATGAATTATTATTTCACTTATCTAAACTCACTCCTGTTTGTTAAATGGAAATGTGAAATGTATTTTTTTTTAAATTTAGATCATTCTCACTGCTACATGTGTAATGGTAATCGTATGGTTGAACGTTAGAATTACAGACGGCAGAAATGAATGAGTGATGTGGTAAATGTTAACCTGCCTGTATGTTGGCTCCGTTTGGGTGCACTTACATTTAAATGCACGCGTCCTGTGAGGGAAAGCCCCTTCTACCGACACACCAGCCAAGTCACTGGCAACCGTCTGCATGCATTGTGCTGCCGTAGCATGCTTTGGCTCTAGTCTTTGTTTTATACGAGACAATGAGCAGCTGTTATCCTCAGATGGGAATTCGGGGAGATTCCATGACTTTACGGAGAGGAACGTGGGGAGGAGAGGCTTCAGGGGAGGGAAAAAGAGGAGTGGAGGGCAGACGATTATGGACGGAGTGCTCCTTTAAATTAAATATGTCATCTGGGTATTTTAGTCCTTTGCTTCAAGGAGGAAACTGCTTTAATTTCCAGGGAAGCAGCAGCCCTCTATGCGCCTCTCTGTTTCCTATTGTTCTCATAACCGATTTCAGATTCAGGGTTTGGAAAATATTTTGTTTAAACCCGCTGTGTCATGGTTTTACAGGACTGTGTTCCTCACAGGGAGACAGAAGTTTTTGGTCATTTTTGTGTGAACCAGGGCTGCAATATATTCTTGATTCAGGGTTTAGAAGTTACAATCCGGAATATTATTTTCACAAACAAACCCTACCTTTGACCCTATTTAGGGTCAGAATTTGTGCTGCAATTACATTTTTTTATTCTTTGTTTTTTTTTGTAAGTAGCAAACAAATTAGATCCTCCATGGTAAATATTAAACTTTAGAGGTGCTAGTAGAGAGATCTTTACTCTTCAACAGAGCCAGGCTAGCTTTTTTCCCCAGTTTCCAGTCTTTGCTAAACAAAGCCAACCAGCCCCTGAGGTATTGATCTTCTCATCTAACGCTCAACAAGAATGAAAATTGGCATAACTCTCCAAATAGCTAACTCTTATGTCACGCTCTGAAACAGAAGATTAAAGCTCGTCAGGGCCTGCTGCATTTAGTTTAGACATATCTGACCGAGGTCAAAGGTCGGCTGACTGGACTGAAGAGGCAGAAATAACAATAACATGAGTGGAAAAAGTTGATGACAGTGCACTTTTAAATGCCTGTTTGCTGTGGGACAGTAGACAGGCATGTCTCTCAGGGTGTCATCTTCCATGCCCGTGGCCAAACGGTCTCCAGATATCACTCACCTTCTTCATTCCTTCTCTCCAAGAAGCCTGGGAATTGACTCACTTAAGGGAACACAGGAACCTTTTACTTTCTTTTCCGCTTTTTCCAGATCTCAATCAGGGAAGGAAGCAAACAAAATCGTTCCTTTTCTCCGTCATTCTCATTTAAACGCTCGACCTGCGGTGAAACTTACGGCGCACACGCATGAGGGCATGAGCATCAAGGTGGCGTGCGTATTGGTATGAATGTGTTTTATATACTTTAACACAAGTTATGATGTTTGGGAGGGTCACCCATCCAGGAGCTGCGAACTCCTTAGGCCCCACTCTCACTTCCTCACGCTGACAAAGGGAGCAGGGGTCAGAGGTGAAGGAATGAAAGCACAGGAATCACTCATGGTTAAATTCTGCAGATTGAATGACTCCCCTGCGACAAATAGGGCTATGAAGCCCTAACAATGGCAGGTCATTTGGCACTAATCAGCAAGCATTCTGTCAGATCACCTCACAATAGCAGGAAAAGAGAAGAAAAAGGCTTCTTTTTTTTTTTTTTTTTTCGTTTTACTTTCAAATGTTAATGATCTGCTACCTGCAATGCACTGATACCCAAACTTTCTTGCCACATGCTGCGTTAATGCGCTCGCATCCTGTTTAATGTTCACAATTACGATTTTATTTCCTACACTAAGCAACACCCACTCAGAGCAGTATTTTCATAGGCAGTGCCAAGAAGATAAAATGCACACCAGGATGGAAATCCTATTTGAAATGAGAAATTTGTCACACACTGCTTATAATTAACGGACATCATATGTAGCCGTTTAACAGTCAAACACCAAGGTTATTTTTTCATCTCAGATTAAATTGTGAAAGTGAAAAGAAAAAAAAGAACAAAGCGTTACATCACAGACAAAAAGCCAAATTTCTTAATGACTCGCATCACTCTTTACCACCGATTGTTTCCAGGGCCATCAAACGCTCCTCAAAATGCCTCATTCAGCCTCCACAGTTATATTACGTTGCCTTCAGCTGCTCCACATCTGGAGACTGAAAGTTGTAAAAGCCTATTTGTGCTGCACTGAAGGGCCGTTTGTTGGGAATAAATAAATCCCGCCACAATCTATAACTGATATAGGGAGTTCCATAGGAGGTCCAAAGTGACTTTTAACTACAGAAAGAAGTTTGGATAGTAAATCCTTTTTATTTTGTCGTCTTTGCTGACTTCAGATTGTTATTCTGCTCTAAAATACAAAAGCCCAGAACAGCTACTAAATGCACCTTGAAGTGAGTTTTGTCAGGAAAACGTTTTCTTAAGTTGCAATTAAATTCTGCCTCATCTTTACACCAGTAAATGTTTCCAATATAAAAACTGGTTTGCAGGTTCAATTTATGGGAAATGTATTTTCTGTCATGAAACATAGGCAGTGTTAAATTAGCAGGTCACATCAAAGTTTCCACTTTTCCAGCAGCTCTTGAAGGCATCCTAAATTGCATGTGCAGCACTGCAGCTCCCTGCTCATTTCTGTCTAATAACAGTGACATCTTGAGGCTGTTGTAATCCTCCGTGCCTCCTCTCTGCTCCACCTACAAACCGCTGCACTGTTTTCCTCCTTGTCTCTCTCTCTCTCTCTCTCTCTCTCTCTCTCTCTCTCTCTCTCTCTCTCCTCACAGCAGAAATGCAGCAGAGCTTGATCTGACTTGTCCTTCCTGCTGGAAGTGCTTTCTTGCTCCTCTGGATTAAAGTTAGGTGAACTCATTCGCTGTGATATGGCCATATCGATTTCTGTCCAGTGTCTGGCTCTCATCATACTCGCAGCAATCCTCCTGCAGACCATCGCGGTTGCCGTCAGTTTTATGTATTTCAACAAAGTCCTGAACACGGTAAGATGCGCGTTTAGTTTTTACGCTTGATCTCAAGAGTGAATGGATTTAATTAAATGGGGGACACATTTCATGGGGGCAAATTAAGTTTGCTTTGCCACAGCACAAGAACTTTGTTGACATATCCGGCACAATTTAAAAGACTTCATTGAAAACGGGAACTGGATACTAAATTGTTAACTTGGAACTGACCTATTTACCACGGGCAGTAAGATGTGCAACCGTACGAAAGGGCTGCGGACATATTTACAGGAAAAGAAATGTGGCAGAAATCATATTTAAGGGAATTATATTTGGGCCGGTGAGATGAGGTGTTAAAAGTCTCGCATAACTCTGCAGGAATTTCTGCTTCTGAGGCTGCACAATGAGAAAGGAGAAAGTTGGGGCGAGCAGATAACAGAAACAATAGGAGGAAATGAGACTTAGTTCGGACTGAGGCGTTGTGACACCCAAAGGCAACACATGTCAGAATGGCCCAAAAATGATGTGGGCCAACACACGTTTCCGAAACTAGTTTATATATAGGCGAGCTGACAAATCCGGTTTTGAGTTCTGATTGGCTGAGTCACCCACGTCACCTCATGCACACCCGTGACCACTTTATTCTTAATTAATGCGTAAAGTGGCATCTCAACTACCGGCGGCCTGCCATTGTACGCTCGTAGCCTATTTAAGGAATTGCATTACTTCATCATTATCTGCATATTCACTTAATATTAAATCAGCTTTTTTTTTTTTTTTCTTTTTTTTTTAAATATTAGGTTTTTCTTTAATTGTAATGATCATGTTGCAAACATAGGTCCAGGCTATTGTCAAAATCAAAACACAAAATATACTCTATACAAACATATATATACCATTTTTAACAGCAGACATTGTGGCACGCAATAGTGGGAAAATCACCTGGTGTATTAATTATAGCAACAGTCCACCTACAGAAGTCCTGCATGCATGTTCACTGTCATGTCTGGAAAGTAACCAAGTACATTTACTCAAGTATTTAACTCGCACAATTTTGAGGAACTACTACTGTACTTTACTTTCATATTTCCATTTGATGCCACTTTCAATTTCCACTTCACAATATAGGAGAAATATTGTACTTTAGTTACATTTACTTCAAAATAAAGATGTGAAACAATGGATAAGATGAAAAATAAATACCAACACGTCAAACATGGTTAAGGTCTAAACCAGTAGTGATCAGCTTTTTTGGCTGCTGACCTCTTACAAAAAGCTGTATAGTCAACGTCACATATCAGATCTTTTGAGTGGTTAACAACTCCACTAAATGGGGATTTATTTTTTTTTTGTTTTGTTTTTTTGTCTCCAAACTTCTCACACAGTTTCATTTCAATAAATGTTCAAATGATTCAATATCTCAGCAAGAGAGAGAAAGTCCAAAAACGGAAAAACAGATTTTGTGGATAAAAACGTCGTCGTTTCTTCTTTTCTCTCCCAGTAATCATTTCAGAGCCTCAAATTTATCTGCTGTACCTGTATATAAAACTGGATATAAAGTAGTTCAAACTAGGTCCATCTACAGCAGCTACAACAGTAACAGGCCGCGTACACAATAAACTAGTGATATATAGGATGATCAGTTAGATGACC
Organism: Embiotoca jacksoni; assembly: GCF_022577435.1. NCBI lineage: Eukaryota > Metazoa > Chordata > Actinopteri > Embiotocidae > Embiotoca > Embiotoca jacksoni. Next base: position 9,620,846 of record NW_027185318.1, on the reverse strand, counting down.
AAACCAGTACTTTTACTTTAATACTTCAAGTGCATTTTGCTACTGATGCTTCTGTATTTTCACTCAAGTAGAACTTTCTATGTGGGGCTTTTATATGTAATGAAGATACTTTTACATTGCTGTATTCGTACTTTTACTTAAATACAGAATTTGAATACTTTTTCCGCCGCTGATAATTCCACCCGTGCTTTCACCACCATGAGAAGTCAAAATGCCTGTCGTAAAAACATGTCTATTGTTTATGTTTGTGTGTGGCAAATCATAGAGAGTTTTCTATGCAACCCGTGGGCTCAGATAAAAGCTAGCCTCAGCAGTCTACATGAAAATGGAAATTTATCGGTTTACAGAGAAAATATTTTTCAGATTCGACTAAATTAGTTTGTGCTCAACTAAATTGATTTACTTCTTTTGCATACCAACAGATGCAGGATAGTTTTTCCCGGAGCAGCGTGTCCTGTCTTATAAACGCAAATCTGCACCCAGACTTCGAGGATCCTGCAGCTGAGGACAAAAAGAGCGACCCCTGCTGGCAGGTCACGCAGCAGCTCCACTACCACATAGAGAAGGTTTTCATTTATCTTTGTTAAATTTAACTCGGGCAGAGTTCATTAGTCATTATCATGTTTAAAGCACCAGGGGCCCAGATTCCTCAGGACTTTTTTTTTTTTTTTTTTTTTTTTTTATAGTACTCAGGAGTGTACTGTCCACAGTGTTGCAGCACTTTCAGAGTTATAACTCGCTCATGCATTGTATGAGGATTGGAACTGGAAAAAGTCCCCGTCACTTCTAAAAAACACTGACTCGCCCAAAAAGGAATACTGCCATTACTGCTCGGTCAAAAGATGACATATTTGTTGAAGCAGTGGGTGGACTGGATGACTCATGTAGTTTCTGTGTTGTTCGTTTCGATTCAGTTTTTACGTAATTGAAAACCTGTAGGCCCATTCACTCTCTTTTGACCCGATTTATCTTTTTCTATTAGAAGATGGCTGACAGATTCCAGAAGGAGATATCCACTGCTATGAGAAGTAAGAACAATGCTACCATTGACTATCAATTACTGCTATTTCCACTAAAAAAATGCCCCATGTGTGATTTGTATCTGTTGTTTTTTTGTTTTTTTACAGATAAGCTGACAGGAATGCTGCCTATCCTGAGCCCTGGGGTCCGAGGGGTCCCTCTTTCTAAAGTTGCTGCTCATGTGACCGGTGTTATCTCCTCCATTGAGCCTCCAACAGCAGAAAGTGAGGATCATTTAATTTAGTAGCAAGCAAAATATTCAGTATGGCAGTGTAGAGTCTGTTTGTTTGTCCTGGAAAATATAACTGACACCTGTTACAGAGGATTTGTGATTTTTCATGACGTGTATTCACAGTGCTCACCCACCTGTGAGCCCTACCTTTCCAGGGCCATGGGTGAGGAATTTGCTTCTGGGCTGCTTTCAGATTCAGTTACCTCCTCATGTCTGTCAGGACCTGCAGACAGGCAGCTGGGTTGTCTTAGTGTCCTGAAGTTGTCTTTTGAAGAAGTCACTGTCTGGATTCTTCATCCACGAAATGAAGAGAAAAATACATGCAGAAACCTGTGACGGAGAAATGCAGACATACACATGCAAAATTCATTACCTTCAGAGCAATACGTATTACAGACAATATGAGGGTCCTACTCATCCCAAAGGGGCCAATCATACTCCACGACTGCCATAACCGTTACCGACAACCCGAAAAAGAGTGATAAATCACAGGTCACTGCACTCCAAATTGTCACAACCAATATTCAAAAGACAACTTGACACGTGGATACAACCAACAAACAAGTCGTCTCTCGGCACCAGTAGGGACAGGGACTATTGATTGCCCACAGCAGGTCAGAAGATATTAGTCCGTCCTCACGAGACATACTCCCAGGTCTTTTCGTCCACAGGCCTTACAAGGTCAGGCAGACCAACTAAAACAAACAGATGTCGAACAAAACCAAAAAAGGAGAGCGGGAAACAGTTCAACCCCCCCCCAGAAATCACTGTAAAACACAGACAATGATTACAACATTGTTTACCCGCTACATCGGCACATTTCCTCACACACAGTCGATTTACTTCTTTCAGCTAACTCCTGATAAAATGTTGCGTTGCCACACTGCAATGTCCAAAAACAAACCAGAGTTAAAAAATGAGAATTTAAACAAGATTCCATTAAATCAACCCACTGCTAAAACATCAAATATTGACTCAAACTCACTCAGCCCAGAGTAAAGTGTGCACTTTCTCTGGCCTCCTGCAGAGCATTCCCGCCACACCTCAACTCCTCGACCAATCAGTGAACAGACAGCAGAAAACCACCAGGTGCAACTAGTTACAAAATGTTCATATATTGTTACGATTTTACCAGCATTTGACATGCCGATATTTTCTAACTTTTGCCCCATCATCATTAAAATATACTTTATGGTCTTCACAAATTCATTGTTAATGATCAGGATGAATGTTCTTAAGATGGAGATTAGATTTGATTAGATTTGTAGCGCTAAATGAATGCGATGTGGCTCCTCTTTGAATGACCGGGGCTGAGCCATCTTTTAAAATAGCAGCTTTGTTATCCGTTTGGACTCCTTAGAAAGCAAACCTCCACACCACAGACATATTGCACTCTGTTGCATTCACTTCTTCGTTTTTGTGTCTTTTGTCATGCTTCCACTGGGGGGAGCCAAAGTCAAACATGTTCTAATTGGACACTGTGTCTTCAGAAGAAATTTCTTTTTTTTCATAGGTCACAAATATTCCACATATACATTTTGGATAGCTGGATCTTCTCTGCACATGATAGTACTTTTTTTTTTTTTACCATGTGTCTCTCGTCAATTAACTTAAACATGACAGAAAGACAATACTAAATGTATCGTGGCACCAACACATGCTGCAGCGGGGCAGTTGTTAAGACAGCTGCCAGTCCGTGTTCACATCTGTAAACATTTTCTTATTCAGTTGTTCAGATTGTTTAAACGTAAGCGTTCCATGCAACAGTCTCAAATGATCTTGCGCCATAGTCAAAAGGCAGAAACTTATGCGTACGTGTGTGTGTGTGTTTCTGCATTATAATTATGTTATAGGCTCGCGGAGCAGCAGGGGGGGTTACCAGGGAGAGCGTATCAGAGCGTGGGAGGGCCAGCGAGGTCTGTCCTTCCTGCAGAACATGGAGTTGAGGGGAGGTGAGCTGCTGGTGGCCAGAGCAGGCCTCTACTACATCTACGCCCAGACCTACTTCAGACTCCCCTCCACGGGGGACGCGGAGGGGGAAGCAAAGGAGGAGGAAGGAGCAGAGCTTGTCCAGTACATCTACAAGAAGGTTCGGCTTTGTTTACTCTTACACCTGGAATTGGTCGAGATAGAGACAGTGTTATGTCCTCGGATGGCGATTTATATCCAGATTTATTTCCAATCCACCAATAAAAGTGGGGACATCTTGTTAGTTAACTGCCTGCATCTGTGAAAAATAGTGACATAAAAATGGGCTCAGGTTGGATGAGGTGAAGAACAATAAAAGATCCTGGTAGCTTTTACCACACTGACATTTCTGTGTTATTTTTGCCTTTTATGTTATATTTTTAAAGCATAATTCATAATGAAATGCTTTATTCATGAAGTTTTGCTCTCGTTTTTGTGCTGTGGTGCACAGATGAGCTCCTACACGGTGCCCATCTTGCTGATGAAATCCTCCCGGAGTGCCTGCTGGCCTCGGGGTCAGGAGCCTGGCCTCTTCTCGCTGCATCAAGCCGGCACCGCCTTTCTACAACCTGCTGACCACCTCTTCGTCACTGTCAGCAACGCCAGCGCCATGGAGATGGACGGGAGGGCGAGCTACTTTGGGGCCTTCCTGGTGGGCTAAAAGGGAGCCGTTTGGGACCGAAACTGAAAGAGGAGGACCCAGGTGTCAAGGGTTTGCTTGAAAACATGAGTGGCCGTCTAAAGCTGCAAGGGTTGGAAGAGGAGAAAAGAGTGAGAGGAGTGTGAAGGACCTCTTCTGGACCTTTGGGATGTTGGGTTGTGAGCCAACTGAGCTTGCACCAGGACACACCGAGTGCCCTAAAATAGCGAGGAAGAACAGCCATTGGGTGTGTATTTACTCCAGCAGTGACCTAATAACTGGTCACTGAAACCTCACACGGGATATTTAATTCTGTTTTCACGGCCGGTCCAAAGAATGTACCGTCTGACAGCAAACGTGGACTATGTGGCGCATTCTTGAGTTTTGGGCTTTCGGAGCAGTACAACAGACACAGATTAAATGTTTTCCACTCGTGTGAGAGACTCCTATTGAGAACAGATCTGTTTCAAACATTTGCCCGAAGGTAAAACAAGACAGTCGCTGAGGTGTCATTCCTAAGAAATGACAGTGGATGTTGGACAAGTGACAAAGTCTTTTATCAAATACATGAATTAAAAAAACCAAACCAAAAAACGCCACAAGACAAGATTGCACATGCTCAGTATTATGAATGTAGCGTCTTCTTTTTGTTCACAGTACTTATGGCTGAATTTCTACTTTGTGCAGCGTCTTGACGAATGAATGAATGTGTGGTGTGACACAGATTGCGATGTCCGGTGCCCTTTGAGAATACAAACTGACTGACTATTAAAAAGCTGTTCCAATACATTTACTCTCCTGAATGTGATGCACTTTAGTCCAGATTTGCTTTAGAAAAAGTTTTCTCGGCTAACATCATCTCCAAGATTGTTGCTGGCTCGGGCGTGGTGGGGGAAAAAAAAAAAAAAAAAAAAAAAAGCCTTTCGCTTCAACCGCAAATCTCACGTTCAGTTCCAGTTGATCTCAAATGAACTAAACTGGCTGTGGCGTTGAGCGTCTGGCTGCTACGACCAAACTGGACCGAAATACAAAACTGAAAAAGTAAAAAACTATTCTTTATTCATGTTGTAGTACGTTTCAATAATATGGCAGTGAATGTTTCAGCAATAATAGTCACTCCAAAAACAAGAGTTTTTATATTAAAAAAAAAAACAATACCAAAAACTAATCAGGGTTCAAGTAATGCCCAAAACGAAATACATTTTGAAACACACACACACACACACACACTCACACACACACACACACACACGCACACAGAGGAAGATAGATCATATTCATTGATCATACTGTAATCCACCTGCTACTTCCTGGTCTACGAGTGGAGAACTGAGGTTTGGTCAGCCTGAGTCCCCTCTCTCTCTTTTTGGTCACCATGACTGGACTGACATATTGTAGTTACAGCTGAAACGGTAAACACAAACACGGACAACACACAGCCTCTTCAGTTATAGGAGGGCTTCAATGTGATTTAACCCCCCCCCCCCAAAAAAAAAAAAAAAAAAAAGACAGTGGTACCAAATCTCGAACACCTTCTATCAAAAATAGTCTCTGAGTTGGTCTCTGATCAATCGTGACACAACAACTGCAGGGCGCGGGGGGGGGGGGGGGGGGGGGAGGAGATAAAATGCACACAGAAAGGACATTTTGTCTCGTTAATGACAACCTATGGCTTCAGTTGATCTGTACACACACACACACAAGGAGTCATGTACAATCCCATAATCAAAACACAGCGGTGTATTCTTTTTGAAGACGGTCGGTTACAGTCGACAATGGCAACGTTGTAAACAGCTGTGTGCGCGCGGGAGCTAAGAGGCTCCTTGTTGGTGCTCCTATTGCTATGGTAACCAAGAATGGTTTTAGTTGTAATTTGGCCAATCAATCGGACTAAGTGCTTACAACCCACCATCCACACCTCCTACTGACATTACAGTAAATCTCAGCAGCCACATGCACGTACGCACATGCACGCACACACACACACATACACACGCACGCACTCTCACGCGCGCACGCACACACACACACACACACACACACACACACACACACACACACCGTGGAGCCAGCCAAGCGCTTTGACATTATCTCGCTGCCTGTACAATGCCTGCATCAGTCAAGTTCATTAAGACAAATTCATTAACAGCCGACAGTACTTTGATCGAGTGAATTAATGAGATAGAAAAAGGCATACAGTCTTGTGTGAGACAGATGATCTCCATAGATTAGTCACAAGAGTCATTCACAATTAAGGTGTGAACACATACAGGGTTACAGATTAGTAAGGGCTGTCCTGATACCAATTATGCATTTCTTGAACATACTGGGAGTAACACTCAAAACATGGGAAATGCTTAACCTTGATATGATAATGATGCAGTTGCTGTTTTTACGCACCAAATATTTAAAAATTTAAAATAAAAAAATCATACCCACTTGAACCTATCATTGTTTGCACTATCAAGCAAACGTCAATCTCGGTATGGGTTTCTATTGCCTCTTACAGCATGTCTGTGGTCTATGAACAAAACAACAACAAAAAAAAAAGCACCTGTGAAGTACAGAACAGCCTTTGAACCGAGTATAAGTGTTTAACTACAGACAGGCAACAATACAAACCGGCACACAGGCACAATACAGGAGGCTTTGGCACACCCATGCTAGTCTTACTACTCAGCATTTTCGGACACAGAAGAAGAGCAGGTTACAGGACAGGACAGACCCATAGCTGCCTTAGATTGCCTCCCCTCAGGAGGGGGAGGTACGGGGTTTGTCTGACAGACACAATGATCAGCTGTCACATTCAATCAGCACCAAGCTGTCTATTTTTGGAGTCCCAGCCTCTCATCCAATCAGCAGCTCCAGGCTGTCCTCATAGTTGGGCTCTTGGGGCGGGCTGGGGGACAGGAAGGCCGTGGTCACGGGGGTCCCCGTAGCGGTGGCGACGTTGAGGAGGGTGTTCGCGCGGATGCTGGTGGTTGCCGGGTTGCGGAGCGCCGCGGCCGCCGTGATGCTGGTGAGGTTGATGCCGAGCGTGAGCCGAGTCTGTTCCAAGGCCTTCTCTGGCACAGCGAAGGCCTCGAGCTTCTTCTCACCGTTGGCCATGTAGGAGTTCTGGCAACCTCGACAGATACAATCCAAGCATGCCTGAGAAAGATGAAAGAAAATAGATTCAGTAGTAAATTGGATTTGAGCTTTTCTCATTACAGTGTTATCATATCGTAAAAATCGAGATTAAAAAAAAAAAAAAATCACATAATAACAGTATTACACTCCGAGTGTATTAAGTGCTGATGAAATGGTAAGTTTGTCAAATAAAATTGGAAAAACAAATCATCTCACCTTGCGGTTCGAGTAACAGGGACAGCGCTGCCCCCTGCAGGTCAGCACAGATGGATTCTGGGTGGCCCTGCCACATTTGCAGCCCTTCTTTTCCACTGGCTTCTTATATGGAGGCCTGACAGGCGCAGGGGGCACCAGGCAGCCCGACATCAACCGCTGGTCTTTGCTTCGGTCCTTGGTCTTGGAGCCGCCGCCACTGCGGGCCTTGGCGTGGGGCTTCTTCGGGCTCTGATCCACGTGCTTCCTGGCACCTTTATTGTGGTTCGGCGCAGGGCGACTGGGCTTGGGAGGTCCCCCATTGGGAAGGGACGAATATGTGTGCGCTGGTATAGGTAGGGAAGGTGCGAGTGTTTGCGTGTGCAGTGTGTGAGAAAGGTTTGGAGTGTACACGTTTGAGGGGGAGCCCTGCAGGATGGAGGCAATAGGGAGAGGTTTCACCTTCTCCCTGTCGCTCTCTGATCGAGATCGTTTACGGTTAAGGCGGACTGGCGGGGGCTTGGAGGTTGGAGGAGGGTCGAGGGAGGATGTGTGTTTGTGAGCACCATGGCCTGCCACCGTGTTCATCCTGCCCGTTTGAATCTGCGTGTAGTTGTGAGCTGCATCCAGCTGGATGTACATTTGAGTGTGTGCTCTGTCCGTGGCTATGTGTGCGTGACTGTGCGTCCTTTCTGGCTGCGTGTGAAGAGAGTCTCGACCGGGCTGAAGGGGATCCAATGTCTGCAACACCTCCTCCACGCTGAGGAGCAACACCTCCCCCTCCTCCAGTTCCCTGCTACTAGATTCCCCATCCCTGAGTGAGCACACAGTGCCTGGTGTTGGGGCTAAAGGTCCAGTGGTCAGACTCAGTTCAAAACCACCGCAAGCTGTATTGGATACGGACAGGCCTGCCTGTGGCTGCTCCTCTACCAGCTCGCATACTTCCAGCTCAGGAGAAGAGGGATCTTGGTCCTCCAGCAGTTCTCCGTTGCATTCCTGCGGTCCATTGGAACAGGGAGGATCAGAGGAGGAGCTCTGGGGTACAGCCGAGAGCTCTGTAGGAGCAGGGGGTACCTCTGTGGAGGTAAGGGACTCTGGAGCCGAGGGATTCGCATCTTCCTGTGCTAGGCTCGGGTCCTCCGTCTCCTCTTTGTGAGACATTAGCACCTCCTCTAGCAAGGCCATAATCTCCGGAGACCCCCCCGCGCGGCTGCTGATTGACTGTAGCAATGGCGAATGAGTTACATAGAGGCAGAGCTTCCTGTAGCACTGCACCAGCAACGAAAGCTGCTTGTTCTCCTGGAAGCAGGAATAGTCCTTGCAGCGGCTGCACGATAACCTGATCTGCATCTTCTGGCCTTTACAGCCCAAGCAGACGTAATGCTGACACTCCGGGTGGGTTGGGGAAATGGGATCCTGGAGCAATTTACCTGAGGCAAAAAAAAACAAAAAAACAAAGGGAAATATCCGCTTGTTAGCGACGGTTTTACAAATGCATAATGGCAATGGCACATCACAAGAACAGCCGGACAAGAGTTATTCCGCCGCACAGTCACAGCTTTTATAGAAAACGTTATTATCAACAGAACAGGTGTTATGAACGAAAGAGGCTCAAACACGGTTTCATCGCCGTGTTCGTGTAAGGGATTCTTACATCACCAAAAACCTGCAAATCCGATTTAACATTTGCACGAATGTGCAAATTTATCACAGCGAAGCCACCATCAGCGGTGGGGTGTGTGTGTGTGTGTGTGTGTGTGTGTGTGTGTGTGTGTGTGTGAAACGTCAGTCGCATATCATGGCGTCGATGTCTCTGAAACGAATATTCCACCAGCTGAGCGGAGTGAGTAAATAAAAGCACGAATCGGAAGCGCACCGCTGTGCAGCAGACACAACAAACAAAACAGAGGAGTTCATCCGTCTTGTCAGGAGAACAGATGACTCGGGGCTCAGCCTCGGTTGCTAAGGAGACCACGGGCGGCGAGCGCGCGAGCGCACGCACGCGCACGCACGCACGCCCACCCACGGACACTTCTGGTCAAACACGGCTGTAAAACTCAAAAAGCAATTAACGGCACGAGAACGAGCAAAGGCAAACAAACACACACAAACAAACACAAACAAACAAAAAACAACAACATTTAAAGTACGTTTTGCTGTTATTTTCAGGGTACTCACCGCAGACGAGACACGCGAGGGACTGTCGGAAGAAGGGCAGGAGCGTGTACATGTCTGCGAAGGTGTGAGGCTGCCGCGGGTCGCACTGCAGCACGGCCCGGTTGGCGGACACGTACAGGGCGGTCGCATTAACGGGGTTCATAGCGGTGCGCTCCGGCGGCGTCGGGGGGTGGGGGAACACACACACACCCCCGGTCCCGGTGGAACAAAAAAAAAAAAAAAAAGTCCAGACGGGAGTCGAGAGGAAAGCCCCGGGGTCCTCCGGGACGATGGAGGGAAATATAAACTGGCCCCACTCGATGGTGAAATCAGTTATGAATTAATAATAAAGACACAATATGAGTCAGCGTGCATGGTGTGTGTGTGTGTGTGTATAAAAAAAAAGAAAGAAAGAAAAAATAAAAAAAAAGCGGTTATCATTAAACGCACACAACACCAGCTAGCTCGCTAAAGTTAGCATCGCCGGTTCGTTTTTGTCGTCACTTTGCATCGACTTTTTTTTTTTTTTTGCTCTTCCGGCTCACGACGTGATAAAAGTCTCCCGTTCATTCGGGGATCAGCGAGACCCGTTCGCGTCGGTGAACGCGCGCATCCCCGGCTGCAGCCTAGAGGGCCGACACCGAATCAAATGATCAACCGACCCATGATGGAAGAAAAAAAAAAAAAAAAAAAAAAAAAAAAAAAAAAAAAAAAAAAAAGGGGGTCAGCGGCTAAAGGCAGCTAACGTTAGCTCACTACATCAGCCGAACGTTTTACACCAGATGCAGTAGGCGGTAGCCATGAGCCCATTTGCGATCCGACGCTTTTTTTTTTTTTTTCCTTTCCTTTCCCCACCTCCTCCTCTTCCTCCTCCTCCTCCTCGTCGATGCTCGGACGAACGACGAAGCGGCTCGTTTGCTCAGAAAACGAGCGAGCGGATCCTCCGGGCGCCGACTCGATGTAAACAAAGCTAACCAGCTAGCGTTAGCATGGCTAGCCAAATTAGCTTTGCGAAAGATCCAACCGTGTCACTGACCACCATCCACCCTCTCTCTCTCTCTCTCTCTCTTCGGTCGCTTTATTCCTCACACGTAGGAGCCGAACACAAGCCGCAGACTGAAACCGCGCGGTTCGTGGGACGTGTGGCTATAACACTTGGGAGGGCGGTGACCGAAACATAGCGAACTTGCCGTTTTACAAATGGATCAATCATTCCGATTCTCCACTTTTCCTCGCATCAACACATCTCGGACAAGCGGACGATCGTCTCGCGAGACTTCCGCTTCCAGTTGCCTTGGCGACCGGAGCGCGCCCCGTTATATATACACACACACACACACAGCGCCGCTCTTCGTGTCCTCAAACCCTTTATTTCCCTCTTTTCGTCAAAACGCAATAACTTTATTATTATTATTATTTTTTTATTCAACGTAGAATTCAGACACAATTAAAAAAAAAACAAGATGTAGTACGTAGACACCGGGAAGTGTTTATGAGGCAGTGCACTTTCAATCCGGCCTTTAATTGAATTGTATTTATTTTATGTATTTATTGTCTATTCATTTACGTTTTTAGTTGGTTTTACATTTTTGTATATCATTTTTTTTTTTCGTTATTACGGCCCGAGCACCGATGGTGCGAAAGCCCTGTTGTTATTTAACTTCTAATCCTTCCTCATTCCGAGATCAGTGTGAAAAAGACATAGTTAATGTATTATAATATAATAATAGTTATTTCACTGTCTTAAAAATCTCAACTCACCTGGATAGAAAAGTTTGTTTACAGCAGCAAGACAGCATTCACGATGACAGGATGTTTACCTGACAAACCAAACTCATGGCAAAAAAAAAAAAAAAAAAAAAAAAAAAAAAAAGAAGCTTTCAGTAACTTGACATTCAGAACCGGATGTCCCGCCCACCCGCTGTTGCCAAGATATTCCTTTTACGCGATTGGTCGTTGCAACTCGCCCCCTCATTCGCCAATTGGCTCAAATTTCCGCCTCCGCTTTCCCGACCGCTGTCATCCGACACGCTCAGCAACGATGGCGGCCTTCAGCGCGGCTCGAAGCAGCTGCGGACTGATAAATGGCCTGAGGGTCTCTTTCCGGAGTTTGGCGCCGGTAAAATACGGCGCGATATCGCGGACGCGGCCGGGACGCGACTGCCGCTGGTACTCGGTCGGCCGCCTCTCCGTCAAGGAAAGGGTCGACGAGAAACGGAAGGCGGCGCTCGTCGGGGGAGGTCAGAAGAGAATAGACGCACAACACGAGAAGGTGAAGTCGGCGAACAACCGACTGAAGTTACGACTTGAACATCTTGTCTCCTGAACGTGCGCGCAGTTGTTGTTGTTGTTGTTATTACGTCATGCTTCAAATGCATTGGCAGGCTGAGTGGTTTTTGGGGGGGAGGGGAGGGGGAGGAGGGGGGGGGGGTGAGTGTCAGTGGCATGTTTAAAAGCCTTTAAATCGACGGCGGTGATTGGCTGCTGATGGGGTGTTGATCGCTTCACCCACAAATACGTTTAAGTGACTTTCAACCCCCCCCCCCCCCCCCCCCAAACTGTTCTAGTTTTGCAAAGGCTTTCACTGTTAATTACTTTTCACCAATGTTTTGTCTTGGGGGGGGTGGGGGGCCGTAAATCTCGCCGATCAAGTTAGTAATAATACTCTGCCAAGTTCAGGTGAGAAGTTGCAGTCTCGATGATCCGTCTCATCAACTCGTTGATCAATCGAGTAAATGTTGCCATCTATATATATATATTGCCATAAAGCGGACACGGACGCAACCAGAGGGGGTTTTAAATGCGTTGCTCTTGCAGTATAAGCAGATCGGAGAGCTCTCTCCCAGTGTGGCGTTTCGCTGTGTTGCAGGGTAAGCTGACGGCCAGGGAGCGGGTGGAGCTCCTGCTGGACCCGGCGTCCTTCGTGGAGTCGGACATGTTCGTGGAACATCGCTGCTCCGACTTCGGCATGGAGCAGGACGGGAACAAGGTAACGGGGGTCACACCCCCACCCCCCACCCCCGTGACGCAATCACGCTCTGTCCCGTTTTAAGCTTTACGTCCCCTGGCGGCGCTCTTCTCTCCCTAGTTCCCTGGTGACAGCGTGGTGACGGGCCGGGGCAGGATCAACGGCAGGCTGGTTTACGTATTCAGCCAGGTACCGGGCGCGATTATCACACAGTGGATGAGATGGATGTGGCCATACTGTTAGCGGCTGCATTCCCCCATTCTCACCGGCTCTTCCCGCTTCTCTCAGGACTTCACGGTGTTCGGCGGCAGTCTGTCCGGAGCTCATGCGCAGAAGATCTGCAAGGTACACACACACAAAAAAAAAAAAAAAAACGTTTTACAGGAGCGTTGGACGCGTCCTTCTCCGACTCTCCTTGAAGCAGCACCCTTTTTTTTTTCTTTTTTTTTTTTAAATGTCTCTGTTCTCAGATCATGGACCAGGCCTTGACAGTCGGGGCCCCCGTCATCGGGCTGAACGACTCCGGGGGAGCTCGGATCCAGGAAGGAGTGGAATCTCTGGCCGGATACGCGGACATATTCCTGGTATGCTCGTTTTCGGGGGAAGATTCTTTCACGCTTGCCGAGCTTCAAAGCTGATTCTGCGACGCAGCTCGGCGGCAAATCACGGCATCATTTCCTGACAACTTTTGGGCCTCAAGAACCGGCGCTTTACATTTTTTTGTGGGTTTAACGTTTCATATTGGTCGAAAGGCGAGCGGCTGCGGGCTCGGCGAGAAAGCGTCGACCTTTCGAAGAAAAGGTTAAAAGCGATGCGTTTTCTCTCTGCAGAGGAATGTGATGGCTTCAGGAGTCGTCCCCCAAATCTCCCTCATCATGGGGCCCTGCGCGGGAGGGGCCGTCTACTCCCCCGCGCTGACAGACTTCACCTTCATGGTTAAGGTACGGAGCCGCACAAATAAGAGCTCGCGTACCAAACCCCACCGGAAATAGAATTAGTACCTTTTTTTTTTTTTTTTAAGTGAATGTTTAGCTGCAGGAAATAATAAAACGTCAACGTTGCAGATAAGTATTTCCAAAAGAATTTTAAGATTGTCTTTTTTTTTTTTTTTTTTTTTTTTTTATTGACGGTAGTCACGACAACTGTGTTTGTGTGTCCAGGACACTTCGTACCTGTTCATCACAGGACCTGATGTTGTGAAGTCTGTCACCAACGAAGATGTGACTCAGGAGGAGCTCGGCGGAGCCAAAACCCACACCACCGTGTCGGGTCAGTCCTTCTGTAAAAGCTTGAACTTCTCCCGGAACCCCAGACCCCTTTTGAAATATTTCAATATTGAAGAGTTACATAAATGTTCCGCTGCAGTAGCCGCCGGCTTTCTTTTATCAGTTTTTTTTTTGTTTTGTTTTGTTTTTTTGGCCTCGGCTCTGTCACGGTTACATCACAGTGGCTGTCTCTCTAAATCTACGAAAGCTAATCAAGGATTACTGATCAAAAATTTAAAAAAAAAAAAAAATGTAAAGCCATCGGAGTTTGTTACTCCAGTTCAGGAAATTTAAATTGGAAAAAAACAAAACAAAAAAAAAAACCGTCGCTTGGCGTTTCTTCTTGTCTCGTCATCAGGTGTGGCTCACCGCGCTTTCGAGAACGACGTCGAGGCCCTGCTCAACCTGCGCGAGTTCTTCAACTTCCTGCCGCTTAGCAATCAGGACCCCGCCCCCGTCAGGGAATGCGACGACCCCAGGTTACCGACCCGATCGCCTTTCCGTCCGCTTAACGAAACGACCAACCCCCCCCCCCCCCCCCCCCCCCTTTTTCCTTTTGCTAAAAGGACATCCGTTTCCGCTCGCGTCCAACACTCCCCTTTTCTCTTCCAGCGATCGTCCGGTGCCGTCTTTGGACACCATCGTCCCGTTTGAGTCGACTAAAGCCTACGACATGCTGGACATCGTTCAAGCGGTACGAGCGCGCGTTCTAACGTGCGCGACAACTTCTTTTTTTTTTTGTTGTTGTTTTTTTTTTCTGCAGGTGGTCAAATTTGTACTTTCTTCACGCGTTTGTGCAGATCGTGGATGAGAGGGACTTCTTTGAGATCATGCCCAACTACGCTAAAAACATCGTGGTGGGATTCGCCCGTATGAATGGACGCACTGTGGGCATTGTGGGCAATCAGCCCAAAGTGGCTTCGGGTAAGTAAGATGACCGAAAGGCCAAACGTTAAGATTGTTAACAGCTGCTCGGTTAGATCTTCTTTTTTTTTTTTTTTTTTGAGTCCATTGTTCGTCTTGTTTGCAGGATGCTTGGACATAAATTCCTCAGTGAAGGGCGCCCGCTTCGTTCGCTTCTGTGACGCTTTCAACATTCCCATCATCACCTTCGTGGACGTGCCGGGTTTCCTGCCAGGTATTCTCAGAAAGTCTCTCGGCGCGCGTACGCAGGGAGTAATTCGGCCATTTGCCGTCCGCCAGTTCGGCATCTTAACCGGTCGAGGCGAATGACTTCTGATTCTCCGGTGAGTCTCGCTGCTGCCGCGAACACACCGGTTGGCAAGAATTGTTTGTGTCGGGTTTCTGTGCGGCTGTATCGCGACCGGGAGATCGAACACGTAAGCGGAGACCCTCCGCCGCCCCCCCCCCCCCCCCCCCCCGCGCTCTTTAACGCCGCTGCGGTGACGCCCCTACAGGTACGGCCCAGGAGTACGGAGGCATCATCAGGCACGGAGCCAAACTGCTGTTCGCCTTTGCCGAGGCCACCGTCCCCAAAATAACCATCATCACCAGAAAGGTGCGTGAACATTTTTAAAGGGGAAAATCGGGCAAAGCAGTTCGCAGCGACTGCAGCTCAACGTTTCCGCCAGATCCCTCGAAATGAAACCCGTTGTATAAATTCCCTTCGCCGCGAAGCGCGGACTCGGCACTGTGATGGGTTTCTTTTCTGCTTTAATATCTGCACGCACCCATTTCCTAAAAAAAAACAACAAAACCGCTGCAGAATTAACGGCGCGACGCGCTGCGCTTTTGTTCTTTTGCGTCCCAGGCTTACGGGGGAGCCTACGACGTGATGAGCTCCAAACACCTGAGGGGAGACGTGAACTACGCCTGGCCGTCAGCCGAGGTCGCCGTTATGGGCGCCAAGGTGCGAGCACGCTCACATTTTCCATTTGTCCTTTTTTTTTCTCTCTCTCCCCCCCCCCCCCCCCTCGGGTTCCCTTTCGATTTGTAACCGCGCTCGCGGTCCGCTCGTCCTTATTCTCACAGGGCGCCGTTCAGATCATCTTCAGAGGAAAAGAGAACCAGGCAGAAGCGGAGGCTGAATACGTGGAGAAGTTTGCCAACCCCTTCCCGGCCGCCGTCAGAGGTAAATCTTTTTTTTTTTTTTTTTTTTTGTGAAGAACACGGCCGCGGTCCCGATCCCCGGCGTTTCGCACGCAGTCAAACCCGCGACTTGTGCTTTGGTTCAGGTTTCGTGGACGACATCATCGAGCCGGCGTCCACGCGCGGGAAGATCTGCAGAGATCTGGAGGTGCTGGCCAGCAAGAAGCAGGTCAACCCCTGGAAGAAGCACGCCAACATTCCTCTGTGAAACTCATCTTTTAAAAAAAAAAAAAAAAAAGTTCCCAGAATAACACTACCGGAAAGCGCCGTGGGATTTTTTTTTTTTTTTTTTTCGAGAATGAATTGAACCGCGTCGGTACCTCGCGGTGACGGCTCCGGGAGCCTGCCAGGCGGACGTTGGCCGTCGTATTTCAACGATTTCTCCCCCCGCGGTTTGCCACTCCGCCGACGTGGAGACCGCTCTCCGATTCGAGGAAACGCTGGTGCTCCGTAACCAAAAAAAATCAGGACGCGAATCTTTTACATCTCCATCGCTAATATGATAAGATGTATCGTAACATTTTTAAATTACCTGAATTGAATTAATCCGATTTGACAGAGGGAACAAGATTGTATCTTAAAAAAAGAAAAAAAAAAGCACCGGTAACTATGCATTGTTTGTGGCAGAAAATGCAAACAAACTGTAGCCCGCAGTCATATACAGTTTTTCCAGTTATGAATGTACTGTGGTTTTTTTTTTTCACTTCAAACTCACTTCCTGTGTTTGATGTCCTCCGGTTAGGTCAAGGAAAAAAATAATTCTCACAACCTGGAACTGTGCCTTTTCTCTGGGGCAGGCTCTGATCTGCCATCTGTAAAATAAATAATGAACTCGGCACCATGCGTGTTTTATTTACTTTTAGCAGTACAATAAGTTTCTATCTGAAGTGTTTTTAAGGAGATTTTACAAATACAAATGCCGTAATCCGCGGAGAACCGGTTTTAAGAATAAATTAAGATGTGGAGAAAGTGGACGGCTCGTTTGTTCGGTGTGCGAACAGTTGGAGGTACTCGCGGGATTTGGCGGTCAAACAGGGGACTCTGAAAAAGAGCTGAATTATCAGAATTCGGAAATAAAGGGCCACAAACGCTGGTCCATAAATCGATTACAGATTTTATTTTATTAAAAAGAATTTAGGTTCACAGAAAAAAAAAAACAAAAAAAAAAAAAACAGGCTTTTAGAGTATTTTAGGGCAACTGATGTCAACTGCACTGCAGAAAAGATCCAATTGTCTCTGATATTTACAGGACTGCAATCCAGCCTATGAGTTCGAGGTTGGAAATGATTGATAAACCAACAGAGGGGCATAAAAGTATGGCTGAACACATTCAAAACACATTCAAACAAATCTGTCAGACATAAAAAAAAAATCCGTCACTGTACTGGATATGAAACGATAACAACAAATCTTCTTGAATCGGTTAACACTGCTTGCAGGTTGTTGTTTTTTTTTTTCTACCTGGAAATATTAAACGGAAGAGATAATCTGCTGTAATACCGAACTGTGAAACTATTACAATCAGACCGTACAGCGCGTAAAAGCTGGTGTCCTTGGTAACCGTTGGGTATGAATTCCTGTTGTGTGGGGAAGGGGCTGGAATATACTGCAAGTATGTAGGCCACAATTTGGCAACAAACAAGATACATATTCAAGAAAAAGCTGTACAAACATCAGACAAAAACAAAAAAAAACACACTTGATTTAAAACTTTAGTACTAAAGCTACAGAATTGAAAATATGTTTATTGTCTTTTTTAAAACTTTTTTTTTTTTTTTTTTTTTTTACTTCAAAAAGCCAGGGTGTGTGTATATATATATATGTGTGTGTGTGTGTGTGCAGAAGGTTTCCAAGATCCGAGAAGGTGTGGGTTTTTTTTTTTTTTTTGTCCGAGGTCGGTCAGGAATGCGGCTTTACCGTCAAACAACAACAGTCTTTGACGCGCGCACATACACGCACACGAGACGGTTACATCACTCCCTCCAGGTCGGTCTGCAGCTGCTGACCTCTGCGTGCATGTGCCGGCTAACTCGGCCGTCATCACCACCAACACTTTACACGCACATCGCACGCCGGCACCACCACATACAAGGACTCGGGAGGCGGCGAACGGAGAAGAGGGAGAGCGGGGGGGAGGGGGGAGGGGTCGTCGAAGGAGCAAAGATATAGAACATTTAGTACTGAGGTCCTCTCTGTGTTGGGTTTAACCGGGCGGATCGAAGTGCAACACCGAAAGAGAGGGAGAGGGGGGAGGGGTGGGGGGGAGGGGGGGGGGGGGACTGTACAGAGTGTCGACGCTGCTCTTCTCTTGCGCCGCTGACCGGGAGCGGAGGCAAACGGCCGTACATCTGCGGAACCGGGAACTGTGTAAAAAAAAAAAAAAAAAAAAAAAAAAAAACCCGCGAGCGCTCATCGGGCCGGCGGCGGGGCGACGCCGGAGCCTTCGGAGGTTGCCGCTAACGAGAGCTAAAAAAAAAAAACCCAACGGGCTTTGAAGAGGAAGAAGGACGCCGGACAGGACGAAGCTCTCGAATGATTCAGACCGAGACCGCGGATCCTCCAACCCGCCTGAAAGGACAGAGCAGATCCGTGCGAGATCCAGCCGACGCGGGATCCTTCCGTCTTGTCTTATAAGAAAGAGATAAGTACTTCAACGATGTTTTTTTTTTTTTTTTTTTTTTTTTCCTTCTTCTTCTTCTTCTCCTTCTTCTTAAGAGTTTGATTGGCAGGTGATCTGAGTTGGACGTTCCCAAACCCCTCCCCTCCCCCCCCCCCCCCCTCTTCTGTTTACTCCTGATTTTGGATCCTGGTCTCAGGATCTTTTCCTCTTTTCCAGATCAGAACATGGGCATGCTGAATCCCTGGAAGGACGGAGAGGAGGGACAAAGTCAGAACATCCGCAAGAAAAACGTCCTCCTGGACAAAAACACGGTAGATGGGAGCACATTATTGGCTGCCGCAGTGGTATTTTATGTTTTTCATACTACCACAGTAAAAAAAAAAAAAAAAGTTTAGGGGCTTTAAAAACTCACCTTTATCTGTGTATTTTCAAAACAGCCAATATTCAATTACTGAGAGCAACAACTTCAAAATCTCTCTTTCCGTCCTTCTGACGGACTAATTTCTCTGTAGCATCTTCATTTCCTTTATCTAATTCGGGAAAACGTATTACTGCACTAGCTCTTCTGATTTTCATTCCGTCGGTGCCTTTCTTCGCCTTATTGTGTGGGGCGGTTTGAATTGCCTCCTGTGTTTTACAAACATACGTTTTAAACTGGCAAAAGCTTCACTTACCGACTCGTCCTCGATCATCGCTGCGGAGTCGAAGAAGTCCGGTCTTAATTCCGCTCTTTCACGTCTGTTTCTTGACGGCGGCTGAAAAGGTTCAGAGGACAAAAAAAAAAAAAAAAAAGAAGCACGTCAGACTTGGGGGAAAAAAAGAACCGCAGAAAACAACCGTTGTAAAACTGTTCTGAACGTAGTTAAACGGGTGAAGTGATGTTACTGACCAGGTCGATCACCATGGTGTCTTCAAACTCTTCGTTCATGTCCTCCAGTTGGCCCCGCGATGACATCATCACGTCCTCAAAGATCGGCTCTGCGTCATCCTCCATGAGCCCGCGCCTGAGGGGGGGGGGGGGGGGGAGACACCAGTTCATCATCTGTTCTTAACGGGTGGTTATTAATCAAAAAAAAAACCACAAGAGTCTCCTTTGGGTTCGACGCAAATTCGTGACTCTGGTTTCATCTGACGTCCTCTCTTTGCGCTGCGGGTTAAAAAGCGAAACGCAAACTTACACAGTCTGCCGGACGCCCTGATTGCTGCGTGACTTGATGTAGTTCATGCCCGTTCGGTCCTTCCTGTTCACCTCCTCCATCTTCTGCTGGCCGAGCCACGACATCTGCATCTGAGGACTGAGGACGAACACAAGGCTCTTGAGTCGTTCTGCGTTGAAAAAGGTCATTTAACGTCCCTACGTGGCTGCGCAGCATTCGTATCTGGGTTTCTGGCGGCGTGCGCGTGAACCCACTTGTGTACGAAGTCGTTCTCTGATCCGGGCTCTGAGTCCGGGTCAGGCATGTGTTCCGCTGGTCTGTTCTCTCTGAGGACTGTTGAGGTGAGCTGAGGCGTCTGAAGCGCCCCCGGTGTCTGCAGGGCGTCATTACGCATCATCCACGAGCCCTCCACGCTCGTCTCCTCTGAAAATGAACACGCACGGTGAGTTCGAACAGATGCGGCGCGGTGGGACGACCCGGACGACCCCCCCACCCCCCCCCCCGCCCCCCCCACCCCCCCCACCCCCGCCCCCACCCCGTGCACCTCTTGAACTCTCTGTGCTCACCCTCGATGCGTTTCTTGTGCACCGGCGGTCGTCCCTTCTTGCTGCGTACCGAGCCGGTCTTGCTGCTGGAGCCCGACGTCACAGACATGTGGTCCTCGTCTCCCCCCGTCAGCAGGCTGTTCCTGTAGGAGATGAGCGGCAGCCAGACGTCCTCCCGACGCTCCGACATCGAGTCTGACATGAACTTCTCCAGGTAAGAGTGGCTGAGGAGACACGCGGCATTTTTTTTTTTTTTTTTTAATTTTTTTTTTAGCATCGTTAAAAGTCTTTTCAAATTTCAAAAATACAACGTTTTTGCCCGAAGAAAAACGAAATGCAGAGGGAGTACTCACACTGTCTTTTTGTCTTGGCGGATTAGTTTGGAGGAGAATTCGCTCAGGACCTCCAGGAAGGCCAGGTTGATGGGAGGAAACTCTCCTCCTCGAGGATTCTGGTACTTAAATGCAAACTCTATTCCATCCCTGACACCGCAGAAAAGGAGAGCAACACAAAATGAGTGACAAAGACACAAAAAAAAGACGCGAATAGAACAAAATGTAACTTTTTGGAGACGCGAAGAGAAATAAATTCCATACGTTAAGAACAGACTCTCGACTTCAGTCTGTCAAATGCAGAATTATTTACTTTTCCCATCGAATTTAAAATATTCATCCAAGTCTGAACCGATGAGTGGAGGATGTAGTACCGGGCAGATATAGAAAAGTTAATTATAGATCTTTGTTCTTCCTGTATTTCCAAAAAATTGGCCAGTGAAGCTTTATCTTATATTTTGCTGTCAGGCCTGAACAAATATCCGTTTTTTTTTTAGTTTTTTTTTTTATCTTGATCAGAAGTGTCGATACGATCAGAAGACCTGTCGCCGAACATCCTAAACATGCCCGATAAAATCAAAATGCCGCAACCCGACTCGTCACGTTTTGACGCGTCCGGCTGCAGCTGCGGAGCCCAGTTTAAAGAGCGAGCGGGGAGCGCTCGTGAGGATCTTACTTGTGCAGCGTGGCGACGGCCTCTCTGGTCTTGATCTGATCCAGGCCGAAGGTGAGCGCAAAGCGGCGGGCCAGCTCCTTGATGCCGCTCACGTGGGACGACGTTCGGTCCAGGTTGGGACCCTGGTCCTGCAGCAGCTCGTTGAACAGCTGCGACGACCCGAGGGGGGGGAGGGGGAGGAGGGAAAAGAGTGCGTGGTGAGTGTTTGTCGCTGCGCGCGAGACAGGCCGCTGTGTTGTGCAGCGCCGTCGCCGTCTCACCTGCTGCAGGCTGAGGATGAGCGTCTTGGCGCACTGAATCTTGTCCGTCTGTCTGGTTTTACTGAGAGTCTCTTTGATGATGTCGCCATAATCGTTATAATACTGAGGCAAGAGAACGAAAAGAGTTAAGAGCTGCCCGGCTTTCGCATCCCGGGAATGTTTTCTGCTTGACGACGTTGAAAATGAGCTCACGACGAAAGTTTTACGTCGAGCGCGGATTTTAACGCGCGCGCGCACACACCTTCATGTAATGTTTGAAGATGTCGGCGGCAGCGGGCATGTCTACGATGTCGTAGATGATGAGTTTGCAGAAAGCTGCCAGCAGGTTTCTCCTCTTGTGGAGCGCCTCAATCTTGTTGGCCTCGTCTTCCTCGTCTCCCTCTGCGGGCACGACAACAGCAATGAAGAGAAATGACAGAAGAAGAGGACAATATCTACTGGAAATGGGTTTTTGTTTTTTTTGGGGGTGGGGGGCTTTCCTTGAGCTCTTTGGGATTTCTATTTATCCTGTCCTAATTCTTAAAACGTACACCCGCCTCACGCTATATCCCCGCAGCAGCACTCCCGCTCACCCATGCTCTGGCTCTCGTCATCCTGGTCGATGAAGACGTGGTCCAGGACGAAGTTTAGCAGCTCGTTCTGCAGAGTGCTGTCGGGGTTGAACACCAGCGGCTGGAGGCCCTCCCTACCGCCAGAGACCAGCTGGTGGCTGAAGATCATCAGCAGGTCGCAGAGAAGCATGAACGCCTGAACAAGAGGCACGAATGCGGACTTACAGTTGGATAAACGAGGGTTCATTTTTTTTTTTAAAAAACAAAAGACTTGATTTCTTGAGATAACAGAGAATGTACTGCCTCGTTAAAAAAAAAAAATAATAATAATAATGTCATCGGTCAAGCTCACGTCAGTCAAGGTCCCACAATAATATATTAGTGCAATTTTATACATTATACTAAGTGTTGCAATAACATATTTTTGCAATTGATTTACTTTTTTTTCAACTGCAAATTATGTCCCCGGAGGAAAACGCCGACAATCGTCGGTTTGATTTTATAAAAATAAAAGTCTTCAGTTTGTTCACCTTACCAACGGTGTCATAGAAACCTCGTCACGAACAACATCAATACTTAGCGTCTTTATTGCCATAAACAAATCGGTCTCCCTTACCTGTTCTTTAACCGGTGTGTTGACGTTGGACAGACACTGCTGGCACACAGCCAGGAAAGACTTGACCACTCTCCTGAGAGCCACCAGGTCATCCTGCACGCACACGCACACGCCCACGCACACACACACACACACACACACACACACCATCAGCTCATACAATGAGCATGTTAACAGAAATCAATATTAAACACCAGCATCAGTCAGGCTAAATGTCTTGCCCTCGCTAACAGCATCACCAAAGGAATCAAATGTTAATGATTATTTATCATCGACTAACTTTGTTTTAGCAGAACAATCAATCCACTTTGAGTCAATGGGCTCAGGAAACACGGCGCGACACGGCACGCTGATCGGTTAATGAGGATTACGTTTGGTCTCATTTTTGAATGACACTTTGTCAGCACGAGCCACTGCGCATCGAAGCATGATGCATGATGTCAATGTCACGGGAGGCGCTGTCGTTAATGTTGAAGAAAAAGGTGACATGTAATAGGCACCGCTGGGAAATCATTGCAGAGCCCCTGACCAAAGAAAAACCCGAGATGCGAGCGTGCCGTGTTAAAGCCCTGTTCGTGAGGTGAGTGCCGCACCTTGCTCGGAGCCCCCTCTGTGATCTTGACCAGTTGCCAGAGGATGGAGTAGTGGGAGCACTGCAGGGCCTGGACGGCTATCTGCTCCGGCATGGAGCCCTGCTCGATGCCCGCCTTTAGCAGCCGGTAGCAGCTCCCGAACAAGTCCCACCGAGTCAGGTCGTGGGCACTGAGGCAGGGAACAAGAAGAAAAAAGAAAAAAAACCACATTAGAAATTAATAAATTAACTTTTTCCAAAACAGTTTTGACAATAGCGTAATTGTTTAATTACCTTTTCAAGCAAAAATCAAAAACTTTGTCTAGTTTCAGTTTTACAGTTCAGATACTTTCTTGCTTTCTTTGTCTGATCTGGTACAGTAAAGTGACCTGATGATATTCAGGTTTTGGAAAGTTTTGTTGTCCAAAATGAGCATATTTACAGACTAGTCAGTCATGAAAAAAAAAAATCATTAGTTTCACCCCTAAACCGATGGAAAGTAAAAAAAAAATAAAGAGCAAATCTTACTTGTGGAAGGCTGTAAGTCTCTTGAGAGTAGATAACACGTTGTAGATGTCGTCATCGTCGGCCTCCTCAGCCTGCAATACAAAAAAACCCCACAAAGGTTAATTAATAAGTAATTTATGCCACTTACCTTTTGTGTAGTGTAAAACTGTAATTTTCTGTAGCTGACTGACATATTTGTCTAAATTCTTTTTACTACATTTTGGCCAGAATAAATCAGAATAACTTGAGACTATTAACAAAAAAATATATAAATAAAATATTTATATATATATTTATATTTGACAGCAGAGATACAGACAAGAAAATGTGGGAAAGAGAGACAGATTGTTGTGGTCGGTGAGAAATGTCCCTTTTCCAAATATTTTCCTAATTGTCTATAAATAACCATGAGCAGCCGGAGACCCAATTTCAAATGCACCCCTCGCTGACAGAATCTGATCATAAATCCACCCGCAGATCCTTTTTCAACGACGCCCGCCAGTCAACACTCGCTCCTCTGCCTCACGCACCTCTTGCAGCAGCTCTTCGACCGAGTGCGCGAATCGATCGGTCATCTCGTCGATGAGCTGCGAGCGGGCGATGTCCACTCGGTTCATGATGGTGTACTCCTCCGAGCAGAGGATGCTGTAGGTCTTGCTGCAGGCCTCAAGCACGTCTATCTCGATGTGCTTCTCCACCACCAGCCGGATCTGCTTCAGGAGGGCGTCCAAGTGCTTCTCCATGCGCCCGGCGCTGTACACGTCCAGGTCGAAGAACTGCGGGATCTGCAGCAGGTTGGCCACCTTCTCCGAGTCGACCTGATACTGTGGGGGGAAAAGAACGCGGAGGTGAGAATCGGGTGAAGACAAAAGCAAATGTGTGACAGAAAAAGTCATACAAGTAGTGCAGAAGAAAGAGGAGGAGGAGGGAAAACATCAATCAGAATCAGCACCTGATGCTTTGTTTTTGTTTCTCACTTGGTAAAAGGGCTCATTACATTTCACGTATTTAGCCGGCACACTTGTCCACAGTGCCGGGGAGTCAATAGCACTTCTCATGGCGACGTCAGTAACACACTGATCAATTATTTCGACGAACAGATCAGTCTTTCAGCCAAGCCGTTAGTCACCGGCACTGTGCAGGCTGAAGCTGAAAAAAAGCCGCACCTTGGACAGCAGCATGGGCAGAGTCATGATGAAGTGCTCCGTCAGTTTGTTCTTATCGTCTATCTGGGTCTTCTTCTCCTTTGCCGTCAGCACCTGGACAAACAGACAGAAAACGTAAGGTCAAATACAGCAGCGGTGACCCCCCGGTTTTGCGTTGGATAGAAAAAGTGTTTACTCTAAATATGACCAGGAAAATCGGAAAACGTTGCGGCGTCTGCCTCCCACCCATAAAATGAAACCAACAAAAGTAACTCCTCGTTTACAGTCAGTAAGGTACTTCAACTTTTCATCATCAAAACAAACCGTACGGGGGGAAAAAAAACAAAACTGCAAAAAACCGGAAGTGTCCGGGGTTTATGGGAAATGTGGTCTTATCAGGAGAATTGGGCTCCCAATCGTTGCACCTCGCTGCATCAGCCTGATCATTTAAAGCACTTATTCTTACAGAAGATGTTCGATTTTATTGTGGAGTTACAGACTGTTTTGTAAAGCTACGTAACTTTTAGGAATCTAGGATTATTTTTTTTTGTGTAACTTATGCGATCACGTGACTCTTTCTTACTCGAGTGCTTGTTGAAGGAAATAAAAATCACAATCTTCTTCCTTGAATTGCAATTTTTTTTTTTTGTGTGCACAATTCCCACCAAAAACCATCGAACCAGAAAATAGCCCACAGCTACTCTGAGAGTGTTTACAGTGGATTGTGTGCGTGTGCTCGACCCACCCGTTTGCCCGTGCCTCTGCCGACAGGCGGGTGCGCCTCTGCCGCCTGTCGGATGGTGCACACCATCAGCTCGATCAGCGCACTCTCCTGCCTGTCCGACAACACTGCACAGAGACAGGAGGAGTTCGAGCAAAGGAGAGAAGAAGCCGCAGACACGAGGAGAAGAGAGAGAGAGAGAGAGAGAGAGAGAGAAACGTGGCGACAAAAGGGAGCGACAGTCAGAAGCAAAGTGGGATTAAAAGAAAGACAGAGTTCGAGTCTCAAGCTGCGATGACGTGCTTGATGTGAGGTAGCCCGGAGGTGCCGCAACAGAGAACAGTGTGCGAAAGCCTTACTCTCTTCTCCCTGCACGGGCTCCTCCAGCAGAAGTTCAGCCATACACTCCCAGTCTTTGAGCAGCTCCTGAGAGCTTTCCCACAGCGAGTCGACCAGGTAGGCTGCATGCTCGTGGAGCTGCGCGCACAAAAACACATTCAAAGAGCAGTTCCCGCAGGTTCTGGAAGAACTAGGTGAAAACTTTTTGCACAAATTCCTCAACATCGATTAACAATTTAATTTATCACGATATCAAAATAAATACTTTTGCATGCACCGTAGGGCGACAGGGTGCAGATTTGTTTGTGTTTGAATGAGGTGACTGAGCATTACCTCACTCTCCAGGAAGAAGAGCACCAGCATGCGGATCAGATTTCCGTTCGGACTGCTCCGCCCTCTGCGCTTCGCCAGCGCTTCTTCTGCCTGTGGGTCGTGACGACTGAACAATCTGAGAGAACGGGAGAGGGGAGGAGAGAGAGGAAAGACAAAAGAGGCAAAGATTAAAATATGAGGAAAGTGTATATATAGCAACTAAACAGCAAATCAGATATATCAATACAGGAGTGAAAACTGACTTCCAAAATGCAGGCATTAATTCAGGTCAAACTTACCTCAAGGTAAAACAATAAATAAAACAAAGATATTACGATTGGACTCACTTCCTGTGAAGAAACTCTCCAGCAGCAACAGCCACCGGCCGGTGAGCGGAGTAAACCAGGTGGTACACATTCTCGCAGTCCTCGTTGGACAAAGCGTCTTCACTGCCCCTGCGGCAGACAATAACAATGAGTCACACTCAAACATGTCCGAAATTAAAAACAAAAGTTACATAAAACTACACGTAACAAACACTTACAACGTTTGAATCAATTCAGCGCACCATTTCAGACAAGCGACCCAGACATGTGTGCGCTTCAAGCAGGTCAGCTGACTGTAGAACAACTGTATTTAAAGGGAAACTTCAGCATTTTTCAACCTGGACCGTATGTTGTCGTCACTTTAGGGACAACAGTTTTTAAAATTGGTCCAGTATTGAGTGAGAGCACCTCAGCTGGCGGTCCCAAAAACAACACGGGTTGTAATGTAATACATGAAGGCAATGCTCCGTCTCAGTGTTTGCCCACTAAAAGTGTTTGTTTTTGCCACTGACAGGCGCAAATTGTGAATTTAATTGTCTAACAACATTATGGAAAGGTTCCCTCACCCAAAATAACAGAGGGGAACAGATGAAAAATGACAGGGAAATAGGCTGCAGGTTTTATATATATATATATATATATATATATATATGTATATATATATATGTAGGCATGCACATAAGTAGAGAAGCACTGAAGCTACTCACTGCAGGATGAGCGTAACCAGTCTGATGGCCTCCACAGCCACGTCGTACTCCTTGTCCAGTGTCATTGATACTATTCGGTCCTGCCAAAGCAGATAGAAGTTAAAAGGGAAACAACAGCAAACTGCACAAACACGACATAAATCAGACAACTAAAAATCCAAGATTTGCTCAGCCCAACTGTCGAGTGTCATAAAAGCAGTCAAGATTCCCTCTTGTTGCTGGTGTTACCTTGAAGCGGTTAGTGAAAAGCTCTAACTTGGGGAATAGCTCTCGGTTTGTGTAGAGGTTTTGAAGAGCCTTCAGGCACTTCAGACGCACCTCTCCTTGCTGAAAAGGGAAGAAGCAAACACAGAAATGTGTGTCACTGGAAACTGAATTGGAATCATTTACATTTGAATTGAAACACCAACAAAACGAACAGGTGTCCGTGTGACTGTGTGCTCACCCTGTCGTGTAGTGTCCAACCAACATATTTCAGGTAACTGTCATTGAGAAATGCATCGCTGTACATCTTCATCCACACTCCGATCTCCTCGATACAGATGGCTCGGATCTCGGCGATTGCATCCCTACAAAAAAAACACAAAAAAAATCAACACAACAATCGCTGTGAGTAGTTGTTGTTTTTTTTGTCAAAGCTAGGATTCTTTAGTCATTATCAAGAATAGAATCAGAAGAATTATTATAAGAAGTAAGGTGTACCTGTAACGATGCACAAAGATGCCCTTGAAGATGGAGTTCATCATATTCTCTATTTCATCTTGGTTTTCTTGAAGCTGTGCAACAAAAAAACAAAGTTAGACTGAAACTGACCCATTTTTACAAATCTTTACATCTTACATCTCTTACAAATATTTTGATATAAAGAGAAGTAATACATGATTTAAACTAAAATAAACCTTGACCACAACCTTTAATTCTGATTAGATTTTCAGATGAACCAATATCCGTAAGACGATTTGAATAGACTCGCAAATATTTAATAATTAAAACAATTAACTGTAAAAAAGTCACATCAAACTCAGTCCAACCTCCTTCCTCTTCTGTAGCAGCAGTTCCAGCTTCTCATTGGCCCGTTTGCCAGCTATCTTGTTTCTCTCGGCCTCGTACTGTCTCTGGGTGTTGTCCTGGTGAATGCTGAGGTTCAACGCTACATTTACCAGCGCTGTCATCAGCTTCATCGCTGTGCAGAGACAAAAAAAAAAAAAAAAAAAGCACACACAGTATAAATACACGCTCGTGTGCTTCATTTCCTCGCATGATAATTTTCTGAAAAGCCCGTGCATAATCACTGCCAGTGTGGAGGTGTGTAACTCACACAACCGCTGCGCGCTTTTCCAACAAATGACGTGTCGTAGTTACCTGCTAATGTGGAGGTGTGTCGGAAGGCTCGCACTTGAGAGTCAGACAGCCCCGTGAGGAGGGAGATCACCGTGTCCATCATGTACTCGTCGTAGATGATGCTGTACTGACACTGGCGGATCAAAACGCAGATAAACTCGCAGAAGTTGTAGCGGAACTTTTTCCACATGGGGCCTGGCATGGTGAGCGGATAATCCCCGCTGTCCTGTTGACAAAAAAAAAAACACAGAGTGGTCAGAGACAGCGGCGTCCTTCATCAAAATAATGGCTTCTCTCTCTCGACAACCGCTGACGGTTCATAACGGGGTTGCAGTTATAAAAGTGATATTAGATTTGTTGTGTGTGATCATTTAAGCTATAAAACGGACTTCCTGTCTGTGCCGAAGGTGTGTGTGTGTGTGTGTGTGTGTGTGTGTGTGTGTGTGTGTGTGTGCGCGCGCGTGCGCGCGCTTGGAGGCAGTTGTGAAGGGATTGTTTTCAGTAACACTGACATTTGTGATTTTCTATTCGGTGTTAAGAACACAGTGAATGAGAGCAGAACTCTTTTCATCTGTTCAATCACTGCTGTTTGTTTGTTAATTGTAACGTGGAATGTCACAAATGTGTCAATCAATGAGAAGTCGGCAAAATATTTGATTTGCACCTATTTGTATGTGACTTAATCCCATTGCTGTGAAAATCTTTTTTTTTTTTTTTTTACAATCCAACTTAAACTGGACAAAACAAACTGATCTGAGATGAAAATGATCTAATACACTTAAATACTTCGACAGAAAGGCAACGTATGGACTTGGCTAACAAACACAGCAGTGCAGCCGTCACGTGGTGGTTTTCTGTTTAACTGAAGCAGACAGTCACCTCGTCAAACTCCTCAGTCATCTTGCGGATGATCTCTGCGTTCTGCATGTTCCTGAACATCTCGATCCTCACAGTGCCTGGTTACATCACAACGACGGCAGATATGTTATTCCAGTCAGCGGAGACGTGTGCACAGAACAGGAGGTTTCAGCGAAAAAGCAGCGGCTGAGCGGTCCTACCTTTGCAACCCGAGCACTGGATGAAAAAATTGATAAGGTCCAGCAGCGCCAGGTCTCTGTCCTGTTTATACGACTCGATCCACTCATCCACCACCGACTGTACACACACAAACAGAGCGGGGGGAAAAAAAAACGGTGAGGATTGAAACCGACCTGCTGCAAACAAGAAGCTTTAACCCAGAGAGCAGAATATTTTTTTACACTCTGGTGTACAGACACTTCTACGCGTGCAAACACTCACCTGCATGGCACTCTTGCCCAGTTTGACCACTTCAAACAGAGTGACAGGGTCTCCGCCGTCCCCGTTGTGTTGAGCCACACCGTTGGCTTTCCCCCGCCCTCTGGCCACGCCCACAGTCTTGTCCGTCGGTGACTTCCGCGGCTTCTTATTGGCCGACTTTTGAGGAGGGAAATGTCATTTCGTAACGAAGACTCAGACACATCTCCAAACACGAACATAAAGCGCACACTTTTGGGGATCATAACAGCTTGTTTCCACACCAGCGTACATGTGAAGGAGACACACACAAGTCTGACTGTTTACCAGGCTTTTATCACTCATTTCCACTGACACACACACACACACACACACACACACACCTGTGGTTGTTTCCCAGGCCTCCCTCTCTTCTTCTTGCCTTTCACCTCTGGTTCTTCTATCTCACTCATGCTCATACTTAGGCCCACTGCGTCTGTTGCCCCTGACTCATTGGATGAGTCCCTGAAGGAGCAAAACACAACACACATACACACAGACTTAATAGCACTCAAGGCTTTTATTCCTCCGCGAAGAAAATCAAATTTAAAGATGAAGAGAAAACCAAATACTTGCTTTACCCTGACTTACATTTTTGACATCAGAGACCAGACAGTATAAATGAAACTCATTTAAAAGCAAATGTTTTCAGTGAGTACCACAGGTGTATCAACATCTGCTCCTCAAAATATGTTTCATCTGCTCTACTTAGCAGGAGTTCCACATGTACTTACACGTTTACTTTTTAAGACTTTTTTTTAATACCAAATATGACGCAATTCATTAGTGTTCCCTTAGAGCCTCGGATAAATGATTATTACATAACATTTGCATGCACTTCCAAGCTAATATCCAATAAATGAATACATCCTGGACATGGATAAGCATCAGGAAATGTACGGATAGATTCCCCAATGTAAAAAAAACATTGACAAGTGTTTGCTAAAATCCTTCTGACTCTGAAACGACGAGCCTCTGAGTGTTTCACTCACTGCAGGACAGGGAGCTCCGAGGTGATCATCCTGGCCGTTGGGGGAGCTGGTGACCTGTGTAACTCTGTTAATGTGTGTCTTCAGGTCTGAGTGGGTTTTCAGGCAGGAGGATGGAGGTACAACACAGCGGGTCTGAAGGGAGGGGGGGGGGAGGTCTGGAAGGGCAGGGAGGAGAGGCTCCAGGACGGACTGCGCTCAACTTGCTGGCACTCAACTCTCTTCAGCTCCTGGAGAAAAACGGAGGGAGAAGAAGAAAATGAAGATCATAATATTTCATAGAAATATACCGATGACGATATGATGCAGATATGCTGAAGCATGTGCAATATTTAAGCATGCATATACGGAGGACATTCAGAGAAAGCTGTCACGTTATTCATGAGGTCATGAAGTGATCGCCTAAAATCACTTTTGATTTATTAAATAAAACTGTGACTTATAACTGCTCTGCATAGTTTCAACATGAATATACACCTGACAGTTTCAGATGCCGGGAGGCTCACTGCCCAAAGTGCCACAACTGGAAAATGTCACTGAGCACAGAGAGAAGACAGTTCAATCTTTCACCAAAACAGGCTTTCGAGGTGGAAATGGGGAGAGGACGACACCAACTGGTCGATTTGAGAACTACAACAGCAAAATAATGTGCATTGGGAGGGGAGGATTTGAACACAGGTGTTGTCAAACAAGCTCAGCAAAAGCTTCAGAACATTCTTTAAAAAAAAAAGTACCACAGGACATCAATTTAGTCTACCTGTAATAATATATATAAAATAAGGTCAGCTCAAAATGTTTTAAACTTCTAACCTTTGTATGAGTAGAGTGATGAAGGCGGCAGAGACCGGCTATTATTCAATAAAAGTGTTGTACAACTATCACAAAAGTTTAAAAAAAAAAAAAAGTTTGTCAGACAATAAGTTGGGGAAAATATGATTTCCAGCAAAATATGGCATATGTGAATGATGCAAACTCAACAAAACTATTGAAAAATGCTTTGCAGCCACAGCTTGACAGCAAAGGGTGATTCTTATTAGGGAGACTGGCAGCTAAGTTAATTGTAAAATCAGTTGTTTGACCTGTTCATATGCTAATGAGAGCAAAGAGCAGAGTGTGAGCAATACCGCACTCAACCAAAAGAGGCAGTATGATCCACAAAGTCTTCTGCCCAAAGCCAATCTCCAAACTGCTTAATTGGGTTTTAACTGGGAACGGTGAGCTTGTAAAAATCACATAACACTCATTTAAGTACGAGCTCACGTCCACTCGAGTTCTGTTCACCCACAAAAGTGTTTTAGGGGTGTATTTTCCCCAGAGTGTGTGTGAGTGCATACGTGTGTGTTTGAAAGTAGGTCTGGGCAACAGTAGGGGGCAGGCTAAGAGAGTGTGTATTTAAATACTGTCTTCCACACAGTGTTAGTACTGTGGAATAGCATTGGCAGGAGAGCCCCCCTGTTTCACCATGCTGAACTACACACACACACACTTACACAGACAGACAGACAGACAGACAGACAGACATACATACATACATACATACATACATACATACACATCTGTCTGGCTCACAGGCCGCCACTAAACAAACTGAGAGACGGGCAGATGAAAGACGAATAAATACTTTCAATCAACACAAGCAGAGAGTCTGTCATCCTGCAGGGTGGTGAGTTGCTTATGATGATTTCAAACTTTCACAGCGAAACTTCAAAAAGGCCGAGCCTTAAGGACGAGGGGTGTTAATCGCTGGGATTTGACCTGCTTTTATGCACACAAACATCCAGGTGATTTTGGTCTTTGACATTCCTGCTGCACCGGTACAACACGTACAAAAGGACAGAGAGGCCTGATTCTGCTGACATCAATGCACATATAAAAAAAAATTTGAAGAGAAATAATCCCGGCAGCTCCAGAAATTGCACTCAAACACTTGCATGGAAACGGTAGAAATGATAACTTGCATTATGCCACAGAAAAGACGACAAATCCTCCTGCTTTTTAAACAACCTGAAGATGTTTTGCTGAACACATAAGCCGGACGTATTAACAGGAAAACCTGACATCGAGGGAAGCAAACACTGAAAGAAAAAGTACCAGGTTAAACTGGGAGTCGTGAATAAATGTAATCTTCGAATGTGCAAAGCAACACAAACCTAAAGCACTTTTTGATAGTATGCAAGTTTAGGCCGTGAAATATTAGGTTTCATAACTAACCACAAAAATAACTGTTGAAGAATTTACGTATGAGGAAAGGACTATACACAGGAGTATAAATCTTAAAATATATCCGCAGCAGACGCGATAAAGACAATATGTGTAAATTATGATAGTTATGTCAGGTAATTAAGGTGTTTTACTGGACTCCCTTTTGTAGCCTGAGCAAGACATCTTCTTCCAGAGATGCTTGCAAACTTATCTGGTCAGGTGACCTTACACACTAGTTGCATGATAACTTTTGTTGACTGATAAATTTCGAATTTCTAAAATCAACCTATTTTTTTCCCTGTAAATGTTGAATTTGTCACCCAAAGCCAAGAACAACACTTGTATTTCTTACAGAATTAGGAAGAGGAAAACTTGATATATTTGTTGCTTACGAGTTTCATCACCACAGATTTAAACAGGTGAATTAAGACTTGCACACAGTATCAGGGCTGCAGCCTCGAAGTGAATGATGTGTGCGAAGCTTTTTATCTTCTTCACAAAGTGACGACTTTTAAAGATCTTTGCAGCAACATTAAGAATGAAGAAAAAAAAAATCCGAAAAAAGCCATTAAGCTGTCGTAAACTACTAAATAGATCATATCTTTCCTGTAGATGCATCTCATCACTGCTAAAAACCTCATGTCTACAGTGAGGAAAGACCCACCATACAGCACCTACTTTACAGGTATGCAGCCTGTGGTGGTGACAGGGACACGTCGGAAAACACTGAATGTCCCAATAGAAATACTGTTGAAAACAGTAAAACAGACCCCTAAGTTATCCCTGCTGTGTAGGTGGGAGGTCGGGGACAATAAATCTGGCCAAAGTTGCTGGTCTTAATGAATAATCATCCCATTTAGGCCGATCATCCTCAGTGATTTGAATGTGTTATATGTGATTAATCTCCCTAAAATGCATCATTCAGCGTGCCAGTTGTACATCAGGATACTGATGCAAGGCGGAGTGTGCACAGTGCAATGACACCGTATCTTTGGGACTGAGCACGCACAAAACTTTGCAAAAGTGACTGGATTAAAGCCTCGGTTGACCGACAGATCGTAACACAGAGGAAGCAGGTCTGCTCTCATTGTGTAACATCACCACCGTCCCGCCCGCCGGCTCTCCCCTCCACCTCCGCCGTCCCCCATCTGTAATTGACACACTCTGATATCTCTGCTGCCGGCTCTTACTTTTACCCCAACACACTTCTCCTCCCCTTTCATCATCAGATTATCTTTTTCTGAAGGGACAAGAGCCGAATTCATTTCAATTAATTCTCGTCATGTTTTTTTTTTTTTTTTTCTCCATCCTGAGCTACACAGAGAGGAACAGGAAAAAGGTGTGTACTGTACATGTAGGTGTGTGTGAGCGTGTGTGTGTGTGTGTGTGAGTGTGTGTGTGTGAGTGTGTGAGCGTGTATGTGTGTGTGCAAGCCGGAAGCCCGTCTGACCCATTATCGACCGACAACTAAATAATCCTCAACGCACACTGGCTTTCCTCATTTCTCGACACTCTGGCTCTCTCTCCGGCTTTCTCACACACTCGCAAACACACACACACACACACACACACACACACACACACACACACACACACACACACACATACACGAACAGCAGTTTCAACAGGAGGCTATGAATAATTTGCAGTGAGTCTCTTGAACTCCTCAGTTCTGGAGGACAGGAGAGAAGCTGCCAACTGCATTTACTGTGCACCTCTCTTTGCCCTTTCTCAGTTCAAATCCATTTACACTGTTGGCATAAAGGTAAACAAAGCCTCCTGCTAAATGAATTCCAATGCTAAAACAAGATGCACAACAAAGTGTTACTGCCAAAGCACAACAATAAATTATACACGTCGAAGCCTCTTTTCAGTTCGTAACAGAACTGTGATCAAATGCATTTCTTCTATTGCAGCCTCACAACAGCACTGATTTGTCCAAAGATATTACAGTTTTGCAAAGTAATAAAGACAATTCTGCCCTAAACTGTGCCGTGTCATTTTCTGTGTGTTAAATACATGTGGTCAAGTAGGTTAGAAAGAAAAAGGCAAATTCAAATGTCTCAAATACAAAAATTAATGATCTTCAGATCGAGTGAATTTGTGCAGTTTTGCAGCCGGAATAACAGAGTGATAGACGAGGTCCTTCAGTTCTAATTTACTTTAATCTGACAGATCGCCGTTATCTTTCAACGTGATAGATCCACCGCGTCATGCTGTATGGTATGAACATTTTTCAGCAAGTTTTTGCTGGAGGAAAAGTTGTAAATACTGAATGGGAGGAATGGCAGAAGACCCAGCCACCACAAACAGCTGCTGAGACGAACATCTACAGCCTCCTGCATTGTGTGTATAAATGATCATAGTAAGCCGTAACTTGTGTTGTCCCATCGTGTCAATGGAAAACCAGTAATGTGAAAATACTTGCCAAAATTACAGGCTTTGATACAGTAGCTGAATGCGTAGCAAAACATGTTAATCACATATATCATTAAAGAATGAGGGAA
The DNA here is from genome assembly GCF_022577435.1 of Embiotoca jacksoni. Classification (NCBI taxonomy): domain Eukaryota; kingdom Metazoa; phylum Chordata; class Actinopteri; family Embiotocidae; genus Embiotoca; species Embiotoca jacksoni. Next base: position 9,585,428 of record NW_027185318.1, on the reverse strand, counting down.
AAGTCATAAAGGTTAACTATTCACATAGTAACTATAACACATCTAATAGGACAAGAAAGTGAAAATGTCACAAACAGAAATACACCTGCCGGAAGAGGGATTTTAATTCTGGCAGTAGAAATGCAGCCGTTTGTACAGCAGGTAGCCGGCTGAAGGGCAGCTTCTCCACTTGAAGCATTTCAAAACATTTGCGCTGACGTTCCAGGTGGTTGAGCAGAGAGCAGAGCAGAGTAGATTTCATCTCAGAGGGTGTCAGGGGTGCCTGACCTCTTCGAAACCTTAGCAGAGCTCGCAATGAACAAAAATATTTTATAAATAAATAAGCAGACTTACAGCCCAGTCGGAAATACGAAACTTTATGATGGTGCTGGAAACCTATAAAACCTAAGCCAAACGATATTTTGGCTGGTTTATAGGAAACATTACAATTTGATAGGAACTTGCATCACAAATTCACAGTAAAACCCCTCATTTTGTTTTTTTTTAACTGAAACAGACAAAGTGCAGTTGTGACTGCTGCTTCAGAGACACTTCAACAAACCCTTACTGTTAACTATATGTGGCGTGCCGAGTCACTTTATCCACTGTGTGTGTGTGTGTGTGTGTGTGTGTGTGTGTGTGTGTGTGTGTGTGTGTGTGTGTGTGTGTGTGTGTGTGTGTGTGCGTACGTGCGCGCGCGCGTGCGTGTGTCTACTTAAGAGTGAGCGCAAGACAGAGACAACGAGTGAGCATCTGAGAACCACTTAACATGCATGACATGTTCTCGAGGAGGCAGGCCGGTGTTGCTATAGCAACTAGTGTGGGTCATAAGCCCGGCGGTGATGGGATATTTGATTGGCTGAGTGGAGACAGGAGGGACCACAGTTGGGGGGAAGCAGAACAGAACGGGACAAGTTACAGATCCAGTCAGAGCTCCATGAAATGCGACTCAGAAACTTGTGCAGAAACCTTCAACCTATCGATGGTGGAATTCTTGATGCTGCTAAAACTTCTTCGACATGCGTGACTCTTTCGAACCTGCAAATGTCGAAACCATAAACGAGCCATAACAATGCTTCCTCTCAGAACTTTCAAGTCACATTATAGGTTCAGTTAGACTGTAAAAGGTGCATTTAAATGTAGTGACTACACTGATTAAAAAAGGATGCCAAAAGAAACGGATTCAGAAAAAACAAACAAAGTCGAACCTATCCCAACATTCGCCTGAATGCAACACCATCGACGTCCTCCTCCAAGATGCTGCACTGATCATTGATTATTACTATAATAAAGTGCTGCGCAGTATTTGGCATCTGATAAGCCTTAAGTATCATTGATCTCCTACTCAAACTGGTCTCACACTAACAGCCGGAGACCTACTGTATGTTAAACCACTAATATAGGCCTGTATGTTTTTTAACGCTGGTCTGTTTCTGGTCTGAATGTCAGATGACACGACTGGGTTAAAAAAAAACACAAAAAAAAACACCTTCTTTTCAAGTCAAGGTACCCAGCAAAAAGCTGAACCGAGTATAAATGCAGTGCAGCATCATCCACCAAAGAGCTGTGCTTGTCTTAATATTTCGAGTGCTCCCTTTGCCACTGTAATTAGAGAATATAACCCTGCTAAATTTTCAGCTTAAAATGCTAATATCGCTGCTTAGCATTGTCATGCGCATCTGATAAGCCTTCATACTCATTCATCTATAACTCAAATCAGCCCTAGGGGATTCATTTAATCATCTCTCTACCTGAGACCATCCGCCGTCTCCACAGCAGTCCCGTGTGTTTTTAAAGCAGCACTGTTTTCAGTCTGATAGAGCAGAGTTAATCTGGCTTTATACCCCGTCTGAACCGCTTGTCCGATAGTCGGGCAGCTCCGCCAACCGCCCTCCACCTTACTGGTGTTACATGAGGAGGATCTGTGTCCCGCCATTCCTGAGATCCGACGTCCAGGCAAAACAACAGAGCCATCAGGTTCTATTACTATTTTAATCACAGCGTAAACAGAATTACATTCAGTACAATAAAAGCACGGCATAAGCTGAAAGCAGCCTGTGATGCGTTAAAAAAAAATCATATCCAGAGTAATAAATCAATTCCAATGTCAGAACCCTCTACAGCAAGAAGCCTTGACAGGAGAAGCATAAATCAAGATTTTAAAAAGCACCTTTCACCAAAACTAATCTCTTGCACAGCCACTTCACGCCCTTCAACTGTGAAAGATGTTTTTTTTGTTGAATGTTGAATAATCTGACTTTATTAAATTTGACAGCTGAAATACTGCTCCTGTCTCAAGGTAAAAAAAAAAAAATAACAAACAACAACACTACTTTCATTGTCGGAATATACGCCTGCAGACCGACAGAACAGCTGCACCGTTATGGAGGCAGTGAAGACGGTCACAAAACAGCACGCTGCTTCTTATCACTGCTAAGTGTTATTTAACTGATCCACTATGAGGAACTTCTTTTGCCTTTACCCTTTTTGCTGCAGAGTCCCACTGTGGTGCTCAAGCAGCTGGTAATGATTCAGAACCACCCGTTACTGTGACACTTCAGCAGTGTGTGTGTGTGTGTGTGTGTGCCAGTAGCCACGGGGGCTTAACACTTTCACACAGCCCCAACAAACTAGTCTTGCAGCACTTCTCTGAAGTAGGCAGGTTTTTAAGCAAATGTATTGCAAGTTTGAGCCGAATCTGGCGAAAAATCTACAGAAGAAAGTGCTAATTAATGCGCGTTTCCATCCGTATTAGGAGTTTCCTCTGTTACACGCCAACTTTCCGACGTCATCCGAGCCTAAAATATATTGTGACGTTATCGGGAGTTTTTTTTTTTTTTTTAGTTTTTTTTCAGTGTAAAAATAAGTATAGTACAAAGTATAGAGCTGCACTTGGTAACCCACGTTCTTTAGCTTTTAAAAGACAACAAAGAGGATTTATCAGTTTGTTTCAATAAGTTGATTTTTGCTTTCACCTGCAGCTTCTCCTCAGTCCACCGCATGGAAAGGCTGATGTTGCAAATATTTTCGCCGAAGACGCCACACACACACACACACACACACACACACTCCTGTCGTCGAGGTCCCTGCTAGCCGATTCTTCTGACAGCTATAACCTGCCCTGCATCTACTATAATTGGCCATTATTTCTGGAGACCAAGTGTGGTGAGTCGCTGTTTCCAGCACGGTGGGCTACAACTGTGCAGTGTGTCAGATATAAAAACACAGGGCTGGATTCTCCACTAATAACAGGCAAAGGCTGGTTTCTCAGATGCGGTCCATGCCCTGTCTCTGTTTCCATCAATACAACCATACACTCGCATGCTATTTCTGTCTCTAGGGTCAACATAAGATCTTAAGAGGGAGACTGGTCCAAAACTATGAGTGCTGGAGGATATACATACTTGCCTTGACGCCCTGGCCTGGAGTATGAGTAAATGAGGGAGGTTAATGTTACAGGATTTGACATGATAAGAGAGGAGAGTAGGTTATAGACACTTCCTGCTGTGGCCACAGATGTGAGAGATATATGAATGTAATAAGGGGGGGGATGAGGGGAAAATGATGAACTGAAAGAGTGACATTCAACGGGTAGAACAAAAACCAGTGCAAGACAATGGTTTTACTGTCTCACTAATTAGGCAACGACACATAATTAGCCTGTTTTTTTTTTTTTTTTTTTTTTTTTCAGAGTTTATGTCGCCTGAGGCGGATAGCGGGCACAAAGCAAAACATCAAAGTGAGCCGCTGGTGAGAAAGAGTCAAACTCCACAAGAGGACGGAGGGTCAAAAGGACTCCAGACAATTTCAGTTCAAACGCAGGACAACAGAGATGACTTAGACATTATTACGTTACATTACATTTCATTTAGCTGATGCTTTTATCCAAAGCGACTTACAATAAGTCAATAAGTCAACGACCGTGAGGGTAAATATTTATTCCAAGGAAGCGGAGATAAACAGGAACAGCATCTGCACTTGAAGTCTGCTTTGGAGTTTGCGGCTGAAGGAATAGCGTGATCATTACTTCCAATTCTCAACATATCAGCAAAAAAACAACAACAACCTCTTAACAACTTCCTCAAGTAAAGAGCGCAGTCACAAGTGGCCGCAGTGTTCCCACACCCCGGCTCTTTGAACAGGTAAAAGTGAGAAGGTATATTCGCTGTGACATTAGGAAGCCATTTAGACAGACTCTGAGCTGTAAACCTACACAAACAGTCAGCATTAAAGCAACATTGCCAGCCTTGAAGCAAACCAATCTGAGTGAGAGAAAAAAAAAAAAAAAAAAAAAAAGCCCTGAAAATTAAACAGGAGATGAATTTTTCTCTCGTTATGTTACAGCTGTAAACTCTGCGGATGTCCGACTCTGCAGGGTTCGAGCACACTGGTGCACGCTAAAGCTGCTTAACTTTGTTTCTCCAGCACACCGAAGGCTCTGACTTGCTGAGCCGCTGTTACATCGAGATCCGGCTGAAGTGGATTAACTTTTACACCTCTCTCTCTCTCTCTCTCTCTCTCTGTGGCACTATTCTCAAGTCGTCTGCACAAAAATGTGGCAGGCGGACTTATTCAAAAAAAACAAAAAAAAACGATCAAACCACTTTGCGTGCACAAATTGATCTTCACCCCTGCAAAGAGAGCAGTCGTTTCTTTACGAGGTTGGTTTCCGTAGCAACATACCAACACCTCAAATGAAGTAATTTTCTGCTCTGCGGCCATTTACTACAAATTCATTATTTTCTCCAAAACTATTCTTTCAGCTCCGGGAGAATTTGACCCAAATCAGCCTCAGCTGGTGTCAGTAACAGTAAATCCGCTCCGCATCTCCTCTCCTCTCCGCCCTGCCAGACTGTGGTCTCTGCAGTGTAACTCTTAACACCACTCTCTCTCTTTTTTTTTTTTTTTTTTTTTGAGCAGTTGGATTTAAACAGATTCAATTAAGTTGAAACTCGGTTGACCCGGTGGCCTGAGGGATCATCCCGTGACTGTAAAATGAGAGGGTAAATCCTCCAGACAGCGGGTCAAAGTGACACAGCATCCTGAATCCACCAAGAACTCGGCAAATGTGTTTTGATTGCGCTTGACTTGTGTGCGTGGATAATGTTATTAAGTTGATAGAAATACAAGCTGAGTGTGCATAAAACAGATTTGAAGCCGGTTACTACAAATGCCGGAAGGAAAAACACTTCAAATATACAATACAAGGGAGAATTTGTTTATACCACCTGGTTCGATGTGATACAGACCTTTGAACATTTATAGTATGGTATTGTTTAGTAAGTCTGTTGTTAAGCACACTGCAGCAGCTGAAAGTGACACAAAGCGCCTACAATGGAGTCAAACACTTTCATGTACAGTACTGAGCCGGAGAACAACTCAGGAGGAGCCACTTTCCTCAGTTATCTCTGCTCACTCTGTTGTTCTTACAAACTTTGTGTGATCGCTCATTCCCAAGTAAAGGCCGATCACACCGAAAATGATTAATCAACAGAAAATGATCAAATATTTCTTAACAGATTAAGTAATTATCCCAAGCAAAAAAAGACCAACATTTTCAGTTCCAGATTATTTAATGCTAGAATTTGCTGCTTTTGTTCGTTTCATGTCATTATAAACTAAATATCTTTCAGTTCCAGACGTTATTCCAGTTGAGACAATAATCATGAAATGACTGAACAAGAGCAATAATCGTAAATTGAAGCCGCGGTTTTTCAATATCATTATCATTATGTACCATCATATGTTAAGACAACACTTTATTGTGTAATGTTTTGTGTAATGTGTTTCCCAAAATGTCAAACTATTTCTTGAACCAAATAAGTGTAGTTTTATCATACAAACAGCTGTAAAGCACGATATCTTTTGCTAAAATGAAATCAAGCATTAAACTGACAAAGTTCTAATTTCAATTTGATCAATTCATAACTGAGAGTTGTTTTACAGTGTTAAAGTTTTTGACTTGGTACTATAACAGAAATGACTGATGTTCAATACTGAGCTGTAGTCGTGGGCGACTGACTAATTGTGCAAGATAAAAGCGAAATAGCCGGTTTACCATTGAGGATTAATTACATGAAGCAGCCAGTATAACATGAGATGTGTCTGGGATTTCAATTGATCCACTTCAAGAGCACATGAAATGCTGGAAATAAGAAGAGAGCAGTAACATCTCCTTGTATGCCTCAGCCAAAAAGGAAAAAAAAAAAAAAAAAAGGCTATTTAGGGTAGAGTACTAAAAGCTAAACTTAAACTGTATTATGAATATCACTAAATAAAAAGGCCAAGGTCATATGTTTGGCTCAGTGAGAAGCTGAAAGCTACAGAACAAATGTAATTAGAGGAGAAGCACTCACAGGAATGACATAGCAGCACCGTGAATGGCAATCAGTGGTTGGAACTGCCATTGATGTACTTGTATGAGTAAATATATCTGTACAGTGCCTGCAATTAAAAGCCACCGAAGAAAAGCTGGTAAATCTGAGGACTTTTCTGTTGCACAAAACAGTCTGGCGAGAGGCCAACATCCAGTCAACAGTTCAACTCTGAATAGGCTCCTCAGATTAAATGTTCTGCGGCTGCAGGGGCCAATAAGATCCATGCAACAGTGTGATTAGTAAATCATGCCAACTTTAAATATTTCAGTCATCCCAGACTGTTTCTACTGTCATACCCAGCACCAGCTATCTTTTCTGCTGAAAATACTTCAGCCTGCATCAGATAGGAGAAGTGCTTCTTCTACATGCTGCTATCTGATTGTGACAGACATAGTTCAGATCTGCAAAATACATCAGAAGAGAGTGGCGGGGGGTGAAAATGAGGAACATACACTGTTCAAAAAGTGTGACTATGTTGGGGTGAATATATGATATACGTGTGGTAGTCTGCAGGATGTTTCATACGAGAAAGCAAAAGGAGAAAATCAAGAAAGCTGAGTTAATGTCTTTTTCTCATGGTAATAAAAAATACTCAGTACCGCAACAAAAGCCGTAACAAACATAATATGTTATTTTGACCTAATTATCCACGATGAAAAAGGACCAAAAACAGTTTTGCTTTCATGCACGTCCACTAGTGAGTGTGATTTATTTCTTGCCCTTTTGTTTCTCTTTGTGTTTTCCACATTAAATAAATTATCTGGTTTTAACAGGCAACACATTCAGAAATCTTTGTTGGGTGAGGTGAAAAGACAGAGAAAAGGTCTGAACATGCATTTTTTTTTTTTATAATCCTGAACATGCATATGCACAAACATGCACCCAATGACACCCAAGTCCTCCTCGTAACGTGCAATGCGCCAGTGTGCAAGATGTTCAGGTGCTGGTGTGTGAAGTACAATATGAAATGTTTGCTTGTTGGCGCACAGCATTTGTGACAAATACTGAGAGGAAGCCAAGACACGATCAAGATATTTGCAAAATACATCAAAGGAGAACGGCACTAAATACAGACCAGGCTGATGTGGAAAGAGGAACAGAAACAGAAGATCACAACAGCAGGCAGTAACCTGCAAGATCAGTAGTTGCTGCACCAACAACCAACTACGAACTTCCTCCAGCGGCCCAAACGCATTCATCACGTACAAGTGACGGCTTTAATTCGTGCAAGCTGGCACCTGGGCTGCATGACGTCTCATACGCTCTCTCCCCAGGCTTCTGTGGGGTTGACTTTTGAGACATATTTCCTTTTTATTTTTTTTTTTTAAATGAACTGCAGAAAGGCAGAGATGCGTGAGCTCCAGTGATGCATTAAAAACAACACCTGCCAGCGCAAATTAAAAAGGCAATGAAGTAATGTCAACACATTTACAAGCCAAGAGAGACAAGTAACACAAATAATTCAAAAACCTTCCGTTACAACTGATACAAGGCAAATATACGGATGTGTAATTATGTTGTGTGTACTTTACTGATAACGGTGTTTAGCTCAAGGGCACCTCGGCAGATTGGAGAACTTCCACATTTAAGACTTTACTCTCTACTACTGAAATCATTACACTGCCCCAGTTGCATTCTCCCCCTTCTTCCCTGAATATATAACCCTGAATTTGTTTATGGGCGAACGAGGGAAGCTACAAGTAAAGAATGAGTCATTACTGAGCTTAAATTGTTGAGTTAACAGGAGAGGAAACTGACGAAGAGAAACTTTTGAAACCTTATCTGGACTAAATCTAAGGGGCGTCATCCTGTTATTGTTTGCACTTGATTGCATTTGAGCCAAAACAAGCAGTGAATAATCAATTACCAATATTGACTCACAGCTATTTTATTCACTGGCCAACTGCTTAACTCGTTTTGTAAGCCGATACAAATCCACTGTTTCAAATGAAAATGAGTGTTTTTCTTTTGCCGCTGAAACACATAAATATCTGCTCCACTATGTTGACCGGAGGCTTAGAAATTATGTCAGTGTGCTGTGTGATGCAGGTCATGTAGCCTACACTGGTTGTATATAATTTTTTTTTTTTTTTTATTTTTTTTTACTGAAAGCAGCCTCTTTCTCGGATGAATTTGATGTCATGCGATGAACAGAGGTGAGAGAAAATGTTTTCCACCCTCTGATTATAGTGTTGGAACAAGTGGGGGGCTTCTAATCAAGTCAAAACAAATAGCGGGTCTGTCAAACAACTCTCAGCTACAACAAATAACAATTAGGAAGCTCTGGAGCCTTTAAAACCGCTCCACAGTGAAGGCCAACCGGAGCCTGTCTTGAACCACAATCGGTTCCCTCTGGGCCACAACTACGAGCGGTGCCACCAAGACAATAACTGCACTTCATCATGCTGCCAGCCACCAAACATACTGAGACCAAAGAGCCGTGGCCTTATTATGTGGAAAAGCCTTGAGGCCAACTGTGGCCGTCTGGTTTAACCAGATTATGATTATGCCACACGGGGGATTACCCATCCGACAGTCGAGTCACAGTCAGACACATGGTCATGTTCCTGGGCGGGCACACACAGACAGACAGACACACACACACACACACACACACACGCTCACAAACACACAAGGCCATCTGTTACTGCCACAAACTACTATACGCTCGCTCTCTGCAGCACACAAGGGCTAATCCTAGCGAAGAGGAGGGGAGGACAAAGATGCTGTGTGAACTGCAGAAAAGGATAAGATCTCTGCTGAAAAATAGATTTTCACAATTTTGCAATCTCCTGAGAAGTACCTCTGCGAATAAAGGATAAATAGATCATAAGAGGGGTGACGGGGGGGGGGGGGGAGAGAGAGAGAGAAAGGCTGTGGAACGGCATAAAAGAGACGGATGAGGCAGCGAAGAGGCAATGAATGTTTCTGGCCCTCTGTGTGCAATGGCTGCCTGCAGCTGATGCAAAATGGAGCTGTGAGAGTGAGAAGTCAAAAAGAAAAAAAAAAAAAAGAGGTAAGGGGGGAGTGAGGGGGCAAATGGGAGGTGGGGAAAGTGTGAGAGCACTGCAGAGGGGGGGGGGGGAGCGGCAGCAAGAGGGGGAGAGGGAGTAGAAAGAGTGTAATTTGTTCTTCTCATCTGTCTGGGATTCCTTCCTCACCTTGGCCCAGATTTTCAGTCTGTCTTATTTTCACTTCTAATAGAGGAGGGAGAAGGACAGACACGCACACAAACACAAACTGACACACACAAACTGACACACACTTCTTGTGGAGGCCATTAGTCCTCACACTCATTATTACTTCCTAATCATCCAGCGGCACGTCGAAGACTTCAGGAGCGAGAGAAGCCTGCTAATCTGAGCCGGCAGATGTCAAAGCAAAAAAAAAAAAAAAGAAAAGAAAAGAAAGCTGTTATGTAGCAATAATGTACAGGCAGCTGAAGGGAATAATGACTGCCCAGATATAGACTGCAGCTACGGGAATCACAAGAAGAGGCAAGTGAGCTTTGACTGAAGCAGATGGCTGATGTAAAACACAGCTTCTCGGAGGTAACAGTATGCAAATCTCAGCCAGGTGTCGGCCACGAACGGCGAGACGACAAGAATCCGAAAAGAAAACGGCAACTGGCTGGATTCAATAATGCTTTGAGACTAAACTATCCCGCTGAGGACAAGCACAAGAGCGTTTGTCTAGCAGGAGCTGTCTGGGTGTTTTACACAACACATCAAAGAGATCATTACTTTAGAGCGGCGCTGCCACAGATTCCCATTAAGAATGACAGAAGCATGTAATTAGCATCAGTTTGACAACGGATTCCATCACAGCTAAAAGATGAAAACATCAGAAGTGCACCGGTTACAGTAAACTGTTAATCATGTATTTGTGGTATTTTAACTGTTGATGAAATTTCTGTCGACTTTTAATCAACTTTCTTCAGTATTTTTAAACAACGGTTAAACAGATAATATATTAGACATGAAGCAGTCATGGAACAAGACAATTATTGCTGTTGGTTGCATCTCCAGCTGAACAGAGTAGTTAATTAATTGATGGATTGTTAAAAGAAACACAAATAAACGCCATCGCATTTTGATAAATGATCCGTTGTCTCATCTCATGACAGGATACTAAATATATTTTGAGGTCTGTGCTGTCAGTCGGACAAAATGAGACATCTGAAGCCGTCATCCAGTGCTTCAGAAACGTATCATGAACGCTTCTCAATATTTTTTGTGTACGTTATAAAAACAAGTGGTTAATTCATGAATTGAGATAATAACTGGAATGTTAAAATAGAGTATCGTCGCCTCGCCCGCCAGAGACTTGGGGTATTCTTCTAATCGGATCTACAGCAGTTTGTGGTGGTTGGGTTCACAGTACAAAGCCAAGTGTCCTATTTAAGGAGCCCAGGAGGAAAACGAGCAGGTACTGAATGCCCATGCAAGTAAATGATGACAGGAGATCAGGGATGTGGACCGCTGGATGAATCCCGATAAAACGCAGTCGAAATTCTGCAATGAATTGGATTGGTTGTTACATTTGATGAATCCAGCAAAACTGGCAAATGTTGTCTGGTTTCTCAAATGTGAAGCTTTGCTGCACATTTATTATTTCAAACTGAAAAGGCGATTTCTTCTCTCTCTCTCTCTCTCTCTCTCTCTCTCTCTCTCTCTCTCTCCCCCCCCCCATTAATTTTACATTACAGAGACTAAAGGAATAACTGATAAGTATTCCAGCCGGCTGTCAGTAGTAGTGTTGTGAATACACATTATTTTGTGAGGCTTCATACTGCATGACATTTGGAGAAGATACATCAGAGTCATCAATGATATAGTTAAGCGCTGTACTAATCAATTAATTAATTAATTAAGAAGTAGGATTTGGTCATGTACTGTTATTACATTTACTTCATTGAACTGTATAGAAAACATAACAGCATAAGTTGGGATAAGGGAGGATATGTCTTTTCCCATTATCAAATGATAAAATAAACTTCTTAGATATTGACATTGGCTGAACAGTAATTATGTCTCCGCATTGCTCAAGTGCAGCCGTTACAGTGAATAGTGTTCAGACGAGCCTCAACTACAACTGTTTGCCTGAAGGACTGTTTGGTTTGTATGTGGATAATGCCGGGAAGATAATATACAATCAGTTGGGAATAAGAACGAGGTTCACGGGTAAATAATCTGTTGGAGTCAGCCAGAGCGGGGGGAGCCAATGTAATCTAATGCACACTGGCCAAAAGAGCAGATGGGTAAACTGATGATGTCTCAGTGCACGCCAGACAACAAAACCAAAACAAATGTCTCATGAGTAAATCTAGTCTCTCACATCTCTACTTGGCAATCAATAAACTCAAACTACCAATGAGTTGTTTTTTTTAATTTGTTTTTATGTTTAAAAATACTTTTCCAGATTTCAATTTTCATGCTTAACATTTTGTGAGACTTCTAATTTAAACACTTTTTAAATGATCCGTGTTCGCAATACCGCTAAAACTGTGATGAACTTCTTCGTTCCCAGACCTGTGAGAAAGATCCATCTTTTTAGTGACCACTTCATTTACCACTCTGCAGCCTGAGAATTAACTTGGCACTGGCCGAAGAATCAATATGAAGTAAGGCTGTGTACAAACAGCACTGACCAACGAGACAAACACGGCCACGGCTGACGCTGAGGAGGTGGTATTTGCTGTTGCTTGAAGCTGGTTGTTAACCTCGCCTGTGTAAATGACACCTTCAGGATTTGCAGGTCTGGTCTGGTGCCAAATTTAGATCTGGCTGCTCTGAAAGTAAATAACAAGCCAAGGCGAGAATTTACTTATCTCCAAGACATCAACCCCTGGAGTCTTGATAAGAGGGATTAACAATCTCTGCCTCTGACTTTGAACTTGAATGCCTCAAAAAGGGATCAATAATGGATCATAACCTCTCTTTTTCGTTAAAAAAAAAAAGGAAAAAAAAAAAAAAAAGGACTGCACTCCTGAATGAGCCACAGATATACTTTACACTTCAAAATCAATCTTTATGCAAATCCAGGACTTTCCTTTGACGACTATACTGTTGGCCAGCGTTGTGAGAGAAAATTCCTTCCAACCAGGGATTAGGAAACTGACAAATGCCGACTATTTGCTTTTAGTTTTTATGCTCTAAGCTGTTCAAGCAGCCTGTCTGGGGGTCTAAAAGAAACTGAATGTGGTATGGTGATATTTTTATGCATAAAGATAAGAGCTGACTTGACTTTTCATTAGAATGTCTTACAGCTATTATTTTATAGGGTACGCCTGTTGTTATCCTTGTTCTAGTTTCGTGTTTTCATTCATGTCAGTCAAAAGTAAAGCCATTTGATTACCAATAACCTAAGTTAAAGTTCCTATAATAATGCTATTATTTATAAGGACTACATAAACATTTAATAAATGGTGTATGATAAATTACTGTCCAGTTGTATACAGCTGTGTTGATTAATGTGCAGTGTTTATCACCAATTATTATGTTTACAATATAAACCTATTTTCCTTGGTGGAGCTATGGTTGTTCACAAATAAACACTTAAAATGTCCTTTCTAATGGTGTGTTATAAACCATTCATGATTCTTGGTTTACAAACTTCTCTTAAATGCTAAATGCAGACAGGGTATTGCATAAAATGTTGCCAGAAGTTTTCACGCACCGTGTTTGTGGTCTTTTCTTACATAACGAATGTTGTCGTATAAAAACGTGAATATGTCTCACTTTTCACACCACCTTGAACTCCCTTCTGCATTCAGTGGGAGAGAAGTGCTGTGGGCAGCCGCCCGTTGGAGGCTCAATCTTTAATAAGGTGTTACAGTCCACGAAGCTGGACTTTTATAGAGCTTGGGTGAAAATGAACTGTTATCAGTGTCAGCAGAGCAAACGATCCAATCACAGACGGGAACGATGGCTTCCAACTGTCCTAACCGCAGAAGAAAGCAGATGATGCACACCGAAACGTTCATCCAAACATTTTTTTAAATTCTGGGTAATGAAGTGGGGAACGAGAGGTTTTTAAACTGATACCAAAATACACCATCTGCAATGAATATATGACTCTTCTACTGCAAAATATATCCTTTATGTTATTCATAAATGGAAAACCATCTCAGCAATCACCTCACATCTCTGTTGCAAATGTGCTGCTAACAGCAGTGATTTCATTCCTTTATATGATCTGACCTGTAAAGAGAAAAACTCCACCGCTTTGTAAATTGAATTGGATGTCTTTCGAGGGCTGGAAATAACAGCAAAGTAATGTTTCACCTATTATGCTGCCAGTAAGAGAAAACTTTGTGGTTGGATCCCCATACATTTATTTGATTATTTATTTTTATTTTTGTCTTATGTTACCATGGATTCACATCCCAATGTTAGAGCCCCACCGATACTAAATTCATATTGAGATATGAGCAAAATGTTGAAATGAAATAGTTGGCAAAGTCCTTTAACTAAGTAGATGTAGCAAAACTTGGATGTATCATTGATACGTCAAATATAAAGTCATTTTTATATGACCTAAGCAAGATGAGGACGTGTTGGATGCAAAAATCAAGAGTCACAGGGATAATGTGAAGAAATACCTCTTTCATGGTTTAAATTATTCAAGGCTCAACCTGTAGGCTGTAATTTTATGTTCCCTAGTTGAAACTCCAGCACGCCAACGATGTTTATGATGTTGTGCTTCATGTATAAAACCTTCATCTACAAAATGTATACTATCTGTGACTTTCAAATCATTTAAGTAGACACCACAAAATGTGCAAACAGTCAGGAGCCAGAGCCTCAGAAATGTTGTAAATGTCACTTTTCAAAACCCTTCGCAAAGATTTGTTTCAGGACGTGTCTGCACTGAGGGCAAATCACAAGTAGCGTTTTAGCAGGATAGCAGCAGCTGTTTTGGAAGCTCTCTGAGCCCAATATATAATCACTGCAGTTATGCACAAAAAAGGTCGCACTTACATGCATTTAGTGCCGGTAAAACGGGAGCCATTAGGCCGTTTGTGTCGAGACAACTGACTGAAATAGGATACGCATGAAAAGCATGTCTGAAGCACCCATGATGCAGGCATGCTGCAGTAGCTGACTTTGACTTTTTTGAAAAGAAACAAGATCCCCGGTGCAATGTTCTCATTCTTGACTCTTCAGAAAACCTGCGATAGTCAATGCCGACTCGATAGCTCGGCTGCATCAGCAATCACACTACAGGTGAAGGCAGTCTGCTCAGCTGAGCAACCACTGAGACATAGCAATGCAAGTGAGAGATCACACACCTCCAAAAAAAAAAACACGCGCATATACACAACACACCTTGTCGCACACTACACACCTTGTATCATTAGTGCTCAACCTGACAGCTGAGTAGCGCTTCCTTAACAAATACCCTCTTGAGTACAGACTCAGCCTGCCTAACGAGAACAGAATCAGTTGTCATGCTATCCGAGACATCATTATGTCACCATTGATTTCCTGTGATTTGAAAACATGCAATTTCCCTCTCCAGTCAGCCTGTCAATTTCCAACACTCCCCGCTTAGTAATATTTTGCACCTTACACCACTCGCAGTTTCAAACGCGCAATAAAAGATAAACCTAGCCATGCTGACAATTACCACGGAGCATAACTAGCATGCGTTATCTCTAGGAATAGAAAACCCTGTAGAATAAGAAATACGTGTTATCTAAATTGATCTTGTGGTTCACCAACTGGTACAGTAACTTTATTTTCTAATCCGAGTCAGGGAGCGTTTCAAAATTGTACTTAAATTAAAAAAGACAATGTGCAGCACAAATAGTGTTTTATATGCTGCCACCCTGCCGTCTCCTGTACTGTCACTGATAACAAGTTGGCTGATCTGTTGCTCACTTGTAGAGCGGGCTCTGATATCTCTGCAGGTTCTGAAGTGGTGAATTTGCATTGGAACAATTAATGGTACTCTAAATAATTATTCAAAACATATATCAATATGCATTCAAATGGTTACCTTTCCTAGTCAAAGCAATTTAGGGTTTGGTAGGGCTGGATACCGAGCTTCCATACTTCTATGGCACCGACCGAATTGCGAACATGTTGTGGAGTTATATATATACTGTAGAAATTCTGTCATTTGGTACCAGATTTTGATGCCACTTCATTCTTTAAAAAAAAAAAAAAAAAATGTTGGCCAATTCTGAGTCGCATGTGCTGCAGTAACAGGAAGCTTCTTTGTGAGGCGTTTAGGGAACATCAGTAATTCGTGGAGTCTTTCGATAGCTTGCGTGCAAGGCCTTTTGGGGAAAGCTTAACATTTTAGCTCCATCAAATTTACCTGGACGCTCTCCCCTTCTGAAATGAATGGATTTTTATAAAATTGGTATCAGAACAACTCACGTTCAGGAGCTGGTATTGAAGTCAAGATATCTATATCGAAAATGTTTGAACGAGACCCAGCAGCTCTTCACGCTTTGTCAACTGATCTTTGACGAACACACATGCTATGTTTGACGTAACAGGCTTTATGTGAGTTTAATGAGGCTGCAATCAAACAAAGTTGTGTATGCTTGCGCATGAATATGGTATAATATAACCAGGAAAGCGTGCAGTAGTTTTGTGTAATCCTGGTCAAACCACAGAGACTAGGAACTTGACTCAGTGTTAACATTTAAGAGAAATACACTGCCACAATTCAGTAAACCAGTGCAAAAAAAAAAAAGATCAGTGCAAGGTGATTATTCAAGTCAAGCTGGTATTTTTAATTATCTTTTGCAAACCATGCTTCCAATTTGAATGATAAACTCTTTCATTTCTCTTCCCAGTCGCTGCTTCTGCTCTAATTACATAACAGGAAACCACATCTCCAAGAAAGCCTTAAACGGGCCGGGGTGGCAAAACTATTGAAAGCGTTCTGCAGGTTTCTTTGACTTCTTTAAAAAATACATATAACCACACTTTTGTAGCACTGGAATTTAACTTTAACAATAAATGTCAAACATTAGCCCCCTCATGCCAATAAAGTACAGGGAGACATCTGGGATTGCCATTTTATATGTAGGGGTGCAAATAATGATTGTTTTCATTATCGATTGTGTCGATTATTTTCTTGCTGTTTGGTCTTTAAGATGTCAAAAACTAATGAAAAACCATGAGTAGTGTCTCCTAAAGCCCAAAGTGGAACCAGAAAATATTAACATTTAAGAAACTGGGATCAGAAAATTTCATTACAAATGATAAAATACCATGAATTGATTATTACAACAATTTCCTGTCGACAAACTAGTCAATTCATTGACAAAGTTCTGGTTAAATGGATTCGGGAAATTGGACCAAATGCATCTCAAATCATGTTTTTGTTACAATTTTCTCATTTATTTTACTGCTTAAAGATGCATTAGTAAGAATTGTTTTTTTTTCCTTTGACTGAGCTGAAAACCACCAACACCTGGACCACAGAACCAACAGGAAATAATGTTCTTTCTATCGCCAACCTCTTGAATCAAGGTCACCGTGTAATAAGCTCTGACAAATGTCAAACCCATTACATAATCCCCTGAGCTGTATCATTATAAGCATATGGCTCTAACAAAAAGCACACCGCAGTCGAGTGGTGCGAGCCTCTGGCTAAGTAACTTTCAAATGGCACAGCTCAAAATACAGAATCTAAGTCTGCTCTTCGCCATTTGATTCAAAGACTTAAATGTATTAAAGAGCTTTCTCTTTAAGAAAGAGCTTTCTTTAATACACTCAGCTTTAAAATAATTGCAGCATCTCGACGTTCTTCGGTAACACATGGACGTTCATTTTCTTGTCTAAACAGAAGCTGTCTGAAATCCGCTCTCCCTAAAACAAATAACCATAACAAATTCATTGCTATCATTAATGCCTTTAAAATGACAGCAAACTGTATTATGTGTGTATGGTGCTAATGAGTGCCATTATGTGATTGAGAATCCTTTATGGGCTTTCTATGGGATGAGTCAGGGCAAAGAGCCAAGCCATTGAAAGGCCAGAGGAAAGAGGAGTGGTTCGTCACCATTTCTGTTAACCCTGTGTGTTATCTAAAGGTTTAAACAATCACACGCTCTTCGCATCAGCCACCTTCAGAAAGTTACGCAAGAACTGTCGCCGAGTGTCAGCTTCAAACCGGATCCCAAGGCAAGGACAAGACTAGCGTATAACTGAATATTTATCACCGTATCCACAAACAGAAATCAAGACTGTGGGGATATTTAAAGACTGGGTTTCTCTGTCAAAGATGAAAGATTGTGCACACAGGATTGTTTCCTTACGAGCTCAAACAACACAGAGCACATCTGTTTTAATGAGCTGTTGTGACTCCGTGGTGCAAAGAGGTCATACAGCGAGTGTCAAATGACAATGAGAAAGATCACACCAAAGGATCCTATCGATGCAATAAAAATTCAAATTTACAAGTGGAGATATACTCGCGCATTTCCAAACAGAGCTGCGATCAAATCAGGATTGACATTTTTCCGGTTGACACAGGTGTGCATGACGACGCCACTCCAGTACAGTTAAATAAATTCACATCAAGCGCAATTTCACCCGAAACATTGAAAGGCAGACGTGATATATACAACACTTAATCTTAGGTTGGGACGGATCTTTTTGGGTAGGCTACCTGAATAAATTTCATGGAAAAACAGGTTCGCCATAACGCAGTAAATCAGGGCCTGTTGTAATAATGCGTTAGCCTCTGTGACATTGATCCTATTAGGATGTTTGTGTGAATTAGAGAATGAAATTAACAGGCATGTCATAAAAACTAAACTCAAAATACAAAGCTAGATGTGGGAAATTTATATATTTATAATGCACCATCAAAGATTTACCATTTACACTACGATAGCTATCATTTTCCTTTCAACATTTATGAACGTATTAGACCATTTTAGGCAATGCTGCAAATCAATTAGCAGTTCTGCTTACAGGAAATAAATTGCATTTTATACGATTTTTGAGATGAGATGAGGTTAAGATGAGGTACTCGGTTAGTTAGGTATTTAATTGCTGGGTTCGCCAAAACATTCACTCATTCACATCTGGACCGGTTCATCCCATTTGTAATATGATTCTGATTTTATAATAAATTCGCCCAAAGATCTGAACTTATATACATTATATTTCAACAGTCATTAATGTAAAATTAAAAAAAAAAAAAAAAAGTGTCAATATCACAGCAGGTTTAAAAACTGTTTCTGGAAAGCAAAACTTTGAACAATCCACAACGTGCAATCCTCACAATGTTAAAACTTGTTCTGCAGGAATAATGAAGTGTGATTTGTGCGGTGTGGGGTGGAAACACTGAGTGATAATGGAAGACAAGTTGGCAGGCAAAGCGAGCTGCAAGATAGCAAATCCAAGACAGCTTGCATGAGAAATCACATGGCTCACTGTAAACAAAGCAGTTACGCAACAATCTGAGATTCATGCAAACTGCCAGGAGGCAGGTTGTCAACGATCCCCTAACTAACTACATTGCACCGGGTGAGCCTGTACAAGGGGTCAGTGAGGAAGCGCAGCGGGGAGGGGTGGGGGGAGACTGGAGCCCGTTTAAACCTGTAGGGGTGGCTGGTGGAGCCCATCCCCCCTAATGTGACTCATGTTTCCCCGCTCAGTGTTGCCTGCTTCCCGCACAGAAGGGGGCGGGAAGGGGAGAAGAAGCGCCATAATAATCTTGTTATAAACATGCAGTAGTAACATCCTGCAGTTTCATATTTAAAAAAAAAAAAAAAGAAAAAAAAAAAAAAAAGGCAACCACGTGCTGTCATTGACTTTAAAAAAAAAAAAAAGAAAAAAAAAGCAACATGTTTATTATCCGTGAGAAAAGTCACTCTGAAAACTTGAAGGAAAGGAAAGAAGGTGGGATGTTGAAACAGGGGGGGGAGAAGTAGCGGCTCGGGAACACGTTTCTATCTTTCGTTGCGCATCTGTGCGTAAAAGCAAACAACAACAACAAACGTGGCAAATGCCATTTGAGATGATGACAAAAACCAAACCACACACACACACACACACACAGAGAGAGCACTGCTCGGCGGGAGGGCAACGCTTGTTCAATCATAATACGGCTGGTGCAAACGAGAGAAGGTGATGCTCTGAATCCTGCCTCGCAAAGAGCAAGAAAACACGTCACACCGCATGGCTCTTTATTTGTTGACAAGCCAAAAACTCCGGCGCCGGATTTGCAAAATTGGTGGCAAAAACAGGCCGGCGCTGCGGCAACCACTCGCCCTCCTCGCAAGTTACCTCGCCGGAAAAAATGTCGGGGCTAGCTCGCGATAGCTCTGCTAAGGCTATAAATGCCACTGAGGAAGAGAGAGAAAGCACATTCGCCTCCGTTAGCCCGCTAGCGCCCATCCCCCATCCAACCAAGCCTTTCCCTGTCTGTGTCCACCATCTTTAATCTGTGCTCCGTCTCCCTTACCCACCCGTACAAAACACGAACCCCCCCCCCCCCCAAAAAAAAACCCCACAAGACACTCACCTTTAACGACCATCGCCGAATCGATTATCACCTTCCGGAATCATAAATCGATTTTCGTTTTAATATCGTGTGTGTTTTAATATTGAAAAATTGGCCGTGCGAGCGGAACCGCGCCTTGAGAGAAGAGCAGCAATCCTAAACCGCCATCTGGTGGTATTTTCCTCTCTGTGATGCAGCGGGAGCGGCGCAGCCTCAGACCGAGACACAGCTGCCCCCTGGCGGACACACCGGGCCGCGGCGGACACGCGCCTCCGGGGCCGAGCACGGGAAGGGAGGGACCCGAGACCCCGCCAACACAACGCCGGCGGGGACGCGCACAGGAGCGGCGAGAGACTCCCACTCCTCACCCAGTTCAATCATTATTTTGATAAAAAATAAATAAATAAATAAATAAATAAATAAACTCTGTTGGAAATAGTATATCCCAAGCAAATTAAAAGTCCCAGAAACAAAACGCTCACTGAGCACCTTTTGGATCTGTGTGTAATTCCTTTCTTCCAATTAAAAGACGTAAGTAGGATCTGTAAGGTGCTGGTGCAGGCTAATGCAAGAGTCCTGCATTAAACCCCACCTTCAAAAGTTTATACTGTTCAGTTTTTGTTAAAAACTGTTTTAAAGTGTTGTTGATTCAACTTTACGTAGTTTGTTGTTCAGTCCACCAAACTCCCTCACTTGATAAATAAGAAATATCATATGTAACACCTGATGGGTGTACCTAATAAACTAATCTGGATAAACGAACAGGGTAAATTCAAGGGCTGCCATTAATGTCTAAAAGTAGTGAATAATGCATATTACATACGTTTTTGAATGTCCAAACTCACAGAAATCTATTTTGTCATACAAGACAAAGAAAAGTTTGTGTGCTTGAAAAATTAAACAACCAATTGTCAGAATAGTTGCCGATAAATTTTGACATGATTGGCAAATCAACTGCGGCTGAAATAAACTCGCTGTATAAACTTTCTGCAAAGAAATATCGATGATTTTGTAGTTTCCAAAGTTGACAAGATGTGAAATAGTAAAAAGCCACTCTCTTTGCAAAGCACACATCAGTGCATCAATGACCTTTGACCTGGGGCTTTGCTTGATACCTCTACTTCCCGTCCTAGATGAAGAGAGAGAGAAGAGAGTGAGCGTGTGCACGTGACTGAACTCCTACACCAGGTCCTTGGGCTGAAACCGAATGTGTGTATAAACCCAATTACAAAGCCTGGATGGACTCACATTACTCACTCCAGCTCACTGTGGCCTGATAGGAGGAGAGGGAGACAGAGTCAGGGAAAGCATGACTTAATCATATTAGTCCCACTTCAGAGTCATTAAGTGGATATGAAACACTTGCATTACGTACTGTGTGTGTGTGTGTGTGTGTGTGTGTGTGTGTGTGTGTGTGTGTGTGTGTGTGTGTGTGTGTGTGTGTGAGAGAGAATGACACCAAAGTATAAATTTGGTTGTGCCCACCTTTTCTGCATCTTTGTAATAGATAAGACAGTAATGTGCATATACACACACACACACACACACACACACACACACACACACACACACACACACACACACACACACACACAAACACACACATGTCCTGGGTGGTGTTTTATCTGATGGACACACTGTTGTTTGCCATAGCAACAGGACATCTTGCCCATAAAAGCTGAGCAGAGCTGCCCCTCAGGGTTAGTACACAAATATACACACACACACACACACACACACACACACACACACACACACACACACACACACACACACACACACACACACACACACACACACACATATAATTACACAGACATAACTAACATTATTATTCTTTCATGTTTAGTGTAATGAGGAATTCCACAAGTTTAAAAATAAAAACTGTAATACAATGAAGAGGCTTTAAAAAAAAAAAAAAAAAAAATTAAATCCTCAAAGAAACATTTTGTAGATTTGGAATTGGTGTGCATTTAAGAAATCAAATGGGAAAGCATGCATATCAACATATAACCCTACAAATGCAACAAATACCCTTAAAAGATCATAAGTGAGTGAATAATCTGTGAAAATAATCGGGAATGCTAACATGTTTATTTTTTTTGGTTGATTTTACAAGCTCACTTCTGCACAGTCATGTTGGAGTCATATTGTGCAGTGTCTTGCTTCAGGCCACTTCAGGGAAAGTCTCACTAATTCACACACACCACTCAGATCTGCTCTGTAAACCAGTGAAATAGTTCACATTTCTAATATCTTTAAATTCTCAGCTGATTCCCATAAATAACATTTGTTTTCTTGTGATGTCTATTGTAAAAAGGTCAGAGGTCAGCTACAAAAGAGAATAGATAACACCCATAGCTTGTGATATCTCGTTGCTATTTTTGTTTGTTTTATCAGGTTGCATGATTCATTATCATTGGAAAATGGTAAAAAAGAAGAAAAAAAATATCTTTTTGGATCAGCTCTCTCAAGGGAGGTGCTCCTGTTGAGAAAATATCCCTCCCCAAAGCAAATGACATTTGTTTGATGACTAGTATTGTCAGAACTGGGTCACAGCAGCCGCATGCAAACAACAGAGGTAACATTTGTCCAGGTAAAACAGGGAAGGGAATTAAATCAGCGCCAGAAATGGACGATTTGCTAAAGATGTATTCGTCTGTGTTTCAGCTGTGTTCTGTAACAATCATTTGTAAACAATTCTGTCCATTTCATTTACAATATTTTATTCACAACACGTGGAAATTGTTTCTTGACATTGAATAATCACTTTCTTTCTTGCAGATATTAACACTGTATTGTATTCAAAAACATCTACTATGACAATATATCACATTCGTCATGTATGATGGCGAAAGCTACAGTACAGGTCTCCTCTCAGTAGATAGGGGTTCAAATATTTCTACTGTGAGCTCTAAATTTCATATTTCAGGGCTTTTTTTTGTGTGCTTATTTTGACTCATAGCGCAGATGTAGTGTAAATACACATATATTTATAAACTAAAGGATGACAGTTCATATAGTTTGCATAGCTGACCTCCAAAATTGCCCTGAGAATTGTATTCTGTCTTTATTTCAATGTTTGCTATTATACTGTCAAGCCTTTTAAAAAAAGAAACAAACACTGCACATCACAACAAATGAGATACTCTCCAGCTGATTATGCCCTTGTGTTGTGATTTTTTTTTTCCAGCCATGTGCAAACACTGTCTGTTGCAACACTGAATCGAAGTGATTTGCTCTGGGCCCCAATTAAACGTCTCCTCTGTTTAAACACATTCTGCAGACACTTGTCCACGTTCATCTGTCTCAAATCGACACGATTCTTCAGCTTCTGGAAGTGCTTCACTGAGACTACACCTTACTTTTTAAGTATGCATGGCGCAGTGCTTTCTTACATAACCAGCAGACGTCTGTGTTTGATCCATGCTTGTGTTCCCATTGGCCCAGTTTTGAGTTTCAATGAGAAACTGTGTTCTACGTATACACACAAAAACATGGCCCCACTTGGATGAACACGCATAACACGCTCATCACACCATCCACAATATCTCAAACTTTTCCTGGGGCTGTAACCATGGAAACAGAGGCTGTCTGGTGCAGCATCAGCGCCGAAAAACCCTTTTAGACTTTGAAGGTAATCACAGGTTATCACTCCGGATGTCAGTAGTAGTGACAAATATCTCAATCAGTGGGGAAGCACAGGTCCGGGAGAGTTTCGAGAGTTCTTTGATGGTGGTTTGATGGATGCATTTCAAACCTTCTCTCTTTCTTCAGGCTGAAACACACTCATTGGACGGATTGAGTTATGCAATAAATTCCTTTTTTATTCTTTGCTCTGTCTCATCTCAGGGCTGTTGACTAACAGAGAGGCTTTACATGACTATTCCACGCCTGTATGCCTGTCCTATTTTTAATTTCCTCTGACCTTGCTTGCAGCGTTTTCATCCCTAAGGTTTTTTTTGTTTTTTGTTTTTTAACTCGCTGTCTCTCTGACACTCGCTGTCTCCCTGACACTCGCTGTCTCCCCTTTCCTGACTCCCTCCACATGTCTCTCTTGCCTCCCCCCTTTTCTCCTCTTGCTCTTGTCCTCCCCTCCCTCGACTCTCTCTTCCACCACAGTGGTAATGCAAAATATATGAGAGGCTGAGTGGTATATTAGCTGGGAAAAAAAAAAATCCCACTCCAGCCTATCACAACCTCACTTGTGAACCAGTCAGTCATCGGCCGTCACATCCACCTGCCTCAACTGGAACACACAGCTGGTAGTAGCTGGTAGTGGACACAACCAAGGTTTTCTGCTGCACTGTGTGTCATTCATCAGCAGCACAGGCTCCCAATTTCCCTTGAAGATCCTGCATTTTATCCTCATCTTAATCTCAGCAGGAGTATTTTTTTCCCACTTTTCTTTTTAGACTATCTCATTGTTCCTCTCCACCAAGGAGGCCCGGTGATGAATGTGTCCTGTCTGCTGCTGCAGTTCAGTTATTTCTGCTCTCATCAGCTACTGCTGTAATGAGAACAAGCGTTCAGACATCCAAAGGAACCCAGCTTTGAATAATTACATCCTGATTATGGTTCTTAAACTGGCAACGCCCCAAACAGACGCATAATCTTCAGAGACGGAGGAATATTGATTGATGCTGAATTCTGTTTGTTTATGATATCACCAAACTGTCAATTAAACTGTTACAAAGTGTCAGTTTAATGTCCATGAATGGTAATATCTGGATGTGGATAACACCCTGTATCTGGATGACATGGTGTGAAATTGGCAGAGGCACACATGTGTGAGCATAAGTAAGAAATACACTGAATGCAGAACCCAAGTTTAGGGCACTCAAAGCCCGCTCTACCTTTCAGTTGCGACTCTATAATTAATTACATCTTGACCAGAAATGGAGCAAGACAGACAGACAGTCCGGAAAGCTGCTCGAGTCTGTCTCTGACGTGTATGAATTCATCACAACCCTCTCTGAAAAAAAATCCTCCACGATACTCCCCATCCTCCCATCGTCTCCCTCTTCTCTCCACTCTACCAACTCTCATTCTCCTTCCCCCCCTCCCCCTTTCCTCCTCCATTTCCTCACTGCTGTCAGCTCATCTCTGCTTCTCTTAGCATATTCTTTTCACAACAAGTCCTCCCTGGAGGCTTCGCCTTTGAGTCTGGATATGATGAACCTGCTTCCAAAACCTGCACAGCAGTCGATGGGATTTAAACAGTGCCCCAAATAGCTGGGTCCGATGTACTTTTACTCGCTGTAACCATGGAAACACTAGATATTTCTCCTCATCCTTAGAGAAACTGCCTAAACCAGATGCATGGATGGATGGATGGATAAAAGCAAGGAAGAAAGAAAGAAAGAAAGAAAGAAAGAAAGAAAGAAAGAAAGAAAGAAAGAAAGAAAGAAAGAAAGAAAGAAAGAAAGAAAGAAAGAAAGATGGATCGATGACCACCATGAATCTTTTCATGGCCTGTAAAAATTGCTCTGGGGACAGGCTCATTACAAAACAGTACACAAAGAAATTTACTTTTTCTATCAGTGCCCCATTTGTCCACATTGGACTCTTTTTTTTAACTGGCAGTTTGGGCTGCAATTCAGGGACAATTATGTGAAAACATCACCCCGGTTGTTCAATAAATAACAAGTTTAAAATCTGACATCCCTGATTTCCATTCCAGCACAGCATCTGGGAGTAAGCTCAATCGGGTTGCAATAAAAAATCCAAACTGTAAAGGTTCAGTTTCCTATCACACGCAGCCATGTGTGATTTTGAATATCTTTATATTAACATTGTATCAAATGAGTCGTGTTGCTCGAAGAGTTAAACCCACATCAAATCTGTTGCCCACCTTAAATCAATGAAGCATTTAGCATCAGCTAATTGTTTTGGTTTTGTGGCCCACAACTCTTTTGGTATAATCTCCTGGGTCTTGTGAACTTGTTTTCTGATTTTACACCTGCACCGGCATGACTCCAAATGAATGCCAATGTTGTTCACCTTGTAATTCGCAACAGTTGACTAATTACAGCAACAATCAATAGGAGACACTTCACACAACACAGATTATCCATTAGTTGTTTGCAGCTATCAAATAGCACTGTTGACAGTGATATCCTTGGCATCACAAAGTAAAGAATTAAATAGTGAATTCACCTAATTGGACATTAAGGAAACCTGCCAATCTGCATGACACAGATATCTAAAGAGCAAATCATGTAGCACAGAGACGTCTGCTTGATAAAGTGCTAATATTTTGGCAGCATTATATCCATAATCCAAATATGGAAGGATCTCTGTTACCTCTCATCATATACTCATTGCTACATACTGTGTTTGATCTTAACATTGACCGCTGTGAATCTGTGTGCCGGTGGAGGAGTCCGTCTCTCTTGCTGACTGCGTAGCAGCAGCTGAAGGCTTCTTATTAAACGGTACGATGGTCCAACCCAGCAACAGTGAACACAGCTACATTTGATAAAGGTTAATACAGCTCAAAATGGAGCAGAGCACACCAAGTGTTATACAGCTTCGAAATGTCAAGGCAATTACTGTCAGGTTGCAGAAAGATGAAAGTGTGTGAGGTTGTGTGTGATGTTTGTGAGTCCAACGGAAGACGACAAGAAGAGAAACTGTCCTGAGCTCCTTCAAAGTCTGCCTCCTCTCAGCATTTATCATCATAGTTTCAAAATGTTTTAAACCCTTAAGACTAATTTTGGGGAATTTCCATCTGAAAAAAATCCCTAAGTTTAGTCAGTAAGAGCAGCAAAACTGTAAGGCAACCTTGGTCTCTATGGATGAGAGACATAGAATGTTTTGAAATAGTTTGAAATAAGTTTCCTCATCCTCATTACCAGGCAAATTGCTAAGTGCGGTTGACACTGCCGTAACTTGGCTCAGAGATGGCATTCCAGTTAATCTAAAGGTTGTTGGACGGGGTTAAAGTAAAAAAAAGACTTCACACAAAACACAGATATCAATATCACAACATAAAGTTTCCAGCTCCCAATTTCCACTGTTCTAAATGTGATTTAGCAGTTATGAGTAACTGAGGAAGAGTAGCTTATTTTGATCACAGTTTGGGAGCCCAAACTTTTGCACATGCCACAATTACTGTCATGTTATTACTGTTATTATTTTATTAGCCTACGGGTTTTTTTTTTTTTTTAAATGTAAAAGTGTATTCATATTTTGAGAATTTTTTTATGTAGCTATATCTTTCTCTTTCTCTTTCACACGCAGAGTGAAAGATAACGTTCAATGAGCAGTGGTACGGTGGATGTGACGCATGCTCAGACGTTATGATTAGTTCTCCTCCTCCTCCTCTCTCTCTCTCTCTCTCTCTCTCTCTCTCTCTCTCTCTGATCAGGCTGAGGAGGATCATCTGTATCAGTGTTCAGGGAGTGATGGACGGGGGTTGCAGGTTGCCATAAAACACAAATTCCCCCCCCCCCCCCCCCTTTCAGTGTGAGGAGAGTTGATCGCAGGTGGCCGGCTGAGGCGCGCCGCGGTGCCCTTGGGAAGAATCCCGACTACCGCAGGAGAAATAAGGAGGAGAAGGGAGGGAGAAAGAAGTAGAAGAACAGATGGACAAGAAGAGATGATGGAGCGTTGGATATGCTCGGTAAATGATTGAGGTTGACCGCCAGTGAAGTACGATCTGCGGTTTTTGCGGGAAAACAGGTGAGTCTGTGTGTGTGTGTGTGTGTGTGTGTGTGTGTGTGTGTGTGTGTGTGTGTGTGGTGGGGGTTGACGGTAGGTGTCAAAATAAAATAAAAAACAACTACGGATTATTGATCATAGCATATTCTGCACTAACAAGAAATTTCAAGAAGTCACTAATTGGGAAACCGTCTGGGAACTCGGGGTCCATCGATTCCGCCGTGTGCCGATACGCGAGCGCACGCAGAGTGTGTGTGAGTGAGCGAGCGCTCGCGCGCGCGCGCTTTTCCCCATTCAAGAATTCGTCATGTGTCACGGGTCGGGCTGTCATTGTTGGCTACCACTTAATACACACACGATGTTCGGTGCATGTAGAACGAAACCTCACGTTGTGTCAGGGGCGGGATTCGAGCCGTTATCCTTGGAGGCGCGGGTGGCGCCGAACAGTGACGATCAACTAGGGATATGATGACCCATGACGTAAAACGACTATTTAATTGAATCTAAATGCACCAGCACATACAGCATAGCCACTCTGTTTTTTTTTTTTTATTTGTTTTTTTTTACTGTGACTGTGTGAGCTCGTGTGCGTGCGTCTGTCTGTGTTTTCAGCTCTCTGGCGTCACAGGGTGCATCACTGAGGAACCCAGATAACCTTGAGAAGAACGTCTCATCGACACTCACTCACTGGCATTTACATAATAACGTTTAACACCCCTAAAGCAAAGAACATATATATTTTCACTTAATATATTGGCAGAATAATAACTGTAATCAGTCATACTATAACTAAAGACGATAAACTTTGACAGCTGCAAAATGTTTTCAGTCTGTTCAATTATTAACAGTGCAGGTGTACCATCCATAAAGCAATAGGCTTGTTAATTAGTCCATATCGAAGATGTTATTGCTTGTAAGTCCTTAGAGGATGTTGGTCAAATAACAAGATGCATAGATACACAAGGAGGACTGCGATTTGATCAGAGGAGCATTCTCGGGAAATCCAAGCTTTATCTGCTGCTGCTCTCACATTGTACAGGTTTGCTGTTGGCTCCTACTATAGCGGCTCATTTTTAGGGTTGTGTAAGGTGTGAAACGAGCTTTCGAGAATAGCAGCAGCATTGCAGAGGCAGGCTGCATCCTCCAGCACAGTAGATTTAGAGAAGAGTCGGACAGTAGCGCACGGATCTGGTTTTGCTCTTTATGTGTTCAGGAAGCTGCTGATCAGATTTCAGCTAACCGTCAGTGAGAGTAAAATGACGAGATCTTCTCAAGTGTCACCAGAGAAAAACCTTTCTAGTTCATTCAGCAAACTGAAATCGACATTCACAGTTCGTTATTTCATTCAATCCAGATTCACGTGTCACAGTTTCATGCGAGGTATATTTGGAGTCGGTGAGGGAATAAGTCACTCTTAAGGCAGTAAAATTTATTCAACACCATCTTCAAAAAGAAATGTATTTATAACCCAGTTTATATCAAATTATTCATGGGCACCAGAGAGACGCACAGAGCAAAAAAAAAAAAAACAGCACTCACACCATAACCCCCGGAACTGTTTTTATAACAGGGCGACTCACGCTGATAGGTGGGAGCAATATGTGTCTCCAAAGAGCGCAAAGGCCACATAGCCAGCCACAAATTCACTAACTCAGCCTGCTACTACCAAATCAAAAGGGCTGCACCACTGATAATGTTAGGAAACAGCAGCGAGCCGCCGGCTTTGTCTCCGTCGCCTGCTGCAGCGACTAAAGCTTCAAAGTGATCAGGAAAAGGAAATGCTGCTTTTATATCTGATATGGATTGGACATTTGTAATGTCATGTAGTTGTTTGGATTGTGGGAGAGGAAGAGATTTTGCCGTTTGGTTTGTACTGTGATAGTTTTCCGTGAACATGTCAGGGTGTATGAGGTCACTGTGTGCAGGACTGCTTCATGCCTCATGTTTCATTTGCTGGAGTAGAACCAACAATCCTATCAAGTTATTTTTTTTTATCAGTTTCATAATTATTTTTTTGATGAATTTGTCCTGCTACATATAGTATCAATATGTTATCATAATACAAGATACAACGCAGTATTAAGAATGACTTTTACTATGATCAAAGAATTTATCCAAATTGCCCAATCCTGGTGTTTATCTGTACCGTTTTATGCATTCTTTATGTTTAAGCATTTTTGGTCAATTACATTAGTGTTCATTCCTACATGGAGACAGATTTTTGAATTTGCAGCATGCAAGTTGCAGTTTGCAACATGAGCAATTGTTTTCTTCCTGCTCATTTTGACAATATGTCAGTTGTCAAAACAAACAGCCTCTTTTCAACTCCTGTAGGAGCCTGTAAATTGTGCAGAAATTGTAAATTTATCTGCAATTTGCAAGCGGCTATCATTTGTAAAACGTGACACTGCTACCGTCTATGTAAGCAGTGCTCACAAATCACTGTGGTTACGTGAGCTGGTTGAGACGGAGTAAATAGCAATAATGAATCAAGTTAAGAACCTTACACTTGTCTCTTTATTTATTGATCAGCAAATCTCAATAAAGAGACAATTGATTCGGATCAGCTGTTTCTTCAAATGTGAGTAACACTTCACAAATCCAGGGAAATAACCGAGCAGTATGCTCTACATGCTTGTGCATGAATCCACATTATGTCATCTGAAACCAGCAGACTGCTGAATGTTTTACAATACAGAGAATGTGCCATAAAATGTGCTACCTGCACATCCACATTGTTCTGACGCAGAGAGCTATGCGTCCGTTATAAGTTAGTCATCCGTGCAGCATGCGGGACCTTGGGGAGACAAATTGAAAAGAGATGGAGAAATTAAAGACGGAGAAGGAGAAGGAAGTGGATTAAATGAGACGATTAACTCTTTTCATGTCATTATTGAAAATTCTGAATATCTTTCACAAATTGACTAATTGGAGTGAGAGAGAGTGATGGAAACAGACAAAGGGGAAGATAAATCATAAAAGAGAGAAAGATCGGAGGCAAATGGAGCAGGAAGCACTCGCTTATGTAACTGTCCTTGCCAACAATCTCTAAGCCTCCATGAAGGTCGTGTTATCCAAGGAGACTGAAAGTCATGATAAGGCCATTATGGTTCTGTGTAATTCAACAAATATAGACTTAATATGAGGTGTCATCATGCAGGGACAAAACAATTAAAGTAGTGATTGGTCAGATGGGTAGAGCTTACGTACGCTGACAAACACACAGGACACATGGGAAGGTGTGAGTCACTGCTATTATTATCTTGGATATTAAAGATATATGAGATACCAAGCAGAATCCCAGAGAGAGAAACCGTGAGGCAGAAAAAAAGAGAGAGGGTTTGCAGGAGTGTGTAAAATACATATATGTGGTGCTAAAAATGTCTTGTTTTTTGCAGGTGTCTGTCTTCTCTGAAGTTCCAAAATGGAGTCCACTCACCTTCTGAGTGGCTCTAAGAAGAGAGTAAAGATCCACCCTCACACTGTCACGGCCAAATACGCCACGCAGACCCCCTACGCCCCCCAACCCGGTGTGCACACACACTTTCCCCAACCGGGGGACGAAGGCTACGATGATGCGCCGTCTTTTGAGGACTTTGGCTCCTTCCTGGAGGAGACGTCTGACAGGAAACAGCTGACGGAGAGCAAGAGGTGGCCTCTGACGCTGTTCGGCTCCAAAGACAAAGACAAAGACAAGGACACGTCTCACAAACTCCAAGCCACCGGGGGAGGAGAAGGGAGCGAGGGGGGAGCCAAAGCAGCGAAGGGGGCTGGGAAAGGGGTAGGGGAGCAGCTGGCGAGTTTTGGTGAGGCGTCTGTGTCCGCATCTCGGCTCACCTGGGTGGGGCTGCTCGGCGCGGCGCTGGCACACGGCTGCTTGATTGTTCTGACCCGCCTGGCCTCTGAACGCTTCAGCCTCGGCCCGCTGTTTCTGCTCTTGGTTCGGTCCATTGTGCAGCTCCTGTCTGTGGCCGTACCTCTGCACAGGGGGGAGAACCCTTTTGGACCAGAGGGCTATCGACTACGTCTGCTCTTTTACGGCATCGCCTACACCCTCTCCCTTTGTTGCGCTTACTCCTCTTTAACCTTTGCCTCCCCCGGAAACGCTACAACAACCTGGCGCCTGGCTACCACAGCGCTGTCAGCGACTCTTGCCTTCCTGCTCTTGGAGGAGAGGCTGGGATTGGCTGATGGGATCACCATAGCTGCGGGGCTTTGCGGTTTGGGGCTTGTGTTGCTTCCAACCGCAGACGAGAGCAATTCCGATTCACCAGTCGACCCGGTTGCGTTCTGGAGGGGTGCGTTCGGTTGGTCTCTTTCAGCCCTTGCAGGGTTGTGGATGGCTCTGGCGTTGGTCGGCTATCGTTCCCTGAAGGAGAGGGTGGGAGTCGGCACCGCTTTGTTCACAGTAAGCTGGACAGGCTGCCTGCTCGCCCCGGCCTCTTTAGCTCTGCTCCAGGAGGGCTGGTCCTGGCCAACGAGCGCCCCCAGCCTGGGGCCTGGTCCTGGGCCTGGTCGCCTGCTCAGTCGCAGCCTTCCTGGGAATGACGCACGCCCTCACCCCGACTGCACCCTGCTCTGGTCTCGGCCTCTCAGAGCCTGGAGGTACCCGTCGCCATGCTCCTGCATTTGGCCGTGCTGCCGTTGGCGCCCACTGCGCCTGAGGTCGTGGGGAACGTGATGGTCGTGCTGAGCGTCGGCTGGCTGGTTGCGATGAAGCTGCTCCCCTCTCGAGGTGGCGGTCGGCGCCAGAGGGAAGAGTACGAGGAGATTCTAGACTCGCCCATCAAATAGACACGTCCCCTCTCCTTGTCACATTCCTCTTTTCCTCACTCCCTCCTTCATGAGATTGGTTCCAGTGTACATAACAGACTGCTAAATGTTTATTGGAGCTTTATCTATTTTGTATCGTCCTCTTTTGCTTTTGGGAAAGTGCCAATATTGTGTTGTCTGACATAGTGATTAGAAGTGATGTGATATTAAAATCTGTCTGATGAACACTGCATTTCTGTATCCACTTGTAATCAGTACTCCCCAGTCCCTCCCCCCCCCCCCCCCCCCCCCCCCCCCCCCCCCCCACCAAGAAGTGCGTATATTGGCTACATTTCACGAGAATGTAACGTCAGTCTCTTCGAGCAGCCAACTGAGGTTTGGCCAAGGACTGATGCCATCTATTTGGCTGCCGGTGAGGGAGAGAACAAACACAAGAGAGAGGAGCGAGACACACAATCAAAGGAAGATTAATGGGGAAAGAGTGAGAGAAGATGATGGGATGGGCATACAGATAAGGAGCAGGGGAGGAAGTGGAGTGATGGCAGATGACGAAACAGAGATGAAAGGGAGGCAGGGCAGAAAGCGACGCTGGTGGTAGCTGGTTATTGTGCTGCGTCTGGCCTGCTGGCTGATAAAAACGTGTGTGGGGACCAGTCATTGTGTCTAATAACTACCTGCCAGACACATAAGCACTGTCACTATATTTTTCTCGTCCTCTCCTCTTCTATTTCCCTCATCATTAGCCTCCTGCTTTCCTTTTTGAGCCTTTTTCTCTGTGTTAAAAATGAATGACCAACAAATGAAAAAGCATCCATTCACTAAAATCCCCCCCCACACACACAACACAGATGGAGGCTTTTAATGAAAACAAGTGCTTCCGCATTGAACAGACCAGGGCATCTACGTCTACGTGTTTGTGTGCCTGCTGGGTACCATGGTGATACCAGTGAGGCAGAAAGTCTGGATATGAGATACAACTCCGCGCTCCTCTGCATCTTGTTAGTTGTGACATTTAAAAGAAATAGGCCAGAAAAAAAAAAACAACTCCACCCAGCTGCAGTGTATAAAGAAAGGTGCATGCACACACACAATTACACAGAAATGGGCTCAAGTATACACTTATACCACGGTTGTAAGCGTTTCATTAGTGAAAATGTTTCTGTGATGTCAGCGTGCTGGCCTAATTAAACTTACATATGGTTAAAATGTTATTTGTTGCTACAACTAAGAACTGTAGAATAGGACCGTTTTTAGGAATTTTAGTTAGGCTATTTATTACTTTACTTGAGTACTTTCTTGTTCTGCTACTAATTAATTATACTTTATTAGATTTCAGAGGAAACTATAACTTATAAATTTAAAAACTGCTTCTATGTTAATGCATTAAGTTATGATCATCATATAATATTATAATTCTAAAAAAATAAATGTGTCCTGCAATCAGAAACCATCACATCAAAACTGTAAAAAAAACCAACCAAAAAAAAACAACGTAAATTTCCTTCAGCCACAAAAACCAGTCGCTCTTTATGGTTTCCAATAATGAGCATGAACGTGTGTGTGTGTGTGTGTGTGTGTGTGTGTGTGTGTGTGTGTGAGAATGACGCGGAACGAGAGACGGGCGGCAGCGTAAAAGTTCTGGCAGGGCTTCATACATCGTAGAAACTCTGAGCATCGTCAGTCGTGGCCTCTTTGCATTCAGGCACTCCCAAAGCAACTAATGAGCGGGAGAGACCTGCTTGACCACAATGGTGTGTCAAGAGGTTTTTGCTCTGACACACCTTTTTGCGGTTGTGGCCATTTGCAGACATCACCGCAGCTACACAAACACCGAGGCAGTGGTGTAAGCTCTGGCATGTGTTGGGAAGACTAAAGCACATGCACTGACTCAGACAAATGAAAGTGCATGCACATTAATATATAAGCAGCTAAAAATGAGTTTGTGTGGGAGAAGGGAGGAAACCTTTCCATGAGACTGATTTGGTTGTTTAGTTCATTTTTTATTCAATATAACAAACCCACAACATTTATGATTTATGTTCATTGTAACTAGCTCTCGCATAAAAAAAGTTATTTGAAAAGAGACACACAAAAAAAAAAAAAAAAAAGAATGTGCAAATTCATTCTCATTAAAAGGAGTGTTTCCAGTCAATCCTTTCTTTCTTTTCATTTGGATTATTCATGCGTCTCCTCTGTCCTTCCTCAGTGTTCCTGCCTGCTCTATCAGTTTGATCAGCTTCAGGTGAATCCGCTGCAGCTCTGTTGCCACGGCAACCAAAACCCTTTCCATTGTGGCCACGTCCAGTGGCGTAGTCACTTCCTGCTCCTTCACCCCCAAGCTAAATGCTGCTCCCAAACCTGCGGGTCTCTGTGTTGGCTGCTGTCCCACCCTGCTGTCTCCTGGTCGTGAAGGCATCGCTTTCTCCAGCCGCTTCAGTCGAGCATTTTCCTCATGTCTGCTGCGCAGGAGCATCTCTAAGGTTGCGTTCAACCTCCTCTCCCTCTCTGCTTCCTCCTCTCTGAGCTCCACCAAGCCCTGTTGCAGCCTGAGACTCGCCTGCTCTGCTTGTGCCCTGCACGC
Organism: Embiotoca jacksoni; assembly: GCF_022577435.1. NCBI lineage: Eukaryota > Metazoa > Chordata > Actinopteri > Embiotocidae > Embiotoca > Embiotoca jacksoni. Next base: position 9,550,571 of record NW_027185318.1, on the reverse strand, counting down.
CGACTCCAGGCTGGGTACACACTGCTGGCACGTCCCCTCGGCCAGCTTGTCCACCCGGGTCCTCAGAGAGCTTATTCCTCCACAGCACTGCTCCGCAGATTGCAGCAGCATGTTCTGTCTCATGTGGGAGTCCTCCATAGCGATGAAAAGCCTGTCCCAGCGGGAGAAGTCTGAATGGCAAGGTGAGGTTGGAGACTCACCTGTAGGCAACGACCACATGGGTGCATTAGTTATAGAATCCGACAGGCTGAGAGGTTATATAACTTGTGCCAAACATAATAAAACAATAACCAGTAATTCACAGGAGAGCCCACAATGTAATTTCTTTGTAAAAATCAGGTATCAATAAAATATTCATCAGTTGTACTTAGACAAATTGTAGATACAGTGGGACAAAACGAGACTATGGGTAAACGAGCACTTTTTGCACATATGCAGAACTATAATGTATACAGGGGAACAAAATGAAAATTGGATTAAAACTCAGCTTCTGCTCAACCTAAAAAGCACTTCATGTATTTAGCAGTTACAATATACTACCAAAACTGCAAGGTAGTGAAAGTCGTTTCGGGAAAACATTAAAAACGTACAGAAACTCACTTAGAGGACTTAAATGGTGAATAGGTTCAGTCCAAAGGCAGTTTAGCCTATACTTGTGTGTTTTAGACCGACTAAATTGCAGGTGCTGTTTTTTCTTAATAGTAATGGATGAAGTACAATAAAAACAGATTCTTTTGCCCTTAGCTAATGGTAGTTATTGTCCCACTGTACCTTCATTTAAATGCCAGGAGGAAGTTTTGAAACCTGACTCAAACAAAAAAGTTACACTGTAAATGATGAATAATTAAATAATAATACAGTATACACAGCAAGTTTTTCCCAGTAAAGCTCTTTTTATGCTAAATTTATGGTATCATCTGCGTACAAATGTACATTACAATTGTCAAGTGTCATTATGTGAACTAAAAATAAAGCATTGTGGAACAACCCCGTGGAATAGGCTCACACCCCCTAAGATAAATAAATCAATGTGTTAATGCATATATCCGAATGTATCAAAATGATCTGACTCTCTTGGCTCCCTGAGGCATGTTAACTGAGGACACATTCTTCACAATGATCCATCTGTTCAAACAAGCAGGAAACAGAAGTGACAAAAGGACAAATAAACAAAACTCACCCTCCTGCTGGTCCTGAGAGATCTCGTTGTTATAGTTGTCTTCATAGTCAAGCTCATTTGCACACAAAGGTGAGGCCACGGTGCCAAGCACACACAGCACCCGCCAGACCCTCAACACATGCATGACGGAGCTCTAAAGTGTGTTGTTCCTTTAGGTTTTGCTGGGTTAAGACCACGTATCTGGACGTATTAGGTATGTTTATCGCAGAGTTTTCCTGCTACTACAGACTCGAACTGCTCGCTTTTTTTCCCTATTCACCCCCTACTCAGCCAGCTGTTGCCGGTGCCGACTTATAAACCCAGAAAGAGGGGAGAAGGAGGGAGGAAGCTGAGGGTGGGACCGAGCCGCTGAGCTTGGGTGAGTAATGCATCGATGGAGGTAATACGTCAAAAGTCAAACTGACTGGGAAATGGGGGCATTGTGGGGGAGAGAGGCAGAGAAAGGAGGGTTTAAACTATTTTGCAGAACCCAGAAAGTTTGTGTGTATGTTTCATTGAAAGAGGACTAATATTTGAAAGCAAGACTATCTCAGTCAGTTTGCTGATACAATAATGTTTCGACACTTGTGCTGATGTTACAATTGGTTTGAGGATTTAGCTGAAGTTAATCTTACTCTAACATATTTTTTAAAGGATTTATTTCCCAATCTTGTTGGTTTACTGTTAGTTTAATAACATAGTAAAATTTGTGGAATTTCTTCCAGAAAAAAAACATCTTTACTAGTTTAATAATATTAAATATTTAAGCCTTTTAATTGTCCACTGGTTCATGGTCCAAGGTTCTGTGCTATTATTTCTTAATTAAATGTAGTTGTATAGCCTTCAAAACTCTAGTTCAATTTGAACAAAGAAAATACATTAGTATTCAGTTATATACTATATCAATGTATTCAAACACACAATCAGCTTTCTTTTGCTTTTTGGTTATCAACAGCCGATGTTTAATACTTTTCTTCTTGGCAAGAATCAAAATTGATGAGCTTCATCTTCTTTCCGTACATTTTACTGTTCCCTGTAGCTATATTTACATTGTTTCCGTGGGAACTGCCACATTTGTCTCTTTAACCTATTTACTGATGAGTCAGAGTCCCTCGCTGCACTATACATCAACACCAAATCCCAACCTTCAGCCTAAAAAATTGCAACACAGCAGAACTTGAATTATATCGCTGCGAGTCTGTTGTCCGCACTTGAATTAAATTTTGTTGCCAGGCAACATTGTAAAATTTAGTTTGATAGATCTTGTTTTGTTACCGGGCGACCCTGTTGATTAACCTTTAAGAAGAATTAGAAGTTATGGCATTTTCAGCAAGGCCAGCTGGCCCTATTCTTACGGAGAGAGCACTCCTGTCAGCAGGTGTCGGGGTTAAGCAGCACAAGTCGGACATGTCAAGGTCAGAGTAAAGAGCCCTGACCTTTCTCCCTGCAGACCTCCAGATTGAGCTCTCCGCTGCAGATGTCAGCATGTCTGCGGGTTACCGTGTCTGATTCTCTCGTCTGGGAGGGTATAATTGTAGCAGTGGGAGTAAGTGGGGGTGAAGCTGGCAGATTTATCTCAGGAAAAGAGAGAAGCTGCAGGAAGAGATGGATAGCAGGATTTTCAGAAAGAGCAGAGGTAGAGACAGAAGGTGGATTGTTGGTGAGGAAAGGTGCAGAAGGTCAGGGGAAATTTGAATGATATTTCCTATCCTCGTCGTAGCAAAAAAAACAACCTTATTGCAGGCGTGAGTGTGTACATTTCCCTGGCCCAGTTGTAACGAATTAAAAGCTACAAATTCACATGTTAGACCTTCCGGTTTCTGTTCTCATCCTGTCCTTATTGGTGCCCATATGAGGCATGTCCACCTCTTTTTTTTTTTTTCTTCCTATAGGTCATCGTTCTATTTAGGCCGTCATTATGACTGATATTTATCAGCAGCCGACAGACGCCGTTTACTGCCACCCCCCCCCCCCACCTGCACACCACACCTACAGTTTAGCTGTCACGCAAAACACTTCCAGCTGGCAGTGAAGAGGAAGAGAGATGACAGATGAAGGGAAGACGGAAAACATAAATAGAAAAAGGAAGATGAGAGGGAAAGAGAGACAGAGATGATGATGATGATGATGATGAAAGTTGTATTTGAGTAGAGTATCCCTCACTCTTATTCTATCGAGACCAGAGAGAATTAGAGGAAAACAGGTCCTGTCGTCTGGTTCGTTTTGACAAAACCAGGTTTGCCAGGGAAAATGGGACAATGGGTGTTGTCAGCAGAACTTAGATTAGCTATAAACAGCAGATGTAAAACAGCAACAGGACCTCACTGATGAACAAACCGCATTCGAACACAACAAAGCCAGCCAACACGGGCCGGTTTATGAGAACTGTGCAGGATTTTTGGGTGTATCCCTTTTTGTCCCCAATGTGTAGGATGGGGAAGGGGAGGGGGGGGGGGGGGGGGGGAGGAACTATGGAGATACTATTAAAACACAGCACACTGTAAAACAATAGAGCCATTGTGTCCGAGTATAGCAGAACTATAGTAATGTCTAATCATGCCAAATGAGATGACTATCGTATACCTTAACTAAAACAGTGCAGCAAGAGGCCGTATCGCAGAAGTCAAAATAACATTTCAACTGAGCAAAGCCTTCGATTCTTTGGATCTTTGGGCCATGAAGCATGGCATCATTCATATATTTGCTATATATTTTTCATCTGATCATATATATGTAGGTTGAAATGCAAGAGGAACCCAAAACTAATTGTTATGCAGATGATATGGTTTTGGATACTTGTCTTTTCATAAACTACATTTTGCCTGAAAGATTTTGTCAGCTAATTCACCTTAAAATGTTGCTAAATGCAGATCAAATTTGGTTGATGTTGCCTATAGACACCGATACAGTTCAGGGGAAGAAGTTACCTGTTGCAAATACCAAGATACCAATCTGTCTGTGCCCCTCAGGTGGAGCAACGAAAAAAGCCAAATAATAATCAGAAAAGATCCCAATTTCCTTTACCTGCTTTCATAATTTAGTCAACTTAACCAGACCTGCAAAACATCATGTCAGCTTCCTCTTCCTTCCTGTATCAGAAAGGAACATAATGTGAAGCCTGGGGAGATCCGTGATATCCGTTGACGGACAGTTTGCACACTGGAAATATCCAAATTTGCTAGAAAATGGAACAAAGATTTGCTGTGTCAGGTTAGCGGAAGAACACTCATGAGCAACCAGCGACAGATCGAGGAGAATCTATTCTTGTTTGTTGAGTCAGGAATGAAGCACTCCTTAAATCTGTCTTTAAGGGTTGGCTGCACCTCCACCTCTAAAAATGCAGCAGAGCTGATATATTGGTGCGATACAAGTGTTTATGGTGGCATTGAATCACAGACCTCCCGACTGTTCGGTGATCAATATCACACAATCTGTGCTTAATCGATCTAATCTGTTTGGACAGGCCCAGGCGGCAGAGAGGCGAAGTGGGAGCAGAAAGCAGAAGCGCACACACTTTCGTCAGCATTTTTGGAAAAGTATTTCAGTGTGTGTGAATGCGTTTCCAGGTTGTGGCACATTTCATACCCAATCAGGTCTCATTATTGTGTTATGAGGTTACTATAATTAATATCTGAAGGGACGCTTAACCGCAAGCTGTGCAGTGCGTCAGGATGTTTTTCTTGAGAGATGTGAAACATTAATAGACTTGGCAGCCTGATCAAGACCTCAACCTGGAAATAATTGTGACGTGCGCGTGTCTGAATCCAAGTCGAAAGTTTTGGCTGGTAGTGTAGTAGCAGATATTAACAACAACAAAAAAATAATAGGAACACCTCGACTGCAGAACAAAGATAGAATCCACAGATGAGTTGGATTGACGTGAAATCACCGTTTGCATATTTATTTCCACATCTTCACACATGAATAGAATAGAAACTCTGACCTCACACTGACATCAGGTCAACGCGTGACTGCATGTATGCACGATTTAAAACTGGAAGCGGTTAGAATGGGAATTTTGCAGCTATCCAAACCAACACACATCTTACAAAAGCATAGAGCTTGGTGGGTGATTACATCAGTGCAGCCAACGGTACATTAATACGTGTTTCCATCCAGGGTCCCCAGAGTGGACCCACACCACAGTAGAGCCGGGCTGCCATCGTGGAGAAAATTAACAACATCTGGACATGGAAACTTCTACCCATTTCACCTAGTGGGGGTATTTAGGGGGTAAAAGGGTGTAAAAAAAAAAAAAAAAAAAAAGAGTGCCTGATTTTAGTGTGAGGAAACACCCAGAGTGCGTACGAGGAAGTATAAAGGTCCCGTTGAACCTGGTGTGTTGTCACCTCCCTGTGCTCCCCAACATATATACGCATGAACAGAAGTGACACTGTGTTTCATATGGAAAATGAGCTCACCTTGTCGAAGCACGAGTCAAAAGATGGCAGCGTCGCATACATATGCATATGTCTACTTTTTTACAGGTGTCACAGGTTTGGGCTGAAAGCTGGAAACACGAGTGCACATGGGTCAATCAAGAAGACCGAGACGCATAAATTCATGTATTCACACCAACAGATATGTAATTATACACTTGGCACAAAGTTTGATTAGTTCTCTCGCTTAGCTACATGTAAAAAATAAAGATTTAGTTCCACAGACTGAAAACAACTTTACACTGCTGACATATAACGGTCAGTCAGCCTCGTCTTCCAGTCTGAAGCCAGGAAATATTACACACACCGAGCAGACATTACATCTACCGCTACAAGTGGGGACTGATACGCAACAGTCATCATTTTCATACAACTTGAATAATACATGAATGTGACTAAAGGCTAAAATTATTGTGGCACTAGATCACGTTTAGAAAAATAAGCACTTTAACGTCACTTCACATTTTCTTCCCTACAGGATTAATTAAGCTGTTTTACCAGAACACGTTACAATGGTTGTGTCTTCCCAATACAGTCTACAATGCGGTTTTCTTGGTTCCATCGCAGCAATTCCCACCAGCGTACATCAGCTGAAGCTCCTGTCAAAGTCTGTAGCAGCTGAAATACTTTGCGGTGGTGTCACGTACCCGGATACACCCTACTGGACCACGTCCTAAATGCCCGATGAGGACTTCTCAACATCTTCTCCATTAGTGATGGGCTGCTCGACTGCTGTTCTGGGAGCCGTCGTGCATGTGCTAATCGTCCCGCTGGGCGCTGGCAGCTGATCCGTTTGGTCCGACGCAACGACACGATCAAATGCTTGATTGACAGATGACTGGCTGCTCATCGCCGAACGGGACCCGGTTGCCCGGCTGTCGGCGGAGAAGCTGTTGTTGTTGTTATTGTTGTGATTTGTGTGGTCAGTTGGCAGTGAGGTTAAAGAGGAATACGTCGTGTTTTTTTCAGTTTCCGGCGGAGACGTTAAAGTCCACGAGTCCTGGTCGAAGTCTGGAAGTTGGTGGACGACAACGGGCAACGGAGTGACCTGATTTAACCCGATGGGCCCATTAGCTACACGGTTGCTTGCTGACGGCAGATCAACGGCATTATTAATCGCTGACTGCCAGTTATTGGAGCATAGGACTGCTGGAATGCTGCAAGGAGAAAAAAAATAAATAAATCATAAAATATAAAACATTCATATTCATATCGTAAAATATTCTCAGAAGTCTTGTTTCTGAGGAAAACCAGATGTCCTGAGTTTTTCCTACAAATACATCTTTGTGATGAAGTAGGCCATCTTCTTGCTGACAGAAATCTGTTGCCAACTGAATTACAGCTTCAAATAATAATAAAAAAATAATGGGTTGGACGACATGTTGTATATACAGAATATTTTGCACTGGCACTTGGCCTCCGGTTTCACAAGAGACACTTTCATTTCAGTTAGCTTTACTTAGAGAAGGCTCACTGAAAGTGCACTTTGTTGGTATTCAGGGAAAACCACATATTTAAAATGTTTTTCACGCACTTAAAAAACTGTTCTGTTTGAGGTTTTTAGACAGAGCATTAATAAGATAACTTTCATGTTTATGTTGATTAAGAAACTGAAGCAACATCGAAATGTAAAATGCATGGTTCATTAGACAGCGAGGATCTGTAGCCTCGTACTGCCGTGTGAACAAAATTCTCAGTCAAGATAATAACCTTAAAATGTGAAAATATCATAGCTACGATAATGTTTCAAAATTGCACACAATGCAATAATTTTTGCTCCATAAAAGTTTCTTGTTTTTAAGTTTTAAATGAGACTGTACAAACCTGGCCAGCTGTTTTTGTAGCTCCTTAGCGTGTTGGTTGCACTGAGCAAAGTAACAGGCCTGAGCGTCCACAAAGTCAGTCAGGCTCCGCATGTGGTCGGTCTAAAAATATAACACATTATGGGTGGAATTACCTGAAAAGTTTGGCTCTAAAATATACATGCTGAGCAGTAAAAAAAAAAAAAAAAAACGATAGCAAGAGTAAAAGCTCCTCTATAAAATGACCAAGACGCCCAAAAAAACAAATATCGGCAGAATTGACATCCTTTTATTGACGTAATTTATACACGTTGCAATCTTCCTATTTGAAAGATACTCAATGACAGTTGGATATTTGATTTTCATGCTACAATTCTTACAAATACCGCCACCAATATAGTGATGCATCGACTTTTTAAGCAACATTTTCTGTCTTCACAGTGTGTTTGTGTGCACGTACGTGAATGTTGTCGAGTCCCTCCACAACTCGTTTTGCGATTTCTGACTGTCGATCGAAAAGACTCTGACAGATCCTCAGCTCCATCTCTGCCTACACACACACACACACACCCACACCCACACCCACACCCACACACACACGGTTTTTTCAAGCATGCCTTTCTATTAACAGCTTTGTTTCTAAATTCATCCTGTCAGCAGAAACAAAATGCCTGCAGAGCTCAAGTCTAAATGAACTACAGAAAACAATAGGAAGCATCCATTGTCTATGCTAATAAAAAAAAAAAACATATTTACTTCTCATATTGTTTCTCAGAGAATAACGCAGTGAGTAGTTATAGCTGAGTGCAATCAAAGATAAACATGAACTCACCTGAGAGATTTCCTGAGCCCATATCTGTTTGGAGGAAAGAGAAACTATTTTACTCTGAGACCAAACTGCAAGACCATCTGTGTGTCAGTATTCATGTCCCTTTACACAACCACTGACCTTCAGCCATTTAACACGCAGGAAGCTGAACATGTAGGACATATTTGACAAGTAGTCGACCTCCAGCGGGTTCGCATTCAGGTTCTGAGAAAAAGACCAGAGAACGCAGTGGGAAGGATGAGAAAACACTTTACACTCTGTGTGAGAGATGATTTTTAGCCTGTTTTTTGCCTAGCTATTATACATTTATTGAAGAAAAATGATCAGTATTTTAAAAGCACCAAATATCAATCATCATTGTAACTCACTCTGGACTCTTGGTCGGCCTCGTTGGCTTTCCTCAGCCGGGTCTTAGCTATGTCCAAGTCCAAACGCTTATTCACCAGCATCTTGCGCTCATTCTATCAGCAAACAGACTTATTTATGATCCATGAAACAATTCACAAACAAAATAATATGCATGTAAACCTTAAAAAAAACAACATAAAAAGTACCATGATTATGGAGATAATTGGTGTGCATGTGATACAGATCTGTGTGTGTGTGTGTGTGTGTGTGTGTGTGTGTGTGTGTGTGTGTGTGTACCTGGATGGCTTTGTATTGCCCTTCAGTGAAAGTCCGCAGAGGAGTGAGAAAGTGAATGTTAGTGCTTTGGACAAATTTCCTCTCTGCCTCGCCGAGCTGCTTCTGAGCTTCTCCACACCTGATCAGCGCAGTTCCTGAGCACAAAAACAGAACCACAATACATACTGGCAACACTCCAACATACAGTTTCAACAATTGATCACATGCTACTTTTTCAGACCACCTAAATCCACATTGCTGGACACTCACCATAGGGTGTGTTAGAGCCAATTTCCAGCCCAGCCTGCGTCATTTGATCTCCCAGCGACTCATTTGCGCGAGGTCGAGGTGGGACGCTCCACTCCAAGGACCCATACAGCCGGTCCTCCAACCGTGCTCCTGTTTATCAGGAGTCATACACTGTATCAGGCTTAAAGGGCTCTCTTTTCTAAAAAAAAAAAAATCCACTGACAGTGTATTTTGCAAGTCTGTATTTGTTAAGGAGAAGCCAGTGGGCCAGTAAAATAGCTTTTTATTAAGTGACTTGAGCAAACAAACAAGTACAAAACACAGCTTGACTTTGGGCTTTGCCATAAGCCCGTGAGGTATGCAGAAGGTAAACAGAAATGATTCTGCAGGGAGACTAAAAGCCCTCGGTAGATGGATAAACGTCACATTATCTGAAAATATATCCAGCTCAATGGTCCCTCTTGTTTGACAGATTGCAGACCACGTCCACTCATAATTCCATCAGCTGAGGTAATTGAATTCAACAGGCAAAAGAACAACCATCTCTATTTGTCTGAATGGGCCAATTACAGCCAAAGCAAACAGGGGAGGTCAAAGAAGAGGTACGTATTGTAGGAGGATAAACAGAGCTGAAACAATGGCATGCAGAGGTGAAGACTCAGCCATTCGGGGGATGACATAGACCGTAATTGCTAGTGCCCTCTTAATGGTAGTGCCCAGAACAAGCTCTGGTTTAGTGTAAACAGGAATACTGCGTATTTATTAGGACAAAATGTTTGGCTGGTTTATTGTCTACATGTGCATGTCAGTCCTTTTCTCAGGGCACCATGATAGAGATGAGATTGCATGACTCAGGTTTTTATCTGTTTGCTGGCAGCTGGAAGTTGCTTTACATCATCCAAGATCCTTTTTCTCCATGTCGAATCACAACACACATCATCCATCTGTCTGTCTTGATGGTCTTCATGAGGTTTCTAAGATTATTTTTCCAGATGAAAGTCCTTTTAAAAGGTGCCTTACAATAATCAATGACATCGGAGCGAGAGGTAGAGATTGTAAAGCCTCTTGAGACATATTTGTGATTTGTGATATTGGGCTATATAAATGAAATTGACCTGACTTGCACACTGCAACATGTGACAGGTAAAAGACACTGTTAGATCATTTCTCTCCTTGGATAAGTAAGGAGAGTTTGATTTATTTAAATTAAAACAGGATTTTTCCAACGCATAAGGGACGTATAGGTACTGTACATCAGCTAAAGGTCAGCGCAGTGAATTTATTAATAAAAACAGAAATATCACTTCGTAAAGGGGCTTTGTTTAAATTAAACTCCAGATTCGAAAGATTTGTGATGTGTTAAAACTCCTTAAATAATAAACATGAATAAATCATAAATTCAGTGTGTCTCACCTGGGTTAGGCTGCAGTAAAACCTCAGTCTGGGAGACGATCTGGTCCGTCCAGGTCTTGGTGGAGTCTGCCCGGGCCAGGAGCTCCTCAAGCCCGGGTTCCAAGTCAGTCTTGTCGGTCTGGCCAAGACTCTCTTCCGTGTACTGCAGCAACGAAACGAAAGATTTGTGTCACTGCGCACTTCTTAAATGGACCATTTGTATCATTTAGAGTGACATTAACGTCTCAGTACTGCTTGAGAACAACAACAAAAAAAAATAATAATAATAAAAACAAACTGCGACCACAAGCCGTAGATTCATTAGCTCATACTAAAGTTGTTTTCATCCCTTACTTGAACAGCCCGGTTGATGAACTGACCAGCATCCACGGCCAACCGCGTCAGATCCATGACAGCGTCGCCCAAGGTCGCGCACCGTCTCCGGCGGACCAACAGAACCTCCCCCGGCCCAGCAGCAAGACAGAGCTAACCCGACTAGCCGCTATAAAAAGCCAAATGACCAACAACAACGACGACAACCAGCTGACCTCGTCATGGCTTCAACCGGCTGACCGCTCCTCTCCAGACAGATTACGGCCCGTTTAGCACCGACCAGAGAGCCCTTTGAAGCCGACGCGAGCGCAGGCACCTGTGCGTGATGTTGACGGTTTATCCTCCTCCGGTCACAAATGAGTACCTTTGTCTGTGAGCTGGCTGTGTTTAAGCACCGGTGTAATAACTAACTGTGGATATTACTTGCGGTTATAATAAATGTAAAAAAATAAATAATCCAAAACTGATTTTAGATTTCACCGATAGTGATTACCTAAACTTCCGGTTGCGATTATTCAAAATAAAAGCATAATCCCACACATCGCCACTCAACCACGAAAACACACAACAACAAAAAACAAAAACAAAACGCAACCTCTAATAAACAAGCTTCACCACACTAATGCAAAGATAGTCCTGCCATGTTGCAGATTTTGAAATGACAAAAATCACACAAAAGACAAAAAAAAAAACGCAAGTCTCCAGTCAGTGTTTGTTAGCAGAGCTCCTACTGAACTGAAAAAAAAAAAAAAAAAAATGATTAAGTTGCAAGTTGTACCAGCAGCCATGCATTGACAAAAAGAAGAAAAGTAATAATCAAAAATACAATGACTTTCTGAGTTTCTGAACTCATGACTGCACAAGAAAAATATATCTCACTTACAAAATGAAATTCTTCATGTCACCTACTCCATCCACCGGACCATCACACAGTCCTCTTTTAGCCTCTTAAGCAAACATTTAGCTCAATTGGTGCTAGTAAAGAATACGGTTAAGACAAATGAATCACTGAGTGTGAGTAGGAGGAGTAAAAGAAGGGGAGAAAGAAGGGATTAAAACAATCAGCTGACAGTCTGCCTGAATCTAAGGAGGGTTAAGAGATTAGAAGACACACTTACGGCGTGTTTACCAACAAAATCAAAGCAGCAAACCAAATCTTTATTACAAGAAAATGTGAAGCAATGCCACTTGTATCATTTGTTTCCAGAAAACAGGAAACTACAAATCGATCATGGAAATAGTAGAACAAAAACGAAATGATCAAGAACTGTTAATCTAACAGTCGAAAGTGTCGGGATCGAAGGGGATCAGAAAAACTTCTTAAATGATCCAGAATCGACGACCGAGTTCCTTGTGGGTGTGTGTTTTTTTTTTTTTTAAAGGTAGGGTCCCCAGCCCAGATACATCTGACAGAGCAGTTTGTCGTCAGTGGCTTCCTGTATGAGGTAGTGGACGTGTCCCTCTATTGACAGCGGCAGACCGAGCACTTTATTCCTGCTCTTTATCACTCCCTGGAGACGCTGCTCGATGTCACACACGTGGGTTTTAGCCTGGCAGAAAGGGATGATATGACATGCATAGGTTGTATTACACCTAAATGCTGATGTGTTTATTAGGCTTATAAATCAAGAGGCACAGTTCAAGAAATGTACACACCTTTTCGTTAACAATCTCTCCTGTCTCATTGGCCTGAGCTTTCGATATTCCTTTGGCTTGTTTGCTCCACTCCACCAGCGGGTCATGAAGAAAGGTCTTAAGCACACTTGGAGGGAAAACATTTTTTTTTTAAATTAAAATTCTATTAGAAATCCACTCATTTAAATATAATCCTGAACATAAATTTAGTTCATTTATGCTTCTTGTTTAGTTACTTTCTCTACCCACTGTGTTTTTATGGCGTATTTTTTGTTTTTAAACAATGATAAAAAAATTTAAAAAAAGGATTATTTGACAGTTATAGCTTTTTTTTATGTGAGTGTACCTCATGAGTGGCTCTCTCTGGTCTCTCATTAGTCTCAGCGTGACCTCGCAGGCCTGCCTGAAGAGGCCCTCCGTGCCCATGGGCCCCATGGCATGGACCATGTTTTGGGTCAGACGGAAGGGGACCACCTCAGGCACGTCAAATGTCTCCCCCTAGTGGAGATGGGGAGAAAGAGCATGACAAAAATCCAGGGAAAAGAGGAGATGATAGAAAAAGTGTGACTAAAAACAATAAACAAAATAAACAAAAATGTTATTACATCTATTGAAACAAAGTGTATTATATTCTTTTTCTAAATAATACATATTTTTAAAGCAAGACAAACCTTGTTGAAGAGGCAGTTGAAGTCGACGTGAACACATTCTCCAGTGAAGGAGTCAAAGAGGATGTTTTCTCCGTGGCGATCCCCCAGACCAAGGATGTAGCCCACCATGGACATCACAGCAGTGGAGCGGCAGTATGCAGAGCGACTGCTGTACCTGCAAACACACACAAAAATTGTATTCCTTAATTTATCCATATCCTAAAACCTTAGCGTGACCCTTTTTACATTTATGACCATCCAAAACTCAGGAATTTCTTTCAAACGTGTTAACTTACAGAGACACACCTTAAACTCAGAAAACTGACCTCGCTTGTTAAGCGGTGACCCTTATAATTATGATTCTGGGAGAGCTGTAAGGAGGGTCGTACCATGATGTGGGGTCAGCGAAGGTCCGGAGGAACCACTCATGGAAGACGGGTGGATGTCGTGCACACAGCACCTCCTTGTGGATTCGTAGTTTCTCCTCAAAGGGAGCTGTCTTAGGAAGAATAAGCTTCCTCAGCTCTTTACCCGATAGGTAGGTACCTGAAAAACACAAACATATATGACCCGAATGAACTTTCTATTTGTCCACCTGTCCTCACAGTTGATCTCTTCCTCTACTTATAGGCTTCACTGCTTGCGTGAGGATACCTCTCTCTTTGTACAGCTTGGTGAGAATGTGTCGCAGTCCGGCAGTGTTGTTGACCCATTCGATGATGCCGCACTCCTCGTTGAGAGGAATCACAGCGTAGGTGCAGATGTGAAGCTCCCTCCGCCTCGACTCAGCATCTTTACGTAGGCACTGCGCACACAGGAAGCATGTACACACACTACACTATGAATGCAACTCTTCACATTGTCACACATTTTTACACACGTGCGATTTTATTAGCTACGAGTGCTCAGGGATTTTAAAATGCTGAGTTTGTATTTATAATGCATACAAGAGATGTTGAGTCATCTGTAAGGGAATTTTTGAGGCCAGAAAAAGAAACAAAAAAAGTAAAAGCGCACTGCCAGACTTAATAAAATGGAAAAGTAGAACTGAGGAAGTATAATCTATGGAAAAATACCTCATAAAATGTAAAACGGTGGGAACTTATTAAAAAAGTATAAAAATACACATCACAAAGCAAATACAGTTAAATGCTCTGCTTGGTTTTCATGTGAAGGAACGAAGATGCAGTTGATTATATGTATGAATAATTTACTGTTGTTAACTTTATTAATTCTAATCTTTTGAGGTTCACATTTTCTTTTCTCGTTGCTGCGCAGACTGAACTCACTCTGCTGTAACTTAATGAATTCAGCAGGATTCAACGAACACACACGCAAGTTCGTTCACTTTGAGTAAACTATCAACCCAAAGAGTTATTTTATTTGAGTGAGATATGACACACACCTTGTTGATGAGGCAGTTGAACTCCATGAGTCGGCAGTCCTTCCTCAGGTCGTCTTTAGGTTTACACATCACGGTGTAGCTCCGGCCATCTGAACCGTTCAGGCTTATCTTCTTAGGCTTCTGTAAGGAGGCCAAGATCTCCACCTACACAAACACAAACACACGTTTCATTTTCTGTAATCGTGTTTCTGGTGAGACGCGACTCTTGCTGAATCTGAAATATCCCACAGAGATGCATGACAATAACCATGACTCTCTTTTCTCTTACAATGTCTTCAAAGCCGTCCAGGTACGCCCAGTGTCCGGGGAAGGCGTCGTGCTGCGTGTTCGTCCCGCCTGTCGAGGGCAGAGTCGGGATGAGGACCGACTGCAGCGGGATGAGGATCTGGCTGAAGGTCGGCTCCTCCACCAGACGTTTGAGCTGCTTGAAGTGGACGCTCATACTGAGGGTGGTGCTGTTACCATCCACCTGGAAGACAGTCAGAAACATCTACTGTGTCTACTGTTGACGTCTTTAAACATTCTCTTTTGAGGGAACCTTCTTCTACTCGCTGCTGCAAGAGTGTTCATTTTCCTCAAGGGAATCAAAACTTTTATTTCACCTAATCTAAACTTATCTGCAAATAAAATGTGTGAAAATAAAATACTGAGCTTTTGAAATACATAACTCGCTTTAATTCCATGGTTTAGTTCTGTTGTGAAACAGATTATAAAACAATATGTATTTTTTGACTGTAGTATGAATGTTTTTTTTTTTACTGGTCCTGTTCTGGTAATCATAAAAAAAAATTCCATCTTAAATTGAAAGATGTAAAGATGTAAATAACAAACTATTGAGACCTGTGTATTTTTATTTAAAATTGTATTTTAATGACATATATAATGTGTGCGTGTGTGTGTGTGTGTGTGTGTGTGTGTGTACCGGCTTGTTGCAGAGCTCTAGCAGCTTGTCAGTCAGTCTGTTGGCGTCTCCAATGAATTTCTCCAGAGACTGTTTAAGGCTGATGGCTTTCTTAAGGATCTGATTACAGCGGCTCTTACGCATCGGGTAGGACGACTGAAAAAAACAAACAAACACACAAATGAGGATTATTTCTAGAAAAAGCATACGAATGATCTTGCAGGTGCTGAAACATCTGGCTTGTTAAATAATCACACAAAATCTAACATGGGACTTGTGATGTTTACAAAAGGGACAGATCAGTTCAACAACATTTAAAGGATTATTTTAAGGGAAAAAAAAAAAAAAAAAAAAAAGCACAAGCACACAACAGTTACACAGTGGCATATATACACTGTATATAGGCCTTTATAGATATAGTAGCTATGGTAACATGCAGGCGTTCTAACAAACAGCCCTGAGGACTTTGAAAAACTGAACTGCAGATTCAAGACATAAAGATGTGATGGTTATCAAGAAGACAGAAACACACGCGAGCACAAACGCCTACCTTGGAGACAGCGGCCATTAGCCACATAGCCTGCTGGGGGTACGCGAGGAACACTTTGGCCACGATGGTCATGAGGACGTTGAACACGTCATCGCTGGAGTGACACACTCTGGAGATGAGCTGGGAAAAGGCGGTCAGGAACTGGTATGGAGCCAAGTTGGCGCAGTGCTCGCTCACCGTCGTGTTGATTTTACTCAGCTCCTGTCGCATCTGTCTGTCTGCCCGCCCAGCTGTGGTGGACGGGTAAATGTCAATCAGTCGATGAAAAGCTAAAAGTATCTGCTGATGAAATATCGCAATGTCTTTGCACACTTACGCAAGACAGCACTGGCCACTCACCTTTCTCACACTCACACACTTTGGCTCCAAAGTCGAGCCAGAGAGACAGCATGCGAGGCATTGCCTGGTAGATGTACTGGTTTCCAAACTGCAGGGCTCTGCAGATGAGAGTTGATAAAGAATCTAATGAGTAACTTATAAAAAAAAAAAAAAAAACATGTTCTCATCTTTGCTTATAGCTTGAAGAAATGGATACGAGCAGAAAGAACAACAACTTACTTTCCGAAATACGTGACGATGTATCGGATGAGGTTCCCCTGTTTCTCCAGCTTGTTGTCAGTCACCATGGGCATCACTTTGTCGTAGTACTTTGCCAGGTAGAAGTTCCCGTCCTCCCACTCTGGTAGAAGGTTCGTCACGTCCTAAAAAAAACAACACCTTACTGTTAAGACAAGTGATGACGAGAGCGACTTTTTTAGGAATCTCCAATAGGCAGCTGCAACAAAGAAGTTGCCTCAACATCACTGATTTGTAGTCTAAAAGGGAATATGCAAATGTGATGACTTGAAATATTGGCATTATTGCCTCTTTATTTCATTTTGTTGTCAGTTTCTGAAACTGCCGCTCAGAAATACCCCCCCAAAAAATTCTAAATGCATTTTCAGAGTCTGCTGCACATTTATGTTTTATGTCCAGTTTTGTTCATTTCATTACTATAAAACCTACTGACTGAGTCCTTTTGACCCAAAAAAACCCCAATAGTGAGCGTGATCGTCGTGGCTGATACCTTGTACGTCTTCATGATGGCGTTGGACTCAAAGTTGGCCGTCTCCTCCATGAAGCGTCCCACCAGCAGCATGGCCTTGCCTTTGGTCTGCAGGCTGCGAGGGTCCGTCAGGGGCTGATCGTCGGGGAAACACTGGGTCACGCCCTTCTGCAGGACGATCAGGGCCTGGTGTACATCGCCCTGACGACAGTCACAACACAGAGGGTTTTATGAGTGCTGTTTTGTCGTTATGCGAGTTACAGATTGTATGCAGATACGTTAGATGCAAGTATTCAAGACACTCTACTTCCTGGTTATACCTTGGACCAAAGCCACTTGGCCTTTTCGGTGAGCAGCTCGGCCAGGTGTGTGTTTTCTGCGTTCAGAAGAGCGTTGAAGGCAGTTTGGTGGTGTCCTGCCTTTCTGGCAACCCGGGTACTTTGTAGCCAGCACTCCCCCACCAGCTCCTGACACACAGTCCTGCAGGGCAGGAGGGAGATGACCATTGCAAACACGAGTTCAGGTTCCATAAGGATAATCAATACTGAAATTCAAGATGCAGATATCCTGTTAAACAAATAACAGAAAATAATGCTCACACAACTAAAAGATGTGATTGTGTGTGTTTCTTGTGTTTATGTTCTTACTCTGGTCCCAGGCTGAGCAGGGCACGACGGAGGGCCAGGATTGGCTCCTTGGCCCTGAAGGAGTTCTGGGTCATCTCCAGCCGATCTGACCAATGGGGAGGCAGCTGGCTGAGGCTCGGGGTCGAGCTTGCTCTGTGTTTCTGCAGCTCCGTAAAGGTGTGCTCAAACTCGCTGAGCATGTGAAGCCTAAAAACACACACAAACACAAACACACACCCACAAACAATACACAACACACACACACACACTTTTTTTAGAATCACAAGTTAGATGACCAGGAATCAACCACAAAGATGCAAAAACATTCGTGATTCCACAGACCTCACAATGTACTCGTATCCTCTCTGGTAGGTTCCACACTCGTAACTGGCAGCAGACAGAGGGACGACCTGTTCCTTCCTCACCAGCTTCAGCTTCTCGTAGAAAGTCTCAGCATCCTGCTTCTTAGCCGAGAGCAGCAGCTGTCCCAGCCGCACGCCCCAAGTATTGGACTGCCGGTCTGAAGACAAAGCAGGCCAGAGTCATATCCTGTGAAGATGCTACAACTTTAAAGCACCGTTCATGTTTTTTTTTTTTTTTATTACCCGAACTCAAATAATCTTCCAGCAGGTCCCATTTTCCGAGCTTCCAGGCTGCCTCCACTCTGTAGCTGTTCAGCTCGGACTTCCACTGATGCCTAAATATATATGTACATTATACATATAACATAAACACAAAACAATACAACAATATATTCGTTCTCTTCAAGGTACAGCTAAAGTTCAGCATTAGTGAGATAGACTCTCATTTATGTGTCTCACTTGTTGGCTAGTACTCCGTTAACCTGCGTGATGACGGTAGACAGCTGTCCAAGTCCGAGCATAGAGGTCATCACTCCATGATAGTGACCGATCTGCATACGGAGAGACAATCAAAATGACATCAAGAAAAAAAGAGTGACAGACAACAGCGGACAGCAAACAATTATCTTTGACCTCAATATAAGCAATAATATACAGTGAGGAAAACTGAAAAAAAAAAAAGCTGCATCATCTGTAAATATACTTTATGTGTGGGACCATTTCTCTCTGTCCAGTATTTTTCATACACTACTATCCTGAGCCTTAAATGAATTCAATTTAAGGGGAATAAAACGTGGTATTATTTAACAACGAATAGGCATGTAAACAAAGCCTGAACATGTTGCAGCACCCATGTGAAGCGTGGTGTGTATTTATGTGTGGGTACCTGGTCTGACTCCAGCTGGATGGCCCGGTCGTAGCAGGCGGTCGCGTCTCGGAGCAGGCCGATGCTCTCATGCTCCAGTATCTGTTCCCGTAGCGATGGCTCCTCCCTCCTCAGAGCGTTGACCCCCCTCACTCCGTCAGGCTCGTGCATCGCAGCGTACAGCGTCTGCAACAGCCAATCGCGCATCACAATTCAGACAGTTGCAACTTCTCCTCTGCGACAAATTTTACAGGATGAGTTTAAATAGCTCAGAGATGAATGAAATGAGCAACTGGAAGTACACTGCACTTGTGTTGGAGTTTCTGTTGCAGTCATGACACTTTTTATAATGCGGGGAAAGTCTTGAATCAGTCGCCGTCTGACCTGCAGGAAGGTGAGATGATCCTGGATGTTCTCTTTGTTTTCTAGGATGTAAGCTTCAAAGTGCATGAGGGCACGAGTGTACGCTTTGGACCGCAGGGAGGCCTTGGCCAGAACATCCTGTGGGATATCCTTCAGGAAGGCCACCACACGCTGATGATCCCTGCTCTCTGCAGAAACACGTTTTAACTTTTACTTCAGACGTTATGAAATCATGGAGGTTCATAAAGAACAAGCAGAAATGCATTTACACTCAGGGGTCACTGAAAACAAGGTGTAAATAAATACCCGTCAAATCTGTTTTCATCTAAAAAATTATATCATTTATACAACAGCAGAATTGACAATTGTCAATCGATGAAAAGATTGATGAAAGATCTTACATTCGTTAAAGAGTATGGTGGATCTACACAACCTTAGATTTTCTGGGTAAATACTTGGGGAAAAAAAACACATTTTCCAAATTTGCCTCCAGATTCTTGACAGATTGGAGCCACTCGGTTCTGAGGATGTGTTTCACCATCAGTGGTAAGTGTAAAGATTTTTGTGTCTCCTACCGTTGAGTTTGGGTTTGGAGTAGAGGATGTTGCGGCTCCACTGCGTGAGGTGTGACAACATGCTGAACACGGTCTGAGTGCTGAGCTGTGATAGGCTGGAGGCCGTCTCCTGGACACGCACCCCTCCTCGTCCTTCGCCCTCTGTCAGCACGGCCTGAAACTCCTCAGTTACCTTGAGGACAAAAACAAACAAAACTAAAAAATACCTGTGTGAACTTATTTTGCAAGTACAAGTGATGGAGACGTGTCCTCACCTCCTGTTGCTCTGCAGATGTGCAGCCCAGCAGCATGTAGAGCAGAATATGAGGCAGGAGGTAGATTGTGACCTTGTAATCGTGTTTGATGATGAAACTGCAGCATGTGAACACTTTGCTGGCCAGCTCGTGTCTCACCTGGAACACACACAAACAGACCTGAAGACTTTTCAAAGAGAAATCTAATGGTGCTGAAGAGAGGTGGAAGGTTTGGCTGTTTGAGCCCTGCTAAGTGCAAAGAGAGATCAGCTATAACCTTGCTGATGAGGTATCCAGCCCAGGTGGCTGACCAATCAGAGAACTTGCTGCCTCTGCTGCTGAGATACACCGGCTTCTTCAGTTTAGACCAGTTCACTTCCTTCTGACTGCTCTTATATCTGCAGGTAAGAGGGGGGAAAGGAAAGGAATGAACGCAAGAGGATAGTGGATGACAAAGAAGAAAAATAGCTTTGACTTGAGTGATTTTTATTTCCCGAGTTCTGTGTCAGACTATTAAAATATAGGATCAGAGTGTGTGTGCGTAGATCAACAGCACGCAGGTGTAAACTTGTTACCTGCTGTTGAGGTGAGGTTCCAGTATTTCTTGAATCTGCTCTGGGAATCTCCTCCACAGACGGCGGCCTGGTGAGTCGGTTCGACCCTCACGACACTCAAATATGGACAGCAGTTCCTGCAGTGCACATTAAAAGCGTCCAAACAAGCACATATTACAAACAAGACATAAGCCATAAATTAAAAGGACACGGAAAAGTTTGAATTCAGTTTCAAACTAATAGTTTACTTCCAAATTCAGCTCTTAAGATTCAGTTTTTCAGTGCAATTATTCAAGTGAAATAATACAAATCTAAAATATGTGATTGTAATTCAATTTTTAATGTAGTTACTGAAGTTGAGTGGATCGAAATCAAGCATAAACGATTTAATTCAGCTTCTGATGACCAATATTTCCGCCCCCACACACATATAAAGCTGCTGGGTTTGCAAAGTGAGTGTTTGAGCGTGTATCCATGAGTGCACCTGAATTGCATAAGCAGCAGAGTCCTGGGCTCTAACGTCATCAGCGTAGGCCAGAAATGTTCGGATCAGCTCAGTCAGCAAATCGTAGGCGAAGTTGGGATCTTCAACGCCACTCTGTCAAAATATACAGTGCGTCAAGCAAACCGGACGCCTCTGCCTACAGACTGATGTACTGTATGTCACACGGTGAGCTCATCTTGCAGTTCATACATATCTGCGAGATTAATAGCGCGGTTGTGCAGCATTACTCACCACGAAGGTGTTGCGATCTCCGTGGGTGTGCGTGTGCGAAAGGTCCAGACGTCCCGGATCCACGGCCCCCAGCTCGCCCAGACACTCCCCGCAGAGGAGCCGGGCCTCTGGGGACGAGTCCTGGCAGCCCTTCAGCAGCACCGACACCAGGCTGGAGATGACCGGCTCCACCGCCTCGCTCGCACAAACCTGCCGCAGCAGCGACTCCTGCAGTCCACAACACAGAAAAACATTCATGGCGTGGGATAGAGCGTCGTGCTACGTTTAAGTGAACCGCAGCAGAAAGAGGGAATTGACTCCAAACAGCGGTGTCATTGAGAATTTAGGCAGAATGTTACTGGAAGCAGACGTGCACATGACATTTTTATGGAAACGAGCAAAATCATCAGCATTCATGAAGAGAATTGTTAATTTAAGTGGTCGCATAGTGGTGGTGGTGGGGGGGGGATTTTCACAACACGTTCCTGATAAACTGTGCAGCTAGTGAAGGTGTATTTGATAATAAATACTGGAGAATCACTAATAGTGCACAATTAGTTGGTTTACTTGTGTATATATATATATTATATTATATTCTGGATCCTAACAAACAGGGAGCAGTTACCTCACCTTATACCTCTGTGTGTGTGTGTGTGTGTGTGTGTGTGTGTGTGTGTGTGTGTACCTGGTTGCTGTGCATCATGTCCCTGAGGCTGGTCAGTGCGTGGATCCTTACGTCAACGTTCTCATGTTGAACGGCTCTCATGGAGAGCTGCAGCGCCGCGGCCAGGTCGCTGCTGCTGGCTGTCAGCTACGGGAAAAAAAAAAAAAAAAAAAAAATCCTCTTTAATATTATCACAGTCAACCAATAATTTTTGTTACCATCGTTTTTGTCATTAATATGACCTTCCTACAGACCTTTTTGTAATCTTGCAGAACTGTGTGGATGTCTTTTAGCTCTGGATGGTCTGGAAGGAAGTAAATTTCATGGAGGTAGTCGTTGACTTCTTCCCTGTGAAAGATTGAGAGAAGTCAGGCATCAGTAAGAACGACGGAGTGATATTAATGGCCGCATCTCTTTTATTAAGTCCTTTTTTTTTTTAAACATTTTTAAAGTGGGTATTCTACAGTGGTTTAGGTCTCTGAAAAGCAGCCATCTTTGTGATTTTTTGCCTGAGCAAGAAAGATCATAAAACGGCGATCGACCATGTTTTAAATAAGTAGGAAAAACAGAAAAGTGCTGTTTAATTTTCACTTTGAGAGGCTTTAAGGTTTGACGTGACGGTCAGATTTGTCTTTATGTACGCCACCTGTTTTCTAGGATGAGGAAGCAGATGATGGCAGCAGTTTCTTTGGGCTGCAGTGGGATCAAGGGGAGTAGTGCAACAATAACATGACTCAGCAGAGGACCCAGGTGCGCAGGCTCCACGCAGCGCACAAAACACTCCCACGTCCTGTCAATAGGAGGTAAACCAAAGAAAAAAAGTACACAGAATCAGAAACACCAGCTTTGAGCTAATCCAAGGGAGGTAGGTCTCCAAACATTTGAAATCAAGTCATATGTCAATGTGGACAATCACAGTGGCTCATGCAGTATGTGCGAGTGTGCCGGTGTACTGACTGGCAGCAGAGCAGAGGGAAGTCCTCCCTGTATCGCAGGCCGGTGCGGAGCGTCGTCATCATCTTCACTCTGACAGAGCTGATGTGTTTGGAGCCCATCAGTCGCATTAGAGCCATCACACTCGTCAACGCCTGCGCAGAGAACAGGCGGAGACTTTCTTTATCATGGTGGACTGAAAACAACATGGGTCGTGACTGTGATCTAAAAACACACAGTCATTAAATTTGTTCTGTCAGTCGTGGATCACTCACCAACTTCTTGCGGTCCTTCTCTCCTGCACTGGAGCTGAGCAACTGCATGTTGAAGAAGGCCAGAATCCCCAGCAGCTTCGGCTGCAAGTAGTCGGCCTGACACGTAATGATGAGTCGGGAAAAAGCAGGTTCATGTTTCAAATAGAGGAACTGTTCATTTACTTTTTTATTAAAGATGCTAACACTACAAGTAATGGGAAAGTAATGAATAGAAGAATTGCCACTTGTTTGCATGATGATGATAGGTTGCATGGTCAATTAATTTAAATTTTTTTTTTTTAAACTAATGAGTCTTACAAGTGACTATTTTGTCTATGCAGCTGTCAAAAATGAATACAATGATATGAAACAGAGAGTCTGGGAGGTACCATGCGTTCCGGGGTGGTGATGTCTCGGGGACCCTGGTACGGGTCATCATTGGACGCGAACGAGGCCAGGATGGCCAAGCCATTGAACACCTGCAAAGACATGTAAAACACACACGTGAACAAAACAACAGTTTCAAACTAGGCCTGTAAGATATGAAGAAAATCATTATTAATTTTGCCATTACTATACGACGTATATATATTCATATAAATGAATAAACAAAAACCGTCGTGTGCACGTTTACTAAACAGTTCCTTTGTCTATCTGCTGTAATACGTACACATGAATGAACATGAACATGCACATGAATAGCCAGACAATTAAACAGAACACTGATGGCGTGGCCCGTGTCTGCAGGGCTCCATCTGACCACCCGACCTGTTGGTAGTGCTCTCCCAGTCGCAGCAGCAGCTCGTTGTGAAGACCCTGGAAGTCTTGACGTAGCAGAGAGCCCAGTTCAATCTCGGTCTCACTCTGAGAAGACAAGAAAGACGGAGAATTACAAATCAGTCCGGGAGCTCAGCTATATTCTGTTTATCAGCCTTTTACAGACGTTCTTTAAAACCGCCTCAGTAAAATCTTTTTAAAAGATTCATTAATGTTCTTTGGTTTCAGGAAATGATTTAGCATTAATATTCACATCAGCCAGAAGTTTGGTTTACCTTAGTAGCAGGATTCTCGTGCATTAATTTACATGACATATTAACATCTGCAACATAAATATTATTTATATATATGTGTAAAGTATGTGGTGTTGAGTGCTTAAAGAAGCTTTCTATATCAGATGACAATCTTTTTTTTACTGCATATTAACAACATTAACAACAACTTCCCAGGAAAACACTTGATGCTATATGATGTTTCCTGTTTGAATGAGCCTAAAGTTCCAGACTGCACCTTTAAACTGGAGTGAAGTGATTGATACCTGTAGGTAGTGGAAGGCCCTCTCCAGCTCCTCCTTAGTGCAGGAACAGACCAGATGGCTGAAGATGTACTTGAAGTTGTTGATCAGGATCTCTCTCCTGTTTGCCTTCAGCTCATTAGCCAGTGTACGGATGAGGGCGGAGGCTGTGGAGGTCGCCTTAGCTGCCAGGTAGGGCAGCAGCACCTGGAGGGTCCGCTGCATATACAAACATGGAAGAAAAGGTAAACGGGCAGAAAATCACCAAAACACGCATCACGTAACAGAGCTTTAATGTACGTTCACATGTAACACACATGTCTGCTATTTGCACACTGTTGTTGTGATGTGTGACTGTACATACAGTGAGGAAGCGGTGGAGGTCTGGGAAGTCAAAAGCGTGTGCGATCTGAGCCAGGATGTCCAGAGCCAGCTCTCTCTGATTGGCTGATTCGCTGCCCTGATCTGGCGTGCTCCGCAGAGCCGACGCGTGCCGTGAATGCAACGACTCCACCAGGAACTGAATACAGATAAGAAGAAAAAGGGGAATAAAGCGTTAGACGTTTTCCACAATGAACAGGATCTAATACGGCTACATGAAAGACTGATTTCTAAGAAAAACAGTGAAATTTATGTGTAGTTCAGTTTATTTAAAGCAACATTGGCAGCACAAGATATTATACCTGGCAAATAGGGTTCTTGTACTGACTGAAGAGGGTCTGCAGTTTGAGGCCTTTGGCAGTGGCCAGCTCTCTGATCTGAGTGTAAGCAGCAACGGACACCGGGGACGACTTGGACAGCAGGCAGTGGAGCAGACGCAGCAGAGAGAACGACACCAAACTACCCTGAGACGCTCTGACAGGAGAGGAGTGGGATGGACAAAATTATTCCCAGTAGTCTCTTCAAAACTGGGCTATGAAGTGCTGTCCAAAAGCTTCATCTATTCACTCACTACAATGTTTGTGACACAGACTATTTAGAACAGCGTTATGGATCACGAATACAAAAGAAGCAACATACAACTCAAATGAGTTGACTTTAAACATTAGGACGGCGTGTTAGGGTCATTTAAAGACGAGAAAAATTAGAAGATGAAGTTAAAATGTTAAAAATCAAGTTGAACTCTCGGGATTAGTGCAGGCATTAAAAAGATATAACTTTTTTTTTTGGTATTTTGAGAGTAAAGTAAAAATGTTGATAAAAAAGTTGAAATGTATTTAGTGAAGTTTAAATACTATCTTGAAAATAATGTTGAAATGTTGATAAAAAACAAATGCAATTTTGAATCTTGAAATGTCAACTATACTCTCCACATTTCCACTTTATCCTCAAAATGCAAAATAAGAAAGAAAATCTTCCTTCTCTTTTAAGTTCAAATATCAGTAAGAGAAAGGGCATTGATACCTGCCGATCTCTCCTGTGGTGACGATGAGCGTGTTGCGCAGGTCGTCATCTCTGTTGAGCTTGGCGTTGTTCAATGCCTCCTGGAGACGTGCAACGAGGAGCTGCAGTGGGAAAAGAAAACACAGACATCATCAACCACACCATTACTACAGAGAAAGCAAGTATTTACAACAATTCATAACTAAAAAGGTGCACGAATCAAGTGAAACTGTAACGTTTAACCTCACTGGGCGACTGAGAAATTTAAGTCTTACCACTGGAGTTACTCACCTCATTCAGAGAGCCCTGCTCTGAGTTTGTCATGGTCTCTGTCAGAAGGAAGCGCACTGATTGGCTGAAGTGTATTCTGACTGCAGGATCCGAATCCTCCATTAGACCAATCAGAGCACAAAGAACTTCCCGGGAGTCAGTGTCTCCACCAATCAGATTCACATGCTGGCAGAGGTGAGGTACAGCTTCTAGGAAAGCTGTGACAGAGAAACAGAGATACTGATTTATTCTGCATGGAGAATGGCTGCAGTGTCACAGTATTGAATTAAATGTATATCTTCTCTGCTTTCTGTGTGTTGTAAATGTACCGTGTTTAAGGCTACTTGGAGCCTGTGGCCTGAGCAGTGGAAGAAAAGGTCTGACAACAGATGCCCTGAGAGATGGTATTTCTTTCCCAGCATGCTCTGTTGCAAGGCTGCGGCGGAGGCAGAGGATTTTGGGAGGACAGGCGGACTCTGCGTGGGTGTCACCGAGCTTGGAGAGCTCCGATTGGATGCAGCTCAGCTGGCCGATGATCCTGGCAAGCTCAGTCTTCACCTGTTCAGAAGTGTCCTCCAGCCTGGAACTGAAAATACCCAACGTGCACCATCATTGAATCGTAATGAAGAGACAGAAAAATAATTTCAGTGGTCAGGTTTGTGGGATGTGTGAGTTTACACACAGCAGAGTAGTGCCGATGAGGTTGTGGTGTTTGTTTCCCAGGTGGTGAAGGAGAAGGGGGAAAGCCCTGACTGCTGCCGCTCTCACCACCTCATCTTGACTCTGCAGCGCCTTAGAAACCACACACACGCGCCACGTCTCACACACACCGCGTCGCAGAAAGGCCAGCAGTGACACACAGTCTGCCTGCACCTCAGACGCTGGAAAGACACACATGGCTTGACGTCAATTCAAAAGTTTTCCCGATCACATCGGAGCCTTATTTATTTATTATCGTTATATTTTTTCAGGGAAAATCTAAAATGTGAAGGTCCTGATTTAGAAAAAAAGATGCCGATACAAGATTAAAATGCGGACTGGGTTGGGATGTGACAGGAACACTCACAGTAAGAGAAGCTGAGTCTCTGAGCCAAAGATGGCAGCCCGGAGGGGAATCCAGAAGTCTTGTAGGCCGAGACAGACTTGTTCTCACAGACCCAGGGGAGAGACAGCAGAGCACACACACGCCGCTGGAGCCCGTCCTCACTGTGGCCGCTCACTACACACACACACACACACACACACACACACACACACACACACACACACGTGAAAAAGATACATGATGATTAACATCCTGTTGTCAAAATGATGTGTTCTGGGTTTTATTTCCACCAGAAATTTCAGACTAAATTAAATAAATCATTCCAAAATCAATGAATATGACAGAAAATGTGCTTTTATTGTGGCGTACTATAAATAAATAAACCATCATAGCAGCATGTATGATGTGTATCTTCATGTATATGCCCGTACTTGTCAGGTAGATTACGGAATCGAGGACCTTGACAGTGGTCTGAGTAGCAGACTGAAAGTAGTTCTCGTTTGAGACAGGCTGTGAGCCTCCTTCCAACACTGACTGACAGCTCTTCAGGACCCTGCCCAGAGTCTCCGTGGGCACCCAGAGGAGAGGAGACAAGCTGTGAACAAAGAGACCAGCACAGAAAGTGATTCTTACAGTTTGGGAATTGACCAACAAAATGAAAAAAAAATAAATACAAAAAAGCCATGATACAGGAAACAAGATAAAAGTGAGATGATTTTTGTTTGTGTGTATTACCTGATGGGAGAGGAGCTGAGGGCTGCCAGGTGGAGGATGAGGGCCAGACCCTGCAGAGCAAACAGAGTCTGCGCGGTCTCGGGTTCAACAGAGTCCGAGTTCAAAAGCGTCAGCAGCTCCTCCAGACGACGGTTCAACACGGTCCAAACGTCACTGCGAACACGCATGTCCACCTCACTTCAGACACAGAGACACGTCATTAAGATCTTACAGGAAATCAGCTGCACTGATTTATGAGCATTTTCTACCAACAACTGTGCAATCTGTTTTTAGTGGCCATGATTAGTTCAAACTTCGTCATCACAACACTCGGTACCACACAGCTGGGAGAAAAACACGACAGCTACAAACACTCTTCTCCACTGGAACCAGAATTTATAAAGAAAACACTGCATAAGAGATCGAGTCGGGACTCACGCTGATAATGTTTTTGTTGTTTTGTTGACTGATTTCTTGGCAGGTTTGCAGGATTTCTTGGCAGCAGTCTCTCCATCTCCTAACTCCTGCATGACAGTAGCCGTCTCAGCTGTAAGCGCGGCTTGGAGAAACCCTTCTGCACGCTGAAAATCACAAGAACCACAGATATTCTGAATAGGGCACGAGTAAAAAGACGTGACGAACACGGTGCAGAAAGAGATTTTCAAAAGAAACACAAACAGCAGAATCATACTTCAGCTTGATTTTCTGTCCCAACAGTGCGTGCCAGTGTCCTGCAGACCTCGGTGACCCGCTGCCTCCTTAGCAACACAGCACTCTCGTAAACCGGGGCAACTGATAGCGAGAAGCTGAACAGCAGGCAGAGACATTCAGTAACTTCTGCCCCTAATTTGAAATCCGATCCTCCAAGAGTACAGACACACTCAAACATCTGTGAGAGATAGATGGGCTCAAAGTGAGACACATAAAATGACTGAAACACACAGCGAGTCAGGTTCAGCAGCTCTCCTTCGTAAGGTTGTTTCTCATTAGTGTTTGCTGCAGCAGTGCAGGCAGCGTGTGTTTCCAGCAACTGAAAATAGGCCGTGAAGAACTCGTGGCCGTGCATCTCAGGAAACCCTCTCTGCTCCACCAGTTTTCTCAGCATCACCATGGAGACCCTCCTCAGCCTGGTGTTGCCGTTGGCCAGGATGGAGCAAGCTGTTTCCCAGGCGACACTCAGGGCATGACAGGAGACGACTCCCCTCAGGGAGTCAGCGATGATTCCGATCGTCACGGCAGCCAGCGACTCCAAGGCAGCAGGTGAGGAGAGAACGAGAGGCGAAGGGGTGAGGTACGATGAGGCACACGCGGGGGAGAAACTGAAGCACTCGAGCGTTACTGGCCATCGGCTCTGCGTCTGCATGTCCAGAGCGTGTCGCTGTCCAGCCAGTGTGGTGATATGAGCGTATAGGATGTTGCTGAGTTCCTGGGCTACAAATATGAGTTCCTGAGTGAGGCGGCTGAAGATAAATGGCGCCCTGACTCTCAGAGTGTGAAGTAAAGAGCACAACACAGCAGAGACGCTTCCGTGGATGACGTCACAGTCCGGAGCTGCTGCCACGCGAAGCAAACGCACTGCCACCCACTTACTGAAGTCTGGAATCAAGAGAGGAAGAGAAGACAACAGAGAGGGAAGGAAGGAGACAAATAATCAAATTGGGATCTCATACTTAGTTGTCTTTTTTGTTGTTGTTATATCATAGCATTTTGAGAAGCCTTTCCTACCAGTACAGCTCTGCGTGGTGTCTGGGTACTCGGCAGGCTGGCAGGCAGGGTTGGCAAACATCAGAGACGAGGATTTGACGATATGCTGGACAAAGTCTAGCAGCATCACGCAGGCCGGCTCCGAGCTGGACTTCTTATTTAGCCCCAGAGCAACTGCAACGAGAGAAAGGTGATTGGTTTAACCAACTGGTTCACAATCTGGGGATCAGAAACCTCCTCCAGCAATATCAAACTGAAAAGTTACAGAATGATAAGACGGTTAGAAAAGAAAGTACATTTCTGCTGCCCCCTTTTTTTTTTTTTTGTAAAATACTGCAACACAAAGATAACAGCACAGGCAAACTTAGTTCAACAAACACTCTTAACAGTGTCCAAAAATGTGCTCTTCTTCACCCCTGTGCTGTCAGTCAGGTGTTTCTGTTATTGTGAAGCCGACATACTTACCGACATCTACATCCGTCAGTATCCTGTCAATGAACTGGCAGAGGATCTGTCGAGGTTTCTGCACCACCAGGTCGTACTCAGCAGCGCTGGCACTGAAAACACGGTTACGGTTTTTTTTTTTAATCAACTTCAATAAGTAGCTGTCACACTAAAAAAAAAAAAAAAAAACTGTTCAAAAGTTCAAACTACATCAGTCATGCTGTTAACAGCTCAGCATTTAGCCGGTAACTCACCTAGCTAGCTCCTGAAGAGCCGGAATCATCGCAGACATTTCCAGGCCTTCCATTTTTTTACGTCAGCTTGGTGTGTCGCCGTTTAAACAACTTCTTCAAGACATTACATTTAATATTTGTCAGGTAATTGTAACCCGTATAGAACACGTCTACATGTGCTGTACATCCTATCAAGTCTTTCGAAAACTTTCGCTCCAAAATGACGTCATTTGTTTTGGTACGGCAGCCACTGAGGATCATTACACCCAAAAAAAAAATAATCGCGAACTGCAAATTGCTCCCCCTGGTGAAGATGTTCTAAATTACTGATTTAAAAATGCAGCATATGCAGCATATTATTTTAAAATATTGTACTGTACTTGAGTTGTGTCTTTCAAAATATTATAAGACTACGTTGCAGACCGACTCAGACATTCAAGAACAGAAAATCTACATTGTTTGTCCCATTTAGTCACTTTACAGAGTTTTGAAACACTTAAAATAACAATATTTCTACTTGAATAGAAAATATTTGCTTAATTTCCTTGCAGCTATATTGTTAAATAAGAGTGTTTTCAATTGCCTCTCTCCTTCCAGGGTTCTTTTCTCCTTTGAGCTTTCAGAGTTGCTCAGTCTGTTTTAAAGACACTGAAACTCATTTATTAAAGGTTTCTGACGATGTTATCTTCAGCAACAGTTTATGTACGTATAAACTAATATATGTTGTAATCTATCTTCTTTAAACCTCTGAATGTCCTTAAAGAAATTGTTTCTACAGACAACACACATGCACAAGGTGTTTGGCTTATTTAATGGATTTTATTTCAATAATTAAATAACAATATTCAATGCACAACATTTACAGACTTCAAGTGTTGCTGAAAGAACAATTGTGTGTATGATTCTGCTTTTCCTTCAGCTGTATCTCCTGCTCATATTGCAGAAGAAGTCAATACAATAGTAATATAATATTACACAATAAAGCAAAAAACAATCAGGACCTTATCCTGTAGAATCACAGTTAGAGAAATGCAGTGGCTTCACTGATAAGAAAAGATTCCAGCTTTAGATAAGGCTTACTGTTTTCAAAAGAATAACAGAGAATGACAGATTGACCTGTTCTGTCTGGTGATCACAGCAATGTCAAACAAAGATTTACAATAATAAGAAAGGGATGAAAAAAAAAAGACATGAAATGTATTTCTCTGTTTTTTTTCTCCGAGGATTGTTCATGTGTGTTTTAGCGGTTGGCCTTTTTCAAACCATATCCCATGAGGCAGGCAAACATCGTCAGCACCATCTTGGGATTCACCTCCACCAAATCATCAGGCAGAGCGTAAACACGAGCTCCGATCTTACGAGCCAATGAGACAGAATACCTGAGAGGGGAACAGGAAGACAGGTGATGAGTGAGCAAATAATAATACAAACACAAACAAGTAGGAAGAGGACAAAACAAAACAAAAAAAAGTTTTTACTTGGCATTATTGAGTTTATCGTCCTTCTTCAGCACTCCTCTCTCTCCTCTCTTCACCATCTCCCACTTGACAGTGCCGGGAGCGATGGCGTCGATCAGGTCAATCACTGGCAGACTGGTGCTGATCAGTTTGTCCTGCAGAGAACAGAGAAACAGGGTTAAACTCACATACAGCCCTGAGTTTAACAAAATACATCAAATGTTGTTACATACACACACCTTGAAACTGCTGATCTGTGTGTCCTTTCCTTTCTGGCTCAGCGTGGTGTTGACCCAGTTCAGGATGATCTGATCTCCGATTCTCTCTCCATTGCCCAAATCTGACAAAACTTGAATCGTGTACCTGAAAGTAAAAAATAAAAACAGGTTAGATAACTGAACCTGTACAAGGAGCAGCTGAAAATGAACATCGTCTTCTCCATACGCTATAGTAAGTACCACAGGTCTGAGTGGTGCATGTACCTCCTCATCAGCTGCCAGAGCAGTGCCAGGGTGTGCATGGGACTCCCTTCGTTTATGTTTTCTCCTCCAATCCCAACCAGAGAGAAGTGAGCCACATTCCTGCCCAGCTCCACTGCATAGTTACAGTTCTCCAGCTAGAATATGTAAAGAAAAGCTTGGTTATGTTGCTTTTATTTTCCAACCAACCAGCATGCTTTTCGTTGTCCTAAATCTTGTAAGTTCTTTTGAAGGTTTGCATGTACCTTCTTCATATTGCCCCCCAGGACATGGTAGGGAGGTTGGTTGACCCTTTTCCAGTTCACGGGCACATTGACCTTTTCATAAAGCTGCAGAATCACCAAGCCGTCACACAGGCCCCTGAAAAGGATGAAGACACAGATAATAAATATTAACAACAAAAACATCAGACAAGTTTGTGAACTTAGGATAACTTGGGCATATTTGTGCCCTATTATTCACGATGACATCAACGTCATGTCCTCTTGTTGGAATCTGAACTTTTAGCAACCTGGGAGGAAGTTTACTTTTTAATGGGAAAAGCTAACATTTGATAAATATTTTACAGACGGATAACGCTATATTTTGGACTGTATTTACATTTAGAGCCAACATACATAAATAAACCACAAAAGGATTAAGTGTTTCCAATCTGGGTAGTATGGAAAAGCCATAAAAACATAACTTTACACCCACTTTAGGAAATGCAGATAATTGATTGATTAAGTAAAACTGAATCAAACTAAAATAATCTTTGGTAAAGAGCCCCTAAAGTCCCATAAGGTGGTAGTTGTTATTTTGTGCACACAAGATAATTAGCTTGTGGGAACAAAGCAATCATATTGTGTGCACATTAAATATTACCTTACAGGACTGTAGGGGCTCCTTAGGGCTTCCTATCCAGGTGTGGAGTCAAACTGTTGCTGGGTGGGTATGACCAAACCTTGAGCAACACACCTAACTCCCTCCTCAGTAATAATAATAATAATAAAAGAAAAAATAATAACCTAGTTTTGTATGGCTAAAAACGAATTTAGAAAGATAAAAAAAAAAAATCATGAATATACTCATAAGAGCTTGTAAAACATACATGATAAATAATAATAAAAAAAATTAAATAAATAAAAATGAAGGGTACGGCTTAAATAGGCTAATTTGTAAATACAAGTCTTTAGTAGAGCATTAAAAGAGGGCAATGATGTCTCCTAATTGATTTCCATTTTTCCCAGATAACAAATGTCTTATTATTGTTTGTCCACTACCCTCATTTCCAATTACACTAACCTTCACATGCAGACAGCTAACTGTAGGAATGTTAAGTATCCAACTACTTTCCTGATAAGTTCAATGAAACTCATAAATAACTGAAGACATACCAGTAAAGATGGTTGACATATGGAGAGACGCCCAGTGAGTTCATCCAGTTGCGAAATGTTTTCTCTTCTTTGGACTCTCCTGGACAGACATGAGGACATCATAAATGTTATCAAATATTCCACCAGCTGTTTATGTACAGCTGATTTCAGCAATATGTAATCGTAACATCTGCCACACCTTCAAACACTCATTTGCCAGGAATCTACATTGGGTTTTGACCTGGCAAATGAGTGTTTGAAGGTGTGTACCACTGCATCTGTTTCCTTTATGTTGACATCATGGGGCATGTGTGCACATGTCCATCTAAACATATCAGTGTTTGTGGTTAAAGGAGAAGCACTGCAATCTAATCATGTAATGATATTGCTGAAACATAGTGACAGATATGGCTCACCCTCTATGTGTGTTAAGTCGTTGATGTTAACCCTCTGCAGAGCAGGATGCATGTTGAACAGATTGGCCACAAAGGCCAGGTTCAGTTTACTGTTTCCAGACGTGACGTCTTGAGGAGAAACAAACTGCCTGCAGTCCAGTCGGGCCGCCTGCTGCAGCATCAGCTCAGCCCTTCGCTCCAAATCCCACTCCTTCGTATACACACAGAAATACATGTACATGAACAGTACATACACATAATCAGGCCAGAATCAGAGAAGAAGACTACTTCATTTAGTTTACATGCACTCCATCTGCAGAACGATAATATAAAGAGAAATTTACACCTTCAAATTTGACATTTCTTAGCTTCTCACTGTGACCTAAAAACTGTATTAAAATAAAATGACTCACACTGAGGCCACTCATGTCGATTTTGACAGTTATATCGTATTCATTTTCTTCTTGGGTAGCGATCTGCTGCAGCAGGTAGAAGTAGGCCTGTGAGTCCTTTAGTGGGACAAAACAAGACATAATTACAGTCATGTCTTTATATTGATTTATCTGTATCTGCGTGTGTTCCACATTGCACCTTGATATCCTCACTAAAGTTGCTGATTGTTTGCGCTCCTGCGTTGCAGAGATGATAGTTGACCCAGCGGAGCAGCAGCTCCTCAGGGGAGAGAGACATGAGATGGTCCAATGTCTCTCCATCTTTCAGAAGGTTGATCAGATCTGGAGATACACAGAACCAATTTATTAATTTGTATCTTATCTTAACCATTACAGTTTATTCTTAAAGCAAGCAAGAAGGAGCAAATCCTGCCCGAGTCTTGTCACAATAAAAGTGTCCATTAAAAGAAATGCAGTTGAATGTGTTTTTTTCATAAACAATGAAGTTATAATTCATGAATGGCAAAATTTCAGTTTCTTATTTAATGTGGGATATTTTCTTTACATAAATAATTGTAAACAAAATTTGTTAGATGGCTGGATCAAACAAACCGATTACAGACATCCACTTGGGCTCTCAAAAACTGTGATTTTTAAACTATTCAAGAAATGAATCATCTCCTTAAAGCTTAAATGGATTCGCAAATACCCTCATGTGAAAAAAGAAATGTTAGTAATAATACTTAACAGGGTGGTGGAAGTTGTTTGAAATTCAGTTTTTTCCTCTCCTTATTTTACCTGTTCATTCTAAACATGCTCTAAATTATATAGATTTGTCCAAAATAACATGAAAGTGGACACCCGTGTGATTGTGGAGGCTTCATGCTGTTTATTTTCCCCACTCATATTCATCTACTGTTTCTACATGCAAATGCAACCTGCAAGTTATTCCAGTAAAAAAAAAAAAAGGGGGAGGAGACATATACTAGAATTGAAGCCATAAAATGGCCAGTATTGTTTGATGAAAGTGAAAATAAAAAGCATTGCACTTTGACTTTTATTATGCTTCATGGAAAAAAAATATGTACAGTAAGATGTCGTTAAATCAGTCTTCTGCTGCAACAGTTGACAAACTAACTTATTTTCAAGCTCCAGTCCTAAAAGTGCTCAGATTAATGAATGTCTTCTATTTCCTGAGCTCTGATGAAGACCACATCACATGGTCCAAAGCTCCCAAACAAGCTCTACTCTTGTGTTGATTCAGCAAAACGACTCCTTTCACAAATGATGACACTCATTTTTGAAGCATGTCGCTGGATTAATGTTTGTTTGTGTGTGTGTGTGTGTGTGTGTGTGTGTGTGTGTGTGTGTGTGTGTGTGTGTGTGTGTGTGTGTGTGTGTGTGTGTGTGTGTGTGTGCGTCTGTGTGTATCTGCGTGTGTCTGCGTGTGTGTGGGAGTGTGCATGTGGGTGTGCTGACCTTCGTTCCTGCTGATTTCAATATCAGCAAAAAGTCCAACCTTAATAATCTGCCACAACAGTCCCAAAACCAGATGGGGTTTCCCAGCCATCAGATCATGGGGATCAATGTTCACCACTGTGCAGCCGATTGCTGAGGCGGAGTTTAGGGCCAAAATCAGATTCTCCTGCAATCACACATTAATCCATATCAACAAGTTTATTTACGATCAAAGTCAGAAACTTTCCATTTAAGCATTTCTGTTGTTTTAACAGCTCGGCAAAAACAAAGACTGCAGCCTGAATCCTTAAAATAATAACTAAATGATTAGAAATCAAACGCAGCGCTCTGAACTAGCTGAAGCAAAAGAATCATGGGTTTGATAGATAAATATCATAAACAAATCAAAGGTGAAGTATGTTTTCACTTTACTTCTCTGCAGAGATGGCAATTACAGTGTCACAAAACAGATATGAAAAAGATTAATAGGCAGTAAAAAGTTAATATTACAAGCTCTTTTTGCAAAGTCCAACACAACAGGACAACCAGTCGCATTATATATACTAGTTTACTCTCGCCGTACTGTCTCAGGTAATATGTAAAGCAGTGAAATACCAAACCAAAACCAAAATAAAATCATGATTTATATTTTAAAAAGTACTTTCTATTTAATTAGTTACTTAGGCTTCATGAATAGAGTCAGGCTGCCTCCCCTCTTTCTAGTTCTTATGCTATAAGCTAAGCTAACCAGTTGATATTAGAGGTCAAGATCTTCTCAGCTGAGTCTTAGCAGGAAAGCAAATACTGATCATTTCCAAAATGTGGAACTAGTCCCTTGAAAGGGCAAACATACTCTGCCGTTGATGCGTAGGGATCTTAGTATTTGCTGTACATGAGTTTTATGGATTTACTCATCTCACTCACTGATGTCTTCTACTCACTCTCATTCTGAAGGTGGTGAGTTTCTTAGTGTTGATGACTCTTTCATCGATCGTGTCAGGCTGAGACAGGTTGATCATTTTGCTGCAGGAGAAAAATGAGATTAAGTGGGTGAAAAACTGAGTGAGTTCAGGCACGAGTGAATCAGGGAGGCAACTGCTGGATCTGATTTCAGAAGCGTGTAACCTTTCCTCTGTGATATACGCCTGTGTGAAAAGAAGTGAAACATTAAAATTCATGTGCGCTAGTAGGAGGAGTGAACCACTATTAAACTACAAAACAATTGAATCGCACAGGCTGTGTAGCCATCAATAATTAAATATATGAAAAGATTTATTCAACCCATTTATCTCACCGATCAAAAAAGTCCCATTTGAGTGTATCTAATGTTGCAGTTTCTCCTGTGCGATATAAAAATGATCATTCATGCACACGTGCTTGCGTGTTTGCATGACCGTGTGCATGAGCATAAACGTATGTGTGTGTGTGTGTGTGTGTGTGTGTGTGTGTGTGTGTAATACCATAATAGGACGCCATCGAGGACAGATGTGAAGAGGCTGCGGTCGTCGGGGTTCATGGGCAGCAGATGTTCACAGTCTGGATCTTTCGCCAAAGCTTTGTTGATCCAGTTAACAAAAGCCACTTTCTCCTCATCTAAACACACACACACACACACACACACACACACACACACACACACACACACACACACACATTTCACTATCTGCTTGGAAAACATATTGGCAAAATGCATTTCTTGGCCTCTTACCCAAGTCTCAATCCTCAAAAATCTAAATCTACCTGTGCGGAACTCAATTTCGGTCCCCACAGGTTAGTGTGCACTCAGGTGAATTTTCCCACTGGGATATAAAAGCAAGCACACAATGCATTCTGTCTCTTACCAGAATAGGAGTGCTGTGTTCCCTCGCTGGAGATTCTCGACAACCCTCCGAAGGAACAGATCCCATCCCTCCTCGTGATGGTTTTCTTGAACGTCTCACTGAACTTCTTACTCTTCAGCTCTTGATAGATCTGACCACAAACAGAAAGTGTTTCTTCATGTGTGGTCAGATAGGTGAGATAATTTATTTCAACTCATAATCTGTATTATAACTTACAGAAACAAACTCCTCAAAGCTGATCTTCTCATCTTTGTTTGTGTCCCCAGCGATGAAGGTCTCAATGATCTCTCGCACTTTGTACCCCGGCAGGGAGAAGCTGGCCTGTCTGAAAAGCTCCTGAAGCTCAAAGTCACTCACGAAGCCACTCTTATCAATATCTGGACACACAAGGGAACACACACATAGTAAATCAATTTGTTTCACAAATATTAGTCTGAAATTAATTACCCTAACACTTACTGGCAAATACAGTATAGCTGACACATGATAAATGGGAGGACAAACAAAGGTCTTTAATGACAGGTTTGTAATTTCCTAATGATTTTCAAATTGACTTGGTTTGGAGACAGACACTGTGTTTAAGTTTATAGGTAGAATTTAATTTCCAGCGACAATTTGTTTAATGAACTGATCCTTTAACACTAAAATAAATACTATCATTCACTATCCATTGTAAATGTTAAATTGTATTCTTGCTATTGGATACAGTTCAGATTTTTGCATGTTTGGCTGAGTGCACTGAGACTCTCAGTGGTTTCCAGGGTTTTTAGTTTGTGACCCTCTGAAATGAAGCCGCCTCGTCACACGTTATTGCCCAAATGTGGACGTTACTTGTCAGTGATTTTTGTCTCATTTGAGGGATTTCTTTTCCACGTCAGTGTGTCGTGTTTCACCAGAACTGTTGGATGGAGCGCCGACAAATTTTGTACAGATGCTCATGCTCCTCAGAGTATAAATTCAAATGACATTAGAGATTCTCTAAATTGAACTTTAGTACCACCACCAATTTGACATTCAGGATGAAAACGTGAAATGTCAAGATATCAACTAGATGAATTACAATCCATTTGATGCAGACATTCACCATCTTTGTGAACTGTGATGATACAGTGACTTGTCATCTTGTGGTATTATCAGATCAAAAAATAAATTTGTCTAATACTATCTTATTAATGACCATATACCTACAAACCTAATTACATTCCAATGAGCTGTACTTTGTGCTAATTAGCATGTGTTAGAGTCCTCACACATGAGTGGTGATGTTTTATCAGCACTTACATATTATACGACATGTTCAAATGTTCAGTAAACGCTGGCTTTCATTATCTCTTCTCACCAGGACAACATGTCATAAAATCTCTCAGCTGACTGATAACTTACAAACTATATGCTGACACCATCAAACAAAGATGTCACACTTAAATCTTTGGTGCTCATGATGTGATAAATCTCCAAATAAACTTTGCCATTTTTTATTCCGTTACCGTCCTCGGGCCAATTGTTATGTTTACTTCACCGCAATGACTAAAGATCTCAAACAAATTCCACTATATTTACATACTTCGGTTTTACAATGACCTTAACAGCTTCCTGGAGCCACCATCAAATATTGTGGGTGGTCCAGACCTTCAGGTTTGGTGAACAGAATTAAAAGTGTGGCACTGTACCAAGCTTTCCTATAATTAGCAACAGATTACTTTCTCCTTTCCAGGATAATTAACTGATCCCTGCCAGTTTATTTACTGTACGCTGCATGAACTGAGACCAGAAAACAGTGATACGCATAACTTTAAATTGAACAAAATCTAATCAAAATTTCCTGTCCTGAACCTGTTAATCTTTTCTGCCTTGTATTTGTATTGCATACGTCAACAGGAAGGTTATTATTTTGTAATTATGCACTTTTTCATTTACCTGATCAAATCTGGCAACCTTTTATAATTACATGTGACAATACCTCACACACAGAGCACATACACTCACCAACCCTGGCAACAAAAATCCCTTATGTAAGAGTCCTGCTTTATGGTTGGCAGTAAAACACTTTGGTCCAAAATCCCATCAATACAATTGTAGGGTCAGGTCAGGTGAGCGAGTGTGCGAGTGTGCGAGTGTGTGTGTGTGTCTGTGTGTGAGTGAGATACTGACCGATTTTATCAAAGGCCTCTCTGAGATCTTCCAGGTCGTCTCGGGAAATCTGTGTGATGTGATTCGCCATCATAGCTTCTGCTTAGTGTACCTGAAAAATCCACACAAGCGCACATAAGCACAGTTTTCGATGACGTACACAAAGCGAGATCAGAATGTCGAATTAACAGAGGAGCAGGTTTCATTTTAATGCTGTAAACACAAATTTACTGCAGATGTGGAGACTTTAGTCAACACATTTCAGTCAACACATAAATGAGACCAAGGCAGATGAACAATTAGGAAGTGATTAGTTATTCACTGGAATTTGCCCAAGTTTCCCGTGCACTAACAACTCTTTATTCTGCACAAACTGCTCCCATATTCACACACTCGTAGAGGTACATTTAAACACCTCAGAGAGTCATAATTAACCAGTGAGCTT
Source organism: Embiotoca jacksoni (assembly GCF_022577435.1). Classification (NCBI taxonomy): domain Eukaryota; kingdom Metazoa; phylum Chordata; class Actinopteri; family Embiotocidae; genus Embiotoca; species Embiotoca jacksoni. Next base: position 9,510,378 of record NW_027185318.1, on the reverse strand, counting down.
TAGCATTGTAAAGTAAAACCTCCCGTTGGTTATTTGCTTGAGGAAAGTACAATAAAAGACAAAGTGAGATCAAGATAGAGACAAGTACCTTCATAAGAGCCTGTGTTTCCCGTCGTGAGCCTCTCGGTGCAGATCCCTGGCTACAGGAGTCGACTCTTCCACGGCTTTGCGAGGCTTCAGACCGGAGCAGAGAGGAAGCTGGATCCTGGAGAGGCTGAAGAGCTGATTATCTCTCCTAGGAGGAGTCACTCAGTGGAGGCACAGTGAAACTTTGACCTGCCTGCACCCTGAGACAGGCGTTGGCTGATGGTTAACATTTAACACCTCAGCTGTGTCATCATCTTATCGTCTACAGAAGAGCTTTGTCTGTTTTTCTCTGCGATGTATTTGCAGTCAAGGCAAATGTCTGAATTACAATGCATCCAGGAACAGAGAGAGCATATAAAGTTAAAGTATAAATGATTAAAGTGAGTATAAAATAAATGCAGTGTGGAAAACAGATAACGGGGACGAAGTGACAGTCAAACAATAAATGCATGCATGTCAGATCCATACATATATGTCAGCCTTGTGAATTTTTTCACGATCGTGGAGCATTTTTGCCCTGAGTTGAACCTCCCAGGCTGACCCAGAGAAAGGAACTGCAGTAACGAGATGGTTAGCTTAGCATGGCATGCAGACTGGAAGAAGGGGGAAACTCTGTCCTTCCACAGTCTGCACTTGTCTGGCAGTTGATCCCGGCTGAAAAATCATTCAGCACATTACTTCTTTTAAAACCACATATTTTTTTTTTTTTTTTTTTAATATACTTTGGATTGTGCAACCATTAAACTAAAGATGCTACAAGGCATATCTTGTTGCTTTTGGACAGTTGCTATACTTAGCTAATCATCCTAACTCCCAGGCTTCGCTTTAATCTTATTTCATTTAACTCTTATAAAAGATGCTCAGGTCACTGGAGAAATTTCCGACAAACAGTTAAACAAAGGCCATTTAACATTTGCCAAAAAGGAGCCACAAGTGACAGGATAATTTGCATTACAAAAGTTTAAAGAATTGTTCTTCTTTTTTTAGAGGGACCATGCTCACATTTTGCATTTCTGTCAGACATGTTTAAAACATGAGGCTCTGTTTGCCTCAGTGCCACACAATGCCCCTGTAACCTGAGGCATAAAGCCAAGTGCATCACTTAGATTAAACTCCCCCACATCACAACAACACAGTAGCGCTTATTCTTCATTCCAACTTTACTGGCCAATTCATGTTTTTTTTAATTTATTTATTTCATTCTTAAATCTTAAGATTGCTACTTAATTTCTGACATCTGACCTGTTTGTGTGGGTCAGGAAACTTCAAGGTAAAATTGCTCGGCACTCATATTAGGTAATTGTGCATTGTGAAGCAAAATTCGCCTGTGTTTATCAACAGCAGTACAACCACATTGTAAGAAAGAAACGAAAGTAAGGCGCTTACATTGAGTTCCAGGCAGGGTGACGGGCTTAGAGTTCAGAGCAGAACAATCCAGAGAAGAAAAGCTTGCTGAGGACTAGTTTTGGACCCCTTTCTTTCTTCTTATCCTCAGCAACCCTCCTTTTCACATCTCTCTTTTTGTATTAACCCTTTTTCTTCTGTATTTTCCCTTTCCTTTTCCTCGTCTCCACTTCGGTTCTCGGTGTTTACCTGTCAGCCTCCGCCTCTGCTCAAAAACACATACTCAGTGTCATAATCAGCCAGAACCAAGACACACGTCTACACAAAATGTTTCCTTCTTGCCTCAGATAAACATACTAAAGACATTTTTATACCTGTTCACAAAAAAGTCAAGAATCTACGCAGACCAAGGACTCCATCTTTCCGTCTCTCCCACAGGTCTTTTCTTCCTCGGACACCTGATCAGCCCAGTTTCACTCCGTGAGTCCGAGGTGCTCTCCGGTTACTTTCTCCTCCTAATCGCCGGTCTCAGGCGGGCGCTCTACCTTCAGCTGCTGATGAACGAGCTGCAATTTTGCAGCCAGGATCAATTGTTGGTGTAAACATGTGACAGCTGGCCAAAGAGTTTCTCATAAGTCTCCTGCATTATTCGCTGCAAATAAGAGCACATACGCAAGAAGGTGGATAGTGAAAACCATGCACACAGACACAGTAAACACAAAAGCACACAGGATTTTAATGATGCCGGTTTCCACTACACACAAAATTGAAAAATCCTTGCATTTTCTGCGGCATAAAGCTTAAAAATGTACGACATGTTTTTCTTACTTCTGTTGCTGTGACTATTTCGAAAGGTCAAAATCCACATGTCAATGCAGCAAATCAAGAGGTGACTTATATTCATTTAAACGGACGCACAGTATTGTATTAAAACAGACAAAAATCTGAAACCTACTTGTTGGATTTGTAGAAGTAGCTGAATGAAAGATTCCTCTGAGTCCATCCTGATCCCCTCCTGTGTTGTGGTTGAGCCTTATTCAGCTGTAATGTGGACACACGGCCACTCTGAGGCAGTGCCGACGCAGGCTGACATCTGACGCTGAGCTGCTCAGCTGACGCAGTACAGAGGATCTCCTGTTTTTTATTTGAAAAGTAGATCAGTGTAGTGAAGGTCATTTCTGACCAAAATGGCGCTTCAGCCTCTTTCAAAGCAAAAACAGATAATAATCCGACGTAAGTGAACATGCGGTGTATGTCAGGGTGACCTTATTATGAAAATGATTTCTATCTTTACAATTTCACTATTAATTTTATAAGGCCGATTGTATCCCTAAATATTTGATCGCATGATTTTTTTTTTTTTTACTACATTTTTGTAAGACTATTTTCAGCAGTTTCAATTTCCTTTCAATAAGATAAACCCGAGAAGTGTTGCCTAATTTGTTTGTGATTTCATCAATACTTACAGGCACAAACGCAGGGGGCGTGTCACCTGTCACGTCTCACGTGACCCGGAAAATGTGGGGCTTAATTCCTGTGTTGGACTGCTCCCAGCTGCTGCGCCTCTGCCATTCGCAGAGCAAACCCTCCCTCCGCTCCATCACGACCCCAGACCCCCGGGTGGACTCTCCTCAGCGCACCATGTCGGGTAAGAACACACCGGGGCCGCGCCGACTCTCGCGGCCGCCACACTGACACCGGAACACGGCCATCCCCGACCGGACCGGACCGGACCGGCCCGGGGCTGCGCGAACTGCGCTGTCCTCCGGAAATAAGGCTGCAGAAAACACCTGCTACTGCAACACTCACTGCTGCTCGTGTGGACAGACATGAGGCGATCAGATCAAATCGTTAGTGCGGGCGCTGCTGTGTTCGTTTGAAGGGTTCAGGTTTGATTTGATGAGCGGCTGCAGCGGTTTTGGACCAAAAGGGAAGCTGCCGACGGTCAAAAGCAGCACTTCCGGTCCCAAATTTCAAAGTCAAATTGGTGTGCAGTGTTTAAAAATGGCAAAGGAGAATATTTAGACAGGATTTCGTTGAGACAGTAGTTTTCTTTAATGCCATGTTTTTATGGCATTTTGTTCTGATGTTGCACTTTTACTCTTTTAATGCTGATGTATTGCAATCTGTGCTTGATTTTTGAGGCCAAAGATGAGTGATAATGAGACGTTATGACCAATTAACAGTTTAAAAGAAATACAAACAATTAGGAATGCGTCAAACAATTAACTTTCATTTATCATGTTGGTTATTTGTAGGTAAATGTTGACAGGCTACTAAAAAAAATAAATTGTGTTAAATGTCCTGCATGATAAAACTACTTACTCATCAAATGTTTTGTTTCAAACATCCAAAACCCAAACACATTCGCTTCATTATTGTATGCAATAAAGAAAAACGCATCAAATCCTCAGATTTGAGATGCAGAAATGAGCAATTCTGTCAAATTTGTTAAAAAAAACCAAAAAACTGATTTAATCAATTATTTTGGCATCATATTAGCTCAAGTTAAATTTGAAGCCGAGCTCCTAGTCAAACAACAAATCTTTGCAGCTCCAGACGGGATTACGCCAAGTGGCTTTTTAAGGAGTTATGACCAATACATTTTTGTACTTTTACTGTTTTGAAAAATACAAATACAAACAATGCACAGGACAGCGGAAGAAGCTGAGAGAGCAGCAGAGCTTATTGCTGCCTTTAGACCCCTTTTAAAGGGTTCGTTCAGCCCACGTGTAAAGAAACGATCTGCTTTTCACGGTCTTGTGGACACGTGTAATTACGTTGTTTGTGTGTGACTGCCTTAGTTGTGGAAAAGAAGAACTGGACGTTTGGACTGTTGGAACGTGGAGTCGACCATTTCCAGTTTAAACCTTTCAGTTCATGCTTTTATTTTTAAAGGATCAACTTCCTCTTTTAATATCGTGGGTTTTGATTAACTTGACGGTTGTTTCTCAGTGTGGACGTGCGCCACAGTGTGTGGCCTTTTAAAAAAAAAAAAATGTAAATACAAGAAAGGGCCTCTCGTCTCTCACCTTTTTATAGTGTACAACTGTTAACGTGGTTGACAACAGCACCATAATTACGAGCATGGCATATAACTGCATGCACACAACTTTATTGTTATGAAATTATAGTCTTAAATATTTGACATTTATTCCAGCTACAAACTCAAATTTAAACTGCTTTATCAAAAGTATATCACTCATTAATATTTCTCCTCCCCAGAGGTATGTGGATCACACGACATTATGTCGCCACAGATAACACTGTGGGAACGCAGCGCATGCTTCCTGTGCTGCCTTGAAGGCGGTTCAGGCGTTCCACTTTCACCCTGGCCTTTTGATAGTCAGTTTATAGTTCCTTCAATCAGACCTTAGCAACCGTACAACACGGCACGCAGATCAGGTTTCCCGAAAGCCTCCCCCACCGACCCGACAACTCAAGCATTCAGCTTGATGAGCTCTGTTTGCTGGCTCCAGGCCTGCTTTCACTCCAGCAGCGACAACACATAATGCCCCCCCCCCCCCATACCCCCCTTTGCTGTTGTTCGTGTACACTGAGACTCACCAGACGCTGAACTTCACACAGGAAGCCTATAGATCAGAGGTGTCAAACTTACTTTAGTTAAGGGGCCACATACTGCCCACTTTCATCTCAAGTGGGCCAGACCAGTAAAATCATAGCATAATAACGCATACATAACGACAACATTTCTCTATGTTTAAATCATTGGTGAAGGTTTTTGGATGATAAACCCTATTTTAAAGGTCTTTCTACAATAAACTAGAAACATAAAGAGCAAAAACTCAGACATCAGCCCACTGTTTATCTGCCTGGGCTCTCCTCTGCAGATTTAACGGGTCACAAAGCGAGCAGCAGCTTCTTCCTCCGGAGCAGACGTCGCATTTACGCTGTTTCTGAAGCAATTACTGGATCGATTAAAAAAACAATTACAAAACATTTGTACTCATAAACCTCCATATTCTCATAGAAAAGCAAAGTATGTCTTTCTGTAATTTTCACACTTGGCCAAAGTCATCCGGCGGGCCGAGCTGGACCCCCTGGCGGGCCGGATCCGGCCCGCGGGCCGTATGTTTGACACCCCTGCTATAGATGAATTGGTCATACTGGCACTGATACAGGATCATGAGGGTTTAACGAATCTAAAGCTAATGTAGAGACTTTGAGAAGCAGATAAAAAAATAGTTTGGTTTTTTTTGGGTTGGGGTTTAAGACAATAGAGACATGATAACATGCCTGTCATATGGATAAAGAGTGTGTTTGTGTTTTTCCAAGCAGACCAAGCTTTTGTGACGTTGGCCACAATTGACAGCTACGCCAAGGGAGCGATGGTTCTCGGACAGTCGTTACGAAACTACAACACAACCAGGAAGTTGGTTGCACTTATAGGACCTCACGTTGCAGAACCTTGCAGGTATCTTTAGCCGTCGGTAGAACACAAATTCCCGTAAATCCAACATACACACTGACCTAACTCGCGTTGTCCGCGTTGCAGAGACGCACTGCGCTCCATTTTCGACGAGGTGTGTGTGGTGGATGTGATGGACTCGGGCGATGCGGCTCATCTGGCCCTGATGAAGCGCCCGGACCTCGGGGTGACGTTCACCAAACTGCACTGCTGGACGCTCACACGCTACAGCAAGTGTGTGTTCATGGACGCGGACACACTGGTGAGAAACAAACCCCGACAACAGCAGAAAAATCCCACACACAGTGTTAATGGAAAAAAAAAGTCATGTTTTCTGTGAGATTCATTTATGAAAAAAAACCCCGCAGAAGTTTGAGGTAAAAAGGTATTCATCTGAGGAAGTAAGCAGCCGTGTTTTGTATGTATTTAGGTGCTGTCCAATATAGATGAACTGTTTGAGAGGGAGGAGCTATCTGCAGCTCCGGATCCTGGTTGGCCGGACTGTTTCAACTCTGGGGTGTTTGTCTTCAGACCGTCCAATGAGACGCACGACAAGCTGCTCACGTTCTGTGGTGAAAATGGCAGCTTTGATGGTGAGAGTACCAGATATAAAAACACAGTGTTTAATGCTATGTGCTCTGTAGGTGTATGTTGTGATCTCAATAATGCAGCTTTGGCACTGCTTTCCAACGGGCGTAAGATGAAGCCAGCATTTATGTGCCGCTTGGTTGGTGGTCTTCATGTTGTGTGAACGTGACAAGAACTAAAGCTCATCTTGCCTCCAAAAAAGTTCCAGGAACACGAACTACAACTCGACTCTCAAACGGTGCAGGAAGATTGGCTGAAGAGTATTTGACTATGTCGCATTGAGAATAAAAGTCTGAAGTTTTGCGAGGATCTAAATGAATGGCGGTCCCTCCCGCCCTTTGACTGCTGCTCAACACCGTGTCGCATACTTTTGTATTTGCTGCGCTGTCGCTCGCTGTACGCAGCATCCTCTCTCTGACGTGTAAAAATAGAAGCTGAAAAGGCTTGTCGACGTCTCAGAGAGGACACGGCCTGCGGCAATGTACCGAATGTGTTCGTGGTATTCACCATTCACGTATGTAGTCTCGCCTCGTGCGACTGGTTTACGACAGAGAGCGAGAGGTCAGATTAGGTAAATGTTCTTGGAATTAAGGAATACCAATCCTGTTAAGAAAGCCACAAAAATAGATGCTCTGAATATACTTGTCATGTCACCGGTCCTCCGTCACGCACAGGAAAATCAGAATCATTCTCGCATGACTGTTACTATCCTGGATGTGGATTTTATTTATATATATATATATATATATATATATATTTTTTTTTTTTTAACATGTCAGATCAGAAGATCTCATTTTGCTCTGCTATAACCAGAAAGTGTTTCATGTAAAATTATTATCCTGAGTGTATTCTGTCTGTCTGTGTCCACAGGTGGAGATCAGGGGGTTCTCAACAGTTTCTTTAACACCTGGGCGACAGCAGATATTTCCAAACACCTCCCCTTTATCTACAACCTCAGCAGTATTGCCATCTACTCCTACCTGCCTGCTTTCAAACAGTCAGTACACACACACACACACACACACACACACACACACACACACACACACACACGCACACACACACACACAAGCAGTGTGTGCAGGCTTTCTTCACGTATTCACATTCAGCTGTTTCTGTAGCTTTCCCAGTTAAATTGTCGTGTTTGTGGCTTAAGAGCCATAAAGATGGTCATCTAAGGTCAGTTCAAAGGTTGTGTGTGTGTGTGTGTGTGTGTGTGTGTGTGAGAGAGAGAGAGAGAGAGAGAGAGAGAGAGAGAGAGAGAGAGAGAGAGAGAGACTGGGTGTGGGTGTTGAATCACAAGAAGCTGCTGAAACTTGGGACAAACAAGACATATTCTGCCAAAGTTGTTTTGTTTAAATCTGCAGTCCTTTTAAAGAGTTTGGTTCAATACGTATTAAAGTAAAATTAGATTAAAACAAAGGAACACATTGTTATTATTGGTTATTTTTTTAGGTCATTTTAGCCTCTACTTGTTTGACGAATAATATCTTTGTACCTCAGATGGGACAAGAAACCCCAAGTAGGGAGAGCATCAACCCTCAGGTTGGCCAAACTTATCTGAAAGAGAAAAAAGATGCAGACAGAAATAATTAGTACCAAAAATGTCAATTTACAGAACAACTTCCTGATTGATTTTTGACTCGTTTTTTTTTTTTTCTGTCACTCTGTCACAGTTTACGTGCGCGATGAAGGCTAATTACAGACATTTTAGGTGCAATCAATTTGGTTTTGGTCGTCTGGCTGAACACAACTGGACCGCTCCAGTTTCTTTTTCCACTGGAATATGTAGCAGTGACTTCACTGGATAAAATGAAGTGATGGAGAGTTTTATTTTGACTAAACTCCTCAAACCTGACACAAAAGCTGCTGCAAATTGTAGCTTGTGCGTTGCAGCGTTATTATGACCGACATCACAGCATCACCGGTGCGTAACGTCGCCCGCAACATCAACGTGATCTCCTGTCTTCCACTTGTTGGTGCAGGTACGGCCGCGACGCGAAGGTGGTGCACTTCCTGGGCAAGGTGAAGCCTTGGAACTACTCCTACGACGCTGCGAGGGGCGAGGTCAGAGGTCACTCGCCTGACCAGTGCCAGCTGCACCCCGACTACCTGCACATGTGGTGGCAGCTGTACGCCAAGTCCGTGCTGCCGTTACTGCAGAGGGCGTACGGGGACACGCCCTTCAACAGCGGCTTCGTGGAGGCGAGCGGTGACGTATGTAAACGGTCGCGGCGTTCAGAATGTGTGTGTGTGTGTGTGTGTGTGTGTTAAAGAGGAGCGCTGGGTTCGAGGTGCGGCCGTGCCGTGGTGGGTGTTCACATGATGAAACATTGAGGGATGCTGTGAAATTGCGTGTTTATCTGTCGCGGCACGTTGCGTAATCGTCACGTTCTAACTGTGTCGAAACCTCTTAATTGCTGCCTGAGATATCTCCCTTTCTCTGGCAAATCTTTTTTTTTTTTTTTTTGGAGGGGGGGGGGGGGTAATTCCATCACGATTTGTGAAGTTAGTGAGTATAAAAAGAGCCACAAAGTAAATTAGCTCCTAAGCGTCTTATTAAGATGCTGGCTGCTTTTTAGTCGGCACGGCAGCAAGTAAAACTCGATTGGTTCCACATTCCTCAGCATCGATCCGTTGCCAAAAGTCATGTTTGTTGCTGCTGCTTTTGGCGCCTCTCTCTCTCTCTCTGTGGCGTCACGGCTGAATGAAAAGCTTACTTTCATCAGAGAACCGTGGCGAGCCTTCAAACCCTTCGTAGAGTAGCAGGAAGTTACTCTGCAGCCTGCTGTCGCTGGAGAGAAACCGTTCAGTTACTAAAAGGATGGGTGACAAAACCTGCAGCTTTGCCCAACAGCCTGAAGCAGTGTCACACATGTTTGTACAGGAAATGACTGACTCAGGCTGAAGGATTTTTTTTTTTCTTTTTCTCAGTAATTTAAAACTTTTAGTACAGCCTGACGGATGCCAGATTTTTCAGCCCGATATCGATATCGGAGAGTAAAAGATTCAGATATCGATAGATTGGCCGACGTACGTCGTCTGAGAAACATACCTGACTCATCCGCTACGAGACTATTGCTAAATTGTCTCTTTGTGCTTTGGCTGTTATGATGAAATGCCTGCTGAATGAATGAGACACTGAATGTGTCTCAAGGGTAGAAAAGAACAAATTCCCCCCCGTGAGGCAATTCCCTGCTGAGGGAAAAGCCGAGCGCGGCTGATCCCAGAGAGCAGTCCTTATAAAGTATCGCTCCAGTTTCAGTTCATGATTCATTCATTCTCTTGTCTGTCCGTCACGCAGGGTACGTTCTACCAGAATGTGAGCGAGCAGCTGGCGTCCTCTCCTCCTCCTCCTCCTCCTCCTCCTCCTCCTCCCACCCAGAAGGTTTCATCAGAGGAGAGGAAGCAGCGCTGGGAGGCGGGCCAGATCGACTACATGGGCGACGACTCTTTCGCGAACATCGAGCGAAAGCTGGACTCCTTCCTAAAGTAGCGGGCGGCCGAGGGAGCGTCCACGGACAGCAGTTGAAGCTCTGCGTGGCCGCGCGCACGAACCACCTCTCGGACTGGAGGAACGCCTCGGAAACTTTCACTCTCACTCTCTGCATCCTGTCGGTGTGAAGAGTATAGTTTTGACAAAATTTCCCATGCACTCCACCGTTCTTTTTTTTTTTTCCTCTTAAAGGAAAAGTTTGACATTTTAGGAAATATCGCTTTCATGCCGAGCGTTAGATAAGATGGACACGGTGTGAGGCTACTGACCAATTTGGCTTAGCATACAGACTCATTTCTGACCTCAGCACGACGTACGTTGGGTTCATTTAGTTACAATGATCTGTGTATGGAAATCTTAAAAAAAAAAAAAAAAAAAAAAAGAAATTTCAGGGATATTTGTATTGATCTCAGATATGTATTATCTCCCCAGAATATTAAAGTATTTGCCCGGAGCAAATCATTCATTCAAATCCAGTATTTCCAGTATTTTAACCGAGCCTCTCGGCTCCTTTTGTCTCTGTGCAAGAGGCATAAATACTGAATTTTAAATGTTATCTTCATTCTGGGCAAACATTTCATAATTCTGTGCTAAGAGTAAACATTTGTCAGATAGTAAAAAAAAAAAAAAAAAAATCTTTGGAGATGCAATTTATTGCCGAGGGAAATCAACTGTTTACCTGCGGAAGGTTTTGTGACTGAATCACCAAGTGATGTCTCGAAGTGATCGGGTCACAAATGGGGAAGGGAGACGACTAACTTGACTGACCGAAGGGTAACAGAGACCAATCATTTTCCCACCACACTCTTGACATTAAAAACAAAAGAAGTGAAGCTGTTTTCCAAAATGCCAAACTTTTCCTTTTCCTTTTTTTAAGTGTTCTCGTGCATCTGATGGAACCGGAGGTCCCGAGTCTTCCTAACCTTCGGAGAATCTCTGCAACTCGAGGGGAAGCGCGTTCACCGCTCCTATCCCGCCTGCAATAAGCCACTCGGTCGAAACCACTTTTGAAAGCAGATACGCAGCGACTGGCTCGCATCGCTCTCGTCGTCCTTTTTTCAGCCGGTTAAGACGATCCCGCTTTAATGACAGAGTTCACCTCGTTAGAGTGCACGGATCAGCGTCCCGGTCTGTGCCTCCCGACACTCACCAGCTCCCTGCGACTCCCGCTTTGTGATGCCTAGTGCGGCCTTGAGGCCCGTTGCGTTTGCACGGCGTGTACGGGTTCAAACGTGGGTCGGTGATAGAAGTGCTTCCACCCTTCGTCCTAAAGTCACGTCGACAGTCAGTTTTATAATGTCGTTTTTGTGGGATTGAACACTCGTGATCTGCCCCGGACAGCCGCCATCTTCTACCTGCATGTACGTCCCCGTCGGACCCACATCAGTGTTTGTGCCACGACCCGGGTGTCGTCACTTCCCGTCTCTAGCGTAACCAGCTGCCTTATTGCCACACTGTTTACAAAACCTCACTTATCGTCACTGCTGCTAGTAGCACAACAACAAACGTACCATTGTTGTGTCCCTTCTTTCCTGTTGCCAATAACCCTCGTTACTTCACTCCAGTCTCTTTAAAACCATCTCCTCCAGCTCTTCATGATTACGCCCCTCTGTCCGCCAAACGCACTCCTGCGCGAGGTTGAAGAACAAGTCTGCAAAGTAGCACAGGTGTGGAGGTGGATTATAATTGTAGTGATGTCAATTCTTGCACCTGCATTGGTTCTGTTTCCCAGCTGTTAATTGTGCATCACTCTGAAAAGAGCTAATAAAAAAAAAAAAAAAAAACTTGTGAAAATCTTTACACCATACGAGTGATCAGATGAAGGGCTGCAACTATTATTTTCTATTAAATGTCAAAATTTACCATAAAGTTCTGATATGACTTCTCTAAATGTCTTGGTTTCTAAATCTCTTCAATCAGACAAAACTGAGTTTACAAGGACTGTTTGCTTAAACGAAAACCAAAATTATAATTTTTCTTTGCCCAACCAGTCAGTACAGCTTTTTTTTTTTTTTAAATTTTTTACAGCTGACATTTTGACTCGTCACAGTAGAGAAAGCACAGATGGCTGCACACCATTTCCTGGGACACTTAATTGAACCGAGTCATCATTAATTCCACCTGTGCTTTCACTACTTGTGATGAGTCCATGGAAAAGGTCCAAAGGCAAATTATTTTGGCACAAGTACCCAAAAGATTATTTTTTTTCCCTTCACGTCGTTAGTTTTTATACAAACAAACAACTTCCGAGAGCTGTTTTTATGATTTAAATACTGTAGCTACACGTGTTACAGTATCAGTCGTCTGATTTTCTTCAATCCAGTTGGTGAAAAAAACATCAAGTTGGAACATCTTCACAACTGTTTAATTTTGCTTATTGATAACTCGTTGATTATTATTGATAAACTGGTATAACAGGTGAGTATTTTTGCCCAGTCGTCATCCCAGGTTCTTAAACTAAATCTAAAACAGCTCCATCAGGGCTCGGACGTCATCAACGTGAGATGTTTTCCTCTCGGCGGTTTTGGAACCGAACGCTTTCTCCACCAGGTCCCGCTTCTGCCTCTGGATCTTCACCATGTTCTCCTCCACCGAGTCCTTCACGATGAACTGCGGCAACACGCACAAATACACACCAGCGAAATCCAGTCACGGACCTCTCTGTAATTATTGAACTGCTTGTACAAAACTACAAATACATATTGAGTGAAAGTGTGGCAGGTTTCTGACCTTGGTGACAACAACTTTTCTCTTCTGGCCCAAACGGTGGCAGCGGTCAATACACTGCTCCTCAGTCGCTGGGTTCCACGCCTAACACACACACACACACACACACACACACACACACACACACACACACACACAAAGATTTAGTTATTAGATGACGGCCGAAATAACAGTCACGCATTCATCATGAGCGTCATGTTTACAAATTATAGAATCGATTACAAAAAGAGGAAAAAATTAAAAGTACGAGGCCGGAGCCAAACCTGCTAATTGTCCCGATGCAAAAAAAAAAAATCCCTTCAGAAAGAACGACCTCATACCCCAAGTAAGCCGCTAGTCCGTTAGTGTGAGTGCGTCTGGTTCCTACCAGGAGATGTACTTACAGGGTCCATGAGAAAAACGTGAGAAGCGGCGCTCAAGTTAAGCCCCACCCCTCCAGCTTTGAGTGACAGAAGCATGATGGCGGGGCCGCCGGCTGCCGAGCTCTGAAACTCCTGGATGACTTGGGTCCTCTTCTTTTGGTTTATGGTGCCGTCCAGCCGCACAAAACTGAAACCGTGTTCTCTGGTGACGGGGAAGGAGGACAATAATGAGTAATGAAATGAAATAGAGAATAAAACTTAACAAAAATCCAAAGAACTGTTTGTTTTCAATTTTAGTAAGTTTCTTGTTGGGAGAGTTTGGGGATGAACTCCTCGGTCATAGAAGCGTTTTGATCTTATGACCCAAAAGGGGGAATGTGAGACAAAGCTTTCAGTTCTATTTCTACTTCTGTGCCATTAAACCCGAAGACGACAACATCCTCGAGACGCGGAAGCGAAAACTCTCTCTGCAGGCGCTCGTCTTAAATAAACCTCCTAATTTGATTTATGAAAACGTAAATAAACCTAAAAAAAAAACAACTCTGCTGTGAGTACGTATCTGGTACCTGAGTGGAGTCTCCAGGATGGTGAGGAAGCGAGTAAACTGAGAGACCACCAAACATTTAATGCTTCTGTCTTCATATCGCAGCCTCAGCAGGTTTCCCATCAGCGCCTGCACCTGCACACAAAACAAGAACAACACAACTCTCACGTGGTAGTAAGGCAACGTTTATCTCCGTCATCTTAAAACATGCGGTGAACGATATTTAGTTAAATATATATCGAGTTCCAGAAGGGTTTGAAGGTGAGAGAGCTAAAATGGTTTGAAGGCCAAATGAAGTGAACGATTCTGATCCTGAACATCCAGCTGAAGTCCAACTCGAACACATTTCCTTTTGAGGTTTACAGAAACCGTGTCCAGCTTTACCAGTCGTCTACGCAGGTTTTACCATCAAGTATATTTTGCAGCTACAGTATGTGCACCTTCGAGCTCGTCCTCCACCTCTCCGAGTTTTCACTTTTCTCTTCTTCCATTTCCTCCTGCGGAAACTCCACCAGTTCACTGGTCTTGATCTCGCTTCGACACTGCGGACAGCGTGCCCTGGTCTGTGCGAACACACAAAGCAGAGGGGAAAGATTAAGATTCCAATAAAAAAGAAAAAAATATGAAAAAGCAGCCAAATGCCTACCTGCTCAGTGCTGATGACTTGGGCGATGCAGGGCCGGCAGTAAACGTGGGCGCAGTGCGTGATGACGGGCAGCTGGACCGACTCCAGACACACAGAACATTCCTCGTCAGAGCCGCTGGCCAGAACCAACCGCAGCTTCTCGATCAGGCGCTCCCGCAGCTCCGCCGGCGTTGCCGCGGCACCTTCATGCCAGAAGGAGGAGAAAAGAAGGTAAAGCATATATGTGGACATATATGACCCAAAGTTATTGATCACATCTGTGGTTTTCTGAATCTCTAAAAGGCCTAAAAATGACAAACGACTCCTGAATCCCTTCACCGGGTTTGACCTAAATCTGAGGACATCTTTGCCATCAGGTCGGGGTGGCAGCAGTGCTGTCGGAGCCTCATCAGGATGACCAGCACGTCGGCATAATTCCTCAAGACTGTTCCTTCAGACACGTATCTACAAAAACACACAATTACACTCAACAACGGGAACACACAACATCCATCAACAGCCATATAATTAAAGATATTGTTTGTCCCGTCACATATTCTCACACAGTTACTCTCATCCTCAGATAATATTTAGCCACACACCTGCCGATGATGTTTCTTCCTTCTGCTCGTGCCAGCTCATACTCCTCCCTCTCTGGCTGGCTGAGCTCGACCTGCTCCACGGACACGGTCTTCTCAGGCAGGGACACCACGGGACGTCCATTCACCTCGCTGCTCTTGGTCCTCCTCAGGGTGATGCACTTCACCAGGGTTTGCAGGTTTCTGCACACAGAAAGTCAATCTGACGAATCACTCCACAAAATTTTGATTTCACGTTTTAGCCAGTTGGTAAAATGTGAAATCAACTATTATATTATTCTTCCACACTAATATTTGACGTTCACTTTGACAGTTATATTTCAATCCTGTTCACTCGCATTCAAACTTCCTCAATTACAACTCAAATCCTCTTTCCTACAGTGACACTATTATTAATTAAACTGATAACAGAGATATCACTGTGTGAACCCTGAGTTGGGAACACAGCACCTCATTAGAGTTCGCTATGCATGACGGTTAAGTCTTGACATTAATATTCCACAGCCTTACTTTATTCCACAGCCTTACTTTAATAATACACGCAATGGGGGATTTTATATCTCGCCCAACT
This sequence comes from Embiotoca jacksoni, assembly GCF_022577435.1. NCBI lineage: Eukaryota > Metazoa > Chordata > Actinopteri > Embiotocidae > Embiotoca > Embiotoca jacksoni. The sequence continues at coordinate 9,495,006 of NW_027185318.1, read as the reverse complement.
CACTTGGGAGTGCTTTCACGAGTGCTTTCTCACGTGAACTCCGAGCATTCTGGGAAAACCCCATCGCCTACCCCAACACACTACAATATATAGGCCAACCAGATATTAATATTTCCTCTGAGGAGCAATGACTGGCCTTGATGATAATTTTAATTCGATAGCGAGTAGTAGGGGAGGCAGATTGGTATTTTATAATATTTATAAAATGATTATCAGCTGCGCACACAGCAGATCTGAGCTGACTAAGTTTATTCATATATTTGGAGCCTATTATTGTGCTTCATGACTTTATTCGTGAAGACGTCAATGATTATAGATCCTGCATGAAACAGCATGGTGATACACACGGGACAAAGTGTCTAAGAAGCGCATTTTGTAGTTCATCTTCTGAAAGTTGTCGTTTCACGGGCCAGCTCACGTCATTAACATCCGTCTTCTCGTAATTACGTACCCAAGTGCAAATGACGTCGGGTTGTCTGAACATGGCGTTTCTCTTTTCCTATGAATTCCCCTTCTCATCTTTCCTTGACCTCATGGAGTTTTCCAATAGGGTCAAGGAATAGAGTCCGAGGGGAGACTTTTGAGAGAGGATATTAATAATAATTGATTGTGAAAACAAGAAATCATGCTCCCAAATTGAGACAGCATGCTCTTATCTTATAGCAGTGATACCCCCCCGCCCCCCGGAGTATTATTGCAGCAGCACAAAAGTGAACATAAGTCTGAACACTCACTGCAGGCCTGTTCTGTCTCCTTGTGTAACAGGTCTCTGGATCACTCTGTTCCACCACTCTTTCACATCGAAGGGCTTCAGACGCAGAAAGGCCAGCAGCATCCACATGTCCTTCACACTGTTCTGGATGGGAGTGCCTTCAGGGATCGGGGAATTCGGAGCGCAGGCATACACACACACTTAATCAGGATGTAAGGTCTGGTGCTGTGACAGCTTTTTCTTAAAAATACTCAGACTATTTAACACTGACACCTCATTGGGTATTATATGTGTATGTGTGTGTGTGTGTGTGTGTGTGTGTGTGTGTGTGTGTGTGTGTGTGTGTGTGTGTGTGTGTCCATCAAGGTGCTGGTATACCTGAAAGAATCCAACGCCTCTGAGCTTTCAGGTCGAGCACGGCCTTACTCATCTGTGCGTTGGGGTTTCTTATGATGTGTCCTTCATCCAGCACGACCCTCAGCCAGTCGATCCCATGAAGGGGACTCTTATTCTGAAAGGGAAACATTGGTATCACTGCCATAGGTCAAGAGCATGCACGCTCAATTTGAGAGCATGATTTCATTTGCCATTGTATTAATAATAAAATAAACCGATGCACACAGTGCACTATTAGTTGGTATCGTTTCTGTGTTATGATCTTGGTTCACCTTGCAGCCGCTGATATACAAGTGACCCGTGTCCACTCACCCCGAAGTCGGTAGAGAGGACGTTGTATGTGGTGATCACCACATCTTGAGAGGACAGAAACTTCTTGCTCCTGTTGCGCTCTGCACCGTAATACAGATACACGTTTAGCTTCACATTAGCATGCACATGCTGCTCAAACTGGTCCTGCAAGCATAAACGGAAAAGACAGGAGAGAAAGGATGACACACGTCGACTTAAGTGATGGAAAATGTAAAAAAAAAAAAAGAGCTTGTTTTTTCTATAGTACACAAAAATGCAGCCTTATTTGACAAAGATAGCCATATGTCAATTTTTCATTTGTTTTTCAATATAGCATTTAGTTTTTTGTTTTGTTTTGTTTTGTTTTTACCAGGAGCAGCAAGCAAGCTTCCCTTTCAAATCAACCATGTATACTTGTGACTTAGGACAGAGTAGAAATAAAGTTCCGTGCTTTATGTTGTGTCAGGCTGTGTTCCTACCAGCCAGTTGCTGATCACGGACAGCGGGCAGATGATGAGAGTTGTTCTAGCTGATGAGTCGCCTGTGTTTTCAGTGATGGAGGATTCCACACCTGCACATCCAAAATGGTACACGTGCGTCTCCAACATCACTACATACTTTAACTTTTTAGTCACTAAATACCAGCAATACAAGTATATACAATATGTAAATCAGAAACTATATACGGTGATAGCTCACTATGTGTGAGATCGGCCTTCTTGGCGATTTTCTTCTTCGAGTCTGTGTCTGATGTTGAGCCACACAGCGCTGCAGCAAAGTCCAGATCCTCCAGAAACACCGGGGCGTCTGCACACAGAGCGTACAGGTAAATGATGTAGTGCACAGGGGACGGTAATTTAACAACGCACTTTGGTTATCCCACATACATCAATTGATTGTGGTTTTTTTTTCAACAACAGTTCCTGTCTAGTTGCGCCACCTGGTGCCTTCAACTTGCACATACATTCATATGCATATATCATTGCACAAGTACAAAGTTTACTGGGTGTGAACCTTTACTGGGCTTTCGCTTGGTGGGTTTCATCTTCCCTTTGCTCGTACCTGGAGGTGCAGAAGTCAGGTCAAAATGTGTAAGACACAAAATCCAGGGAAGAATACAAAAACACATAGCATTATAAGACAAAAGATATTTATCGGCTAAAAAGCGATGTGATTATAATCAGTTACTTTTTTCTGGCTGATCTGCTATCTCCACTACATCTGGGGTATCAACACAGATCACCTCCACCTGGGAACTGATCCAGACAGGAACATATTATGTGGTTATGTCAGAGAGACCTAAATAATCCATATGGAGAAATTCGGTAATTGAGATTAAACCAAGTAATGAGAGTTGTTTTTTTTTGCTGACAATATGGTCTGAGCCCGCAAAATAAAATTTAAAACACACTTACCGGTCTGACCGTAGAGATCCACCTGCTGCATCTCTATCACCTGCACCGCTGCCTCCTGAAACAAAGACGCCACACCACCTCTCCTATTTATACACATTATATTCTCACACTGAGAAAAAATGCAGAAAAATAAAACATCTGTAAATCTGCAGCAGCGAATGTAGGTAGGTAGGTAGGTAGGTATTTACTTTATTAATCCCCGAGGGGAAATTTTTTAATGTACTGAAAGCTGAGAGTACCGTCAAGTTTGGAGGCCATCTGTGGTTTAGTTTTAGCTTTGGTAGGTGAAGACCACTCCTCCTGCACACATGTAAACAAACATTGTAAATTCTGAACACAGGTGACGCATACAGTGCACTGATTGAACTCAGAATCTTACACATTTCTCCACAGGCAGCGGCTTTCCTTTGTGAAAGTTGGTGAGGATCAGAGCGATTGTTGTAAGGGTTTTACCCTGAAAAACAGAAACAGGGGTGGATGTATGCTCAGATTGCAGAAGTGTGAATCCCATTTTTGTTGTTAATGCAGAAAATAGAAGCTCTGATAGGTGCCGTTTTATCTCGCCCTCCTCCATTGATTGGGCGCAGCATATCTTTACATCGCTGTCTACAAAAACACTCAAGTTCTCCACATATATAGTAGTAATAATATTACAACACTGGCTACAATTAACATATTTGTGTCACTCACCAGTCCCATGTCATCTGCCAGGATTCCCCCACGAACCCTGTCTGGTATTTCTTTGGCAGAGAAACAAGTGAGGCTGTTATAGTACAGCTCGCCTCTCTTCTCCCAGAACGGTGGCAGAGCAGATTTGTTTTCTCGAGCACACATCCAGGACAGCGCCTGCTTCTGGTGCAGCAGGAGAGGTGTACCGACAGACTGCAAAGACATACAGCTGCATGTTCACAATGAAGCAGCGCTAAATACACAGGTATTGTCAGAGAGGTGACACCTCAGAGGACAAAAATAAATATAAAACTTTTATCAAAACTGCAGTAAAAAAACAACAACAACAATGCAGAACTCAAGCAGTTATTGACTTCAGCCACAAGGACTTGCTCAAATTCACTGTGATATACATAAATACTCAAACCATCAAAAGTACTTTACATGTTAATCTTAAGACATTAACCCGATGAGTTTATATGTTAAACAAAGAGTAAGCATAAAGTAAAGGGCCCCATTGATTTCCATGTGAAAAACCATATTAAAATAATATAAAATAAGATGTTGTACAAAATAAAAAGGACAAACTGCTGACCATTATAGAAAATACGAACCTCAGCTGCTTCTTTCTCCCCATCTTTACTCTCCATCAACCCTTCAAACAGGTTATCAAAAGCGTTCTTTAGCTGAAAGAAAAGAACATAGGAGTAAGAAAAAAAAGTAATGTTATTATAATAGCTGGCTAAAGTCATATTTAAGTTTCACAATGTTTGTTATGCGACACCCTTATACATTACATTAACAAAATACAATAATAGTACCTCCTCTGCAGTCAGTGGGATGGTCAAACCTTTTTTGGATTGAGATGCAGAAGCACCTTGACTATATGAGTTTTGATATCCACCTGGAGTCAAACAGATGCCGGTACACAGAGATCCACAGACACAGACACAGACACACATACACACACACACACACACACACACACACACACACACACACACATATATATATATATATATATGTATAACCAGTTAATTTCATGTCAATAGCTGTTAACAGAGGTTATCCATCAGAAGCAAGTGATATCAGATGGTTGAGTGTGTTTGCGAGCGTACCTGTTAGTTTGATTCCAGCACCTGTGTTGAGTTTGTATCCGCGACGTGACATGTTTTCAATCACAGCATTTTTGCTCTCTTCTTTCCCCCAGAAGGAGAGCATCAGTGGCATGGTGAATGAGTTTCTCGTCCGTGAGTGCACCACCCTAACAAAGCAAAGAAACGTGCAACACACGTAACAGACATATGAACTCACAGCTGCTCAGCTTATGGTTACTCTAAATCAGGGGTGTCAAACTCATTTTAGTTAAGGGGCCACATACTGCCCACTTTCATCTCAAGTGGGCCAGACCAGTAAATTCATAGCATAATAACGCATACATAACGACAATATTTCTCTATGTTTAAATCACTGGTGAAGGTTTTTGGATGATAAACCCTATTTCAAGGTCTTTCTACAATAAACTAGAAACATAAAGACCAAAAACTCAGCTACTGTTTATCTGCCTTGGCTCTCCTCTGCAGATTACCCAGCAGCGAGCGCTGCTGCCTCCGGAGCAGATGTCGCATTTACGCTGTTTTTGAAGCAATTACTGGATCGATTAAAAAAAAATTACGAAACGTTTGTACTCATAAACCTCCATATTCTCATAGAAATGCAATTTATGTCTTTCTGTAATTTTCACACTTAGCAAAGTCATCCGGCGGGCCGAGCTGGACCCCCTGGCGGGCCGGATCCGGCCCACGGGCCATATGTTTGACACCCCTGCTCTAAATTATACCAAAACATTTTAATATGAAAAAGGGGTACATCATTTCATTAACTAATCTCAAAAATATATATTTAAGTTGTCAAGAACAGCCTTCTCTGTTTCAGGATATGGTGTTTGATGTCATACTAAATCATTGTATTGGTGACGAGCCATCAACAACTCACCCCTCTACTTTAGCCAAGTTGTTGTCCATGACGTAGGCCATAGCTGCTGCCAGCTCCTTCTTGATGTGTCCTACCTGGTTGCCATAAATGTTGGCAACCATCACTGCGTTGCGGTCGTATGGATTCTGGGGCTGCCGCACTAATCCGACCATCTCCCCTTGGTTCACCTGTGCAGAGAGGGAAGCGCTCATTTTAAGGTCGATCAGTTTATAGCTGCACTTTTTGTGAATTTGTGGCAGTTCTGTCTCGTCTTCCTTAAAAAAAAAAAAAAAAATCTGTGCACTAAAAGGAATAATGGTGACCCTGATTGATCCTCACCACCCCGGTATAATATCTGAGGCCGACCACAGTTCCCTGCAGATGGCCAAACAACACGCTGCCGTCCGCGTCCGGCTCCTCGGACGCTGCGGCTCGGATGGCCTGGGAAAGAGTCTCTGCATTAGTCTCATGGCGGTCTGAGAAGAGGTCCACCTCGTTGTCCCTCTCCAAACCGAACCTCCACCTGCGGGAAAACATGATACCTGGAGCAAAAAAAAAAAACACAAACACAAAACACAAGAGTATGTTATTCGGGCGCATAGAGTTGGAGCTGCAGGGAACAAACTGTATAACTTTTTTTTTTTTTTTTTTTTAAACACATGACCAAAACACAGATTTACGAACTATTAAGTGTTAATCACATCTTTAATACCTTAAATTACACGAATTAGCCCACAAAATAACAAAACCACACCGACTGACAGCAAACACTCATTTCAATTTCATTTGACGTTCGCTAAAAAAAAAGAAGAGCTGGTTTGAATTACAAGCCAGCCACGCGCTATCTCGTCTAATAGAGTGTCTATAAAGAAAAGTACAGTCACAAACAGTGTGTTATGTTATTTGAAAATGTTATCATACTATTAATCTTCCCCTCTGCGACACTCCGTTTTTTTTTTTCAGAGACGAGCGTAGCTCCGCCGTTTCTCGTGCTCCGCTCTTGTTGATGTTTGAGCTACTTTCCTCCGCAGCAGTTAGCGCAGCACTTCCGGTGATAAACTTCAAAATAAATTAAGATTTGTAATAAATAAATAAATAAATAAAATTAAAAAAAAAATTTAATGAGGCAATTGTTGTTTACGCCTTATGTTTATTCTTTTATTTAAAACATGAGGGTTATGGGAAACTGTGGTGCCTATTTTCCACTGCTGTCTGACATTTTATTTATTGTTTTCAATAAAATTTCAAAATTTCACTTAATTAACAATAACTAATAAAATAACAATGTATTCCTGCGTCTTCCTTTAACATAAATTAAAAGATCCGATTGTCAGGATATATATATATATATATATATGTTATTCTGACAATCCAACACAGTTTAGTTCCGGTGTTGTGTCCGGTAATTGTCACTGAAGCTGCGCACAGCGCTCTAATACAGCTACGTTCTGCGCGCCCTTAAGTTTTGCCCGCTACGGAAGCCGTGAGGTTCCGACTCTTTGGTTTGTTTCTACGACGTTCCGCTTCCTCCCTGCCAGGTTCCTCCCCGGGCCGAGCGAAGAACCAGGCAGAGAGTTGTCGGGGGGAAAACAAAAAAAGACAAGGGTAATGCGCTTTGTGTTAACAGAAGAAATCATTTTTTTTCCACACCCGCAGGGACATTCGTTAAATATCAGCATCAAATCTGGGCTTTGAAAATAAGCAGAAACGGGGCGGAGTTTTACGAGTTTGACCGGAGTGCGGTTGATATTTTTGCGGTTGACAGCAGCAACCGGTGAGTTAAGATTTGCTCATTCAACACACTCAGCCTTGTGTTACTTACAGGCTGTTTATTTGATAGTTACTTGGATTACCGTTAAATCTTTGGGGGGGTTCACAGGAAGCACTCAAAATGACTGGCATCTTCTTCCATATAATTGCTGAGGAGACGCTTTTACTGTCTGTGAATAAAGATAAAAATACAGCAGGCAGCAGACCCAAATTAGTGAGGCTTGTGGTTGGCTTTGTATTTAACCGACACCAGTGTAATTTCAGTCTGCAGGGATACATAAATATTGCAGCACCATATGATGTTTATACAAAACATGTGTGATAACAGCTACTGAAGTTTGAATGGAGCCATGAATGGTTGACAAGCCAGCTCATACACTTTTAATTAAATGTGATTAAATTAAGAAGCTTGTTGCCTGTCACATTAAGTTTAATGGATATTTTTTGATAACTTTGGGTTTGAAATTGAAGAATATCACTTCACCGAAACTAGCCTTAAATAAATGTAGGCCTAACAACGTTATAAGCAAAGGAATAGGAGTAAACCGGCTGGAAGCGTTTATGTTTTCTTATCATAAAATTTATTTTGTTACCACCTGCAAACAGGCCTTGACGAGAAGGACACACAAGTCATGTTCCTGGTCGTTCTGTGGGTTTTAAAGACCTGCGAAGGAATCCGATCATCAGAGAATTAATTGGAAAGTGTTTAAGTAACCACTTTATCGTTTCATCTTTTCCCCCAACATAAATCCCAAACATTTGCAAGGTTCAGCCTCTCAGATGTGAAGATTTGGATATTTGTCTGATGGGTTTTGGGCCACTGAAAAGCCATAACGGCTTCTGTCTCCTGGAAAACTGGGACAGTGTGTGTGTGTGTGTGTGTGTATGTGTATGTGTGTGTGTGTGTGTGCGTGTGTGTGTGTGCGTGTGTGTGTGTGTGTGTGTGTGTGTGTGTGCGCTATGGGTATGGCTCGCCAACAAATGCTATACATCTGTATATAAATCTGTGCCTGTAATTTCTCCATCCAGACTGTTATTCCTGCCGGTGCTCTCAACCAGTCATTGGGATTAGACCAAGAAACTACACACAGGCTGTAGTTTGTTACCTGTCCAGCAGCCGGAGACTTCAGGTTGCCAGGTTGATGATTTCGATCCTTCAAAATGTTGACTTAGGGGTGAGACAGCTTTTGGAATAACAGGATAAGGTGTTCATTGTGGGTGTGCAGCTGGGCGGTGTGTTTACGCTTCATTTACTGCCAGACCCAGAATCAGTGAAGGGACTGTAGAAAGTAGAGAGTCCAAACAGTGTGTCTGTGTGTACATGCTCAGTTGTGTGTGTTTTTATACCTGACTGTGTGAATTTGTTCCTGTGCCTCTGAATGAAAGGGTGTGGAAGTGGTTAGTGTGCATGTGTGTCAGCTTCATCACCCCTTCCAGGAAGTTCTCAGTAGAATTTCCTTTTATAGAAGCCGAGTACAAAAGGCTTGTTGTCCACTTCCTGTAAACAGCTCGGCGGCTGTGTTTGCTACACTCTGGTTGGTCGGGCCCGGCCCTGTGACCCTGCGGGGCTCAGGGAGTTCCAGGATGAGGAAGTGGGCTTCCCTTGACGGCAGCCAATCACAGGGAATAGAAAGTGCTGTGTTGCAGCAAGAGAACAGAGAATGAGGAATAGAAATTATGAAGGGCAGAGCGAGAATGCAGAGTTTTGAGACAGAAGATTGCACAGGGAACATTTCCATGACCTGGGGGCCTTCGTTTGGGTCAAGAACGAGTCCGTAAACCCCTGGACTAAACAATCAACTGAATTCATTTGAATGAGTTCTACAAAATATTAGGAACATCTCTCAGTATAACCCAGTATAACCTAGCTCAACAGCTCCGCAAATTACAGTCTCCAAACAACCATTCAACTAAATCAACACCTCTCCCAACCAGACTGAATAACAACTGAACATTATAACCATTATGAAGGGAGGATTTATAGCTGGGCTGTTACATTATACTTAATCCTTCACCTGTTAGTGGTTTCAGTGTTGTGGCTGAATGGTGTATGTGAACTGTGTAAGCATGAGGGAGGTTTCGATTTAAAAAAAATAAAAAAAATGCTGAACTATTGCTTTTGATGATTAATGACTGAGCACCAAATTCTGTGGAGAAGTGAAGTAATAAATTAATTAATCATGCTAGTAGTTTGAGGGGTGTGGGCGGTTACACAAACACCAGCCTGTAGCTTGCAGCACTGATCTGTGCACCTGCCTGCTTCCCTAAAAGTTTTTTTTTTTTTCTGGTACACTCAGTGAGCTTTACCTCTCAGCTACATGAAATATGTTCAAGTGTTCACAATGGAGCCTCTGTTGGCATGAGGATGTGTGTTTTAGGGCAGGGAATGTGTGCGAGGCATGAGGCCTGCATGAAGCTAGTGTGTGTGTGTGTGTGTGTGTGTGTGTGTGTGTGTGTGTGTGTGTGTGTGTGTGAGATGAACATGGGAACACGCCCCACCCTTTCTGCAGCCCTGCAGCTATGGAATTTCTACTGAGAGACAACTTGTCTCAGCCTGGCCAGCCAGCACCCAACAGTCTGTCCAACACACACACACACACACACACACACACACACACACACACACACACACACACACACACACACACACTCTGTCTTTGGAAATGCACATTAAGGCTGGACTGTGTCTAATTTTATCCTGCCGGGGCAAGAATACTCGTGTCTCATCCAAGATCACTGAGGAATGAGGCGGTCTGCTCAGACCTGCCCTGAGAAGAGTGAAAAGAGAGAGAGAGAGAGAGGGAGAGAGAGAGAGAGAGAGGGGTAAAGAAACGGAGAGAGCTTAGTAGATAAATGAGCACCAGAGAAAGAGGAGCACCCTCGCTGGGAATACAACAGTTTGTTGTTTACCTGGTCTTCTGTGAGACACAGAGGACACAGCAAACAGGTGAGTACTCGGCAGCTTAAAGCACAGGCCTTGGGGGTGTAAAGAGAGCTGGAGGAGGATCTAATTTTCTTTATATGTATTTTTGTTAATGATGTGACTCTTGCTACTTTGGAAAGTTTGAAGGTCACAGTGAGTTTACATGATCAAAGGTGTGAAAAGCCACTGCAGAGGTAGCAGACTGCCATCTAACGATTCGGTCTTACAGCAGACTTAAAGCCGCAGTCACACAGTACAGGGAATGTTTTAGAAATGATTTAGAGGAAGGGAAATAATTTACCCTCAAGGCGAGTTACTGCTGATGTGTCTTAGCTTGACGTCTCGGCTTGGTTTTTACACAGGACAAATCTGCTTGTGTCAAATGGCTTTTTCACTAAAAGGCTTAATGTTGTGTGTGTTGGTTACAGTGTTAAAGAAACGACTTTGTATCCAGACATATTCACATGTAGATCTTTTATTTTGTGTATTCTGATTTAGTGAGTCAGGTCTGCAGAGCGTTTTCAGGAGGAGCGTTTGAGGTCACAGGCGTACCCTACCTGAGCCACGTTTGTCACTCTTACTTTAATATGAGCTGTGTCATCAGCGGTCAGACACAGGACGTGAGGAAACCTCTGTTTGCTTCCTGTTTCCTGTCTGTGATGTCACCAAGAATGCAGCAGGCTGCAGCTCAGAGCCGATCAAACTGCAAGACCGAAAGAGGTGCTGTTGAGATTGATGGTTTTTGTGTGTCTGTACGTGCGTGTTAGCATCTACAATCTCAGTTTTCACCATATTAGGGTAATGGATGAAAGTCAGGGGTGTTTACGGGGGAAGAAGCACTTCAATCAATAACCAGTACAAGAGTCTGAAGGACGTCTTCATACAACATTTTACTTTAAGTAAAGGCATTGGCAACATAAACAAAGTAAAAGTACTCTTTTTGCAGAAAATGTACACAAAAGTTACAGGTGCCATTTTTCTTTGGGGCTGCCAACTCAAAGACTGAAGCAAAATAATGCGCTGTGTTTCATAAGATTTTCATGTTATTTTATGTAATGTCGCTATCTGAAAAGTACATGGTAACGTTTTGATAAACAAAATGGAGTTGAAGTATGATGTTGCACGAAATGGAAAAACTCAGATCAAGTATAAGTACCTCAGAATTGTACTGAAGCTACTTCCCTGTACTTCACTCTCTATACCTTCTACTCCAGTTGTCGTACCACTCTCAGCCACCCCGCAGACTTTCTCTGTGTCTGTCTCTTTTCCTTCCTCATTCATTTGTAACCGTGAACGAGACTCAACACGTCACTTTGCCCTTTCAGCGTTGCTTCCTGTTCACACTCTGCTCTTTTCTCTCCAACACTCAGTGCTGATCCTCAGATGGATGGATTTGTTTGGTCTGTGTGAGTCTTTCATTATCTGTTTGGTTGCGTCTCTTCAGTTCGTTCAGGCTAAGCTTGTACTTGATTTGCAGTCATTTCTCAGCAGCATATCGAGAGAACATGCAACACTTTGACTTTTCACATTGCGAAACATGAATGAGTGGTTTAGCGTGCAAGGGACCAATTCGTGCATCTCATCGTGCCTCTGCAGGTGAACGTGTGTGTAGATGTGTGACAGCGGAGTGTGTGAGGACAAGCCCCCAGCCCCCCCTGTCAGGATGAGCAGCCAAGGAGGAGGAGCCAAGGACCCCCAGTCAGCCAATCACAGCTCTCGGCCGTTACCGTCTGTACCTGAGGAGAAGAAAGCCAGAAACAAGATCATCTCCATGTTTGCCTCTGAGAAAGGTGAGAGATGTGGAGAATACACGCGTATACCTGGACACACACGTTAAACTTACAGTAACATGATAAAAGATCACACGAATGAAGAACACATTGACCTTTGACCTTCGCCCGCAGGAGGCAGGAAGAAGGACCGAGACAAGGACAGGCCCGAGATCTCCTCTCCCTCGGACTTTGAACACACCATCCATGTGGGTTTTGATGCCGTTACCGGAGAATTCACTGTAAGTATCCTGCCTCTGTCTCACATTCTCTTTGCAGCACTTCTAAAGCTCACCAACATCCAGCTAGCTATTTTGCATGTAGACGAGAGAATGATTTAATTCTTCTTATTTAACTGCTGGCAGGAAAGCAAACGATTGTATTTCCTAAAAGGTTGAACTGTTGCTGTAAAACATGTTTCATTTAGTGAAGACTTTAGTAATGTGTAGATCGTTTTTGAGAAATATCAAGACCTCAGTCCAACTCAAGAATCAACTACAGAAAATAGGAAGTCCTTGTAACATCACAAAAGCTTTCCTTCCCCAGTTCCTGTATAATGGACATGCGGTGGTTCACTAAATAGTGGGCAGTAAAATAAGATTTTAGATAGTCACTTATCCTCAGTATTTTGTATCATAACTTGCAGCCTCTGAGTCTATTTTAGCAACTATAAAACTTAGCCAACATGAACATATTTTTGGGACTAAAACATCCCTTACACATGAAGATTTATCTAGAAATCTAATGGATTTTTTGGAAGGCCATGTGTCAACAAGAGCTGGAGTCGATATTCCAGAGACGCTGATCTGGTGATTCCACTGTGAACACAGGGAAAGTCCCAGGAATTTCCTGTTGTGTTTGTGGATCAGGCGTGCATGTTTTATGCCGTTCTTTATGTCCAGTGTGCATTTTATTCTTGAACTTGTGAAAGCTGAAAATTGGAAAACAGGTGAAGTTGTTTGTTTTGTAAAATGTGTCAGATTAATTGATCAACTGTGAGATAAATGGGTTACTGGCTAGAGAAAGTTGACATCTAGTTGCAGTTTAATACGTGCTCGGGCTTCTTATTTTTCTTCCCTTTGATTTATGGATAGATCAGTGAATGTGTTTTTTTTAATGCTCATATTTGTGCGTTTGTTTGTCCAGGGCATGCCGGAGCAGTGGGCCCGTCTCCTTCAAACCTCCAACATCAGTAAGTCAGAACAGAAACAGAATCCTCAGGCCGTCCTCGACATTCTCAAGTTCTACGACTCCACCAGTGGAAAACAGAAATACCTCAGTTTTTCTGCCTCGGGTCAGTTTTCTTTTTCTCTGTAGATAAATTAAGTCTCAATTTTTTGTAACCGTGAATAGTCTTTTTTTTTTTTTTTTTTTTACTCACACATTGTATTGTTTTATTTTGTCTCTTTCAGATAAAGACTCACAATCGGTGAGTTGATCCATTCCTCATTCATGATATTACTTTTATTATAAATCAGCTATCTCTGTCTATCATTTAGTTTTGTCTATGTTCACTGATGCAGACAGGCAAGCAGGGTACTGCAACCTCTCCATCAGGCAAGGATGGCGACGACGACGACGATGATACACCACCCCCAGTTGTGGCTCCACGGCCAGAACACACAAAATCAGTGAGTCATGATGGGAAAAAAAGAAAAAGAAGATTGTCAAAATTACAGGCTGCAAAAAATAAGATGAGCTATGTCAGCTGTACTTCAGTATTTCTTGGACAATGTTCAGAACACATTAAAAGCAATTTTTCTTTACCGTGTTGTGTTAGGTGTACACGAAATCAGTGATTGATCCGATCCCAGCTCCAGAGGGAGACCCTGCTTCAAAGGCCGCTGACAAACAGAAGAAGAAGGGGGGAGGCAAGATGACCGACGAGGAGATCATGGAGAAACTAAGTATATATAACACACACACCAGAAATGACACATCACAGACAGAGACACATCTGTTTTTGGCTCCTGTACCGCCCGCATAAACAACTTTTCTTTGTGATTCTTAGGAACTATTGTCAGCATCGGAGACCCGAAGAAGAAATACACTCGCTATGAAAAGATCGGTCAGGGGTGAGTCAGAATTCAGTCCAGTGTAAAAAGTGAAAATTGTCTGACATTTGAGAGGATGTGAAGCTTGTTGATAGTCCAAAATGACTAGTTATGTACAACAGTCAGAAAAAGAATAAGTAAAAGCTTTTTATTTCCCATTTTACTTGACCTCCAGGGCATCTGGCACAGTTTACACAGCCATAGATGTTGCCACAGGACAAGAGGTAAGTGGAATTCATATATCAGCGCCTCTGCCACTCCAGAAACTCATGACAGTCACCCCAATTTTGACGATAAGCTTGAGTTAAACTGTGCAAAAACATCAGTAGTAGGGTTAAAGGAAATTGAAAAGAATCAGGAAAGGAAAGGAAAGGAAAGGTCCAAACTTCAGGGAGATAAATGTATTCTTAAAGGAAACAATCAAAGCAGCACTACAAATTAATTACAGTAGTTGTAATTCCTGAGATGAATTGTGTGTATCTGTAGCAGCACATTTACAGGATGTTGTGTCCTGCAGGTGGCCATAAAACAGATCAACTTGCAGAAGCAGCCAAAGAAAGAGCTCATTATCAACGAGATCCTGGTCATGAAGGAGCTGAAGAACCCCAACATTGTCAACTTCGTAGACAGGTGACGCTTAACTAACACTCACTGTACTGTACAGACAAACATACAGTACACACTTTACAGCACCAACTGTGAGTCAGCTGCTGTGTTAATGTGACTGCGCCCGTGTGCATTTTTAGCTTCCTCGTAGGAGAGGAGCTGTTTGTGGTAATGGAGTACCTGGCTGGTGGCTCACTCACTGATGTCGTGACAGAGACGTGCATGGACGAGGCACAGATCGCTGCCGTGTGCAGAGAGGTAGGATTCCTCCTAGACAACTGGGCTAAAAAAAAAATCTTGTGAAAACGCATCAAAGCACTTGTGTAGCATAATTTAAGATTCCGGTATCTACCAGTAGACTCTATCGGACACATGTGATTTTATAGAACAATGTAGACACAGTTTCAGTACAATATTACCAATAAGCCATTTTACACTAAATCTTGATTTCATTATTTGGATATATAAAAAAATATAACAGTGGCAGTAACTTTTGATAGCGCTTCGATTTATTTGAATGAGCTTATTACTGTAGTGGTAAAAATATAAATTGATTTTGGTTTACTATTTTTGTATGTACCGTAAATCATGGATAACTTGGTTACAATATGATTTAACTATACACATAAAGTCTGTAAAGTGTATACAGTGCATTAACTTTTTCAGATGCTAACCTCCTCCTTCTTTGCATCCAGGTCCTTCAGGCTCTGGAGTTCCTTCATGCCAACCAGGTCATCCACAGAGACATCAAGAGTGACAACGTACTTCTGGGGATGGACGGATCAGTCAAACTTAGTGAGGAGGAGCACACACAAGCATGCACACATCCACAGACATTTGGATAAATGAATGTAATATAAATTTGAATGTGTACCTTTAATCTTTAATGTGGTAAGGACCATGAATACATTGATCTTAACATATTTTTTTCTCTCTTTGCAGCTGACTTTGGCTTCTGTGCCCAGATCACCCCTGAGCAGAGCAAACGCAGCACCATGGTGGGGACTCCATACTGGATGGCTCCAGAGGTGGTGACCAGGAAAGCCTACGGACCCAAAGTGGACATTTGGTCTCTGGGGATTATGGCCATAGAGATGGTGGAAGGAGAGCCTCCATATCTCAATGAGAACCCTCTCAGGGTGAGTGTGTGCTGCGAGGAGCAATGGGCAGGCGGTTATTTTTGCTGTTTATGCTGCACCCCTTTGATTCAGGTTGAAATAACTCAGCAACTACTGAATGCAATGCCATAAAATAAAAAAATAAAAAAAGTATGGCATTCAGACATTGAATCGTGATGATCTGTGATCTGTGGTTCCTTAATTTTTTTTAATACCAGCAGGTCAGAGTTGTCACTTCTCCTAATCTGAGAAATATGACGTGTTTACAATTATTGATGCTTCCCAGATGAAGAATCACACAAACTTTTGTGATCCCTGATTTTCTCCCTAGCACCACCATGTGGTTGACATCCATTGCTCCAAGTTAAACATCTCGACCACCAGCAGGTGGATTGACATGGAATTTGGCGTAAACATTCATGTTGCCATCCAGATAAGGTGTAATCACTTTGATGATTTCTAACACCATCGTCGGGCCAAAATTTCAATTTGCACAATACTTCAGTTTATTACAAAATACCTGCAAAACTAATGACAATCCAGTCAGCCTCATCTGAAGGGAGGACGTCAAAGTGCTAACTAGCAAATCTTAGCATGCGAAGGTACTAAACTAAGATGATGAACATAGTAAACATTACTCATTCTTCGTGTGTGAGCATCATCATGTTAACATGTTGATGTCAGCATTTCGCTCAAATCCAACTGCCCAAGTAAAAAGCCACTTGTATGGCCGTAGTGGGATTTCTCTCATCACTGTTTTTGTAACGAACACGTTATGCACATTTTCTAACCATGCTATTGTTCTGTTTGTAGGCATTGTATTTAATTGCCACGAATGGGACTCCTGAGCTGCAGAGTCCAGAGAAGCTATCTCCTGTCTTCAGGTCCTTCCTGACCCGCTGTCTGGAGATGGACGTAGAAAAACGTGGCTCAGGCCGAGAACTGCTGCAGGTATGACAGACCTACAAACTCAAATATAAAAAAAACAACTATACTATACTATACCATATGTTGGTATTTGTTGTGTATTTATTTGTCTGAGATTAGTTCTGAAAATCATTTTTTAGCTGATATTTCATTTGTGCACTCGTTTGTCTGTCTGTTTGTAGCATCCATTCCTGAAGCTGGCCAAGCCTCTGTCCAGCCTCACCCCGCTCATCCTGGCAGCAAAGGAGGCTATGAGGAGCAACCGCTAAATCCCAGTCTCTAAAGACTATAAGAGCGAACAACAGCCGAGCCCAGCCAGCATCTTCTCCTGGTCTACATATGATGACTATCAGCAACCTGCTAGTGTTTTTTGTTTTTCAAAAGGTTCATACAATGCTGCATCACTCTTCCCAATGTTTCTGTACTGATACTATTTATCTTACCTTTGTGCCTTGGTCCAAAGTTGCATAAAGCCTTAATGAGTGTGTATTCATGTCGACTCTGGTTACGATGCACATCAGGAATGCAATATCATTGTTATTCGAGTCACAAAGAATCGTATCTGACTACTCAGAGTTCTAGTAAAAGGCGTTTTAAAGTTCCCAGCAAGAGTTTTATCCTGGGACGTGCAGAGAGCAGCTTTTACTGAGGAAATTATACTTTTTAGTTCTCAGTTGCTCTGTAAATTACTGTTAAAATGTTTGTGGTCTTAAAGTTTGAACATACGCAGTAGGAGTTTCTCATAACTTGTCCGGTTAGGTGCCACTTTTAGAATGCACACATACATTCAGACTGAATCCAATAGGTTTGTAAGTGGCATGCAAATCTATAGTGTACTAAAACTGTGTTTAACTGTATGGCCCAGGATGGGACACTGCTGTCTTTGTGCTGTTTGAAAAGCCACATCAGTGTTCTTGTTTTATCCTGCATCTCACTGAAAGTCCAGCCATTCCAGTAAACGGTGGAATTCAGGGTTTCGTTTTTTTGTTTCTTTCTTTCAGTCTGATTTTGTTCATGACACTTTTTATTATCTTATATTGGTAGATGAAAAATGTCCAGATTTGTATGTGTTTCAACCCTCTGGTGGCAGTTGAGGGAACCAATACACAATTATTTACCAGACTCAGACTTCAAATACAACCCGTCTTTCCAACTCTCTGTGCAGGCTCTTCCACAAGCTATGCAAACCTATTCAACACTGCATGAAAAAAAAAGAAGCCTTTTAGCTTACTGTGCCTTTTGTAATAAACCCTTTACTGTTGACGTGAGTGTGTGTACAACAAAAATACTGTTTGAAATTGTCTGTTTGAATGTGTTAAACTGGAGGAAGACTGCATTGTTTTACATTTTTTTGTATATTCTGTAATGTCTTGTATTTGTAACAGCTTTAAGTGTGTATATCATTGTTGTTGTTTTTTATGTGTCACTAACACAACAGAAGACAATTTTTTTTAATTTTTTTTCTTTTGTACAAATCCATTATTTTTTGACTCCAAACTATAATGTATCAATAAGCCTGAGACACTCGGACCAGAGTTAAGCAGTATTTGGAAATGATTGTTTGTTGTAACCTGCTTAAAGTACCAGATCAGTTTGGTTCATACCTCATTTCCCAGAACGTTTGGACAATCACTGGAAAGCATTTCAAAATGTGCCTTTGACAGTCATGTGGTAATCAACAGGTTGACACAAATTCAGAGTACACCGTGTTACACACACACATTCCAGTTACATGTGTAATATGCGCGATTGAAGCGTGTGAAATGAAAGTGTTGTTTATCATGAAACCGACAACAGCTGGCATGATTACAATCCACACAGTAAATTATTATTAAAGTTGGTCCTAAATACACGCGTGTCTTAATTATCGCGACGACTGAATCGGTCTTCTGGTCACAAGGGGGTTTGTCAATGGCCTCTGTTTCAAGAAACTGCGCACGGCATCCATTAAACGCGTTTACGGTGACTTGCATGGATTGGTTTTTTTTTTTGAAAAACTTAACGCGGCTCCACCGCGTTTCCGCAGCGCACGTCGGCGGTGGATGTGGACCACGCCGTCTCCCGCGGAGGCGTGCTCGGATGTGGGTGGGCGTGGCTGCCGCCGTCACGTAGCTCCTCTCTGGGTTTCTTCACTGCGTGAGAGGCCGACTTGGAGGGAAGCGAGCGTCGCCAAGACGGACGAGAAATAGGTGACAGGAGCAGAAACAGCGACTACCCTCCCCCCCCCCAAATAAACTGGTAAGATTTAAAATACATCGGCACATTTTTCCCCCCCCGCCCCCACAAAGCGTCTCCGCGGCGCGCCTCGATTCTTCGTTATTGGGCTGTTAGATGACTGCGGTGCCTCTTTCGTGGCCCGTGGAGCCGTTAGCCTCCGCGGCCCTGTTAGCAGGCCGCTGAGGTTTCGGCGCGGGGAACAGACGCGGCATTGATCCGACGCTCTCCAAAATAGGGACACGGTGCTCCACGTTTAGCTATCCGGCGGGGACACCGACACGTAGTCTGTCCTCCGTACCCGGCGCGCGCGGCTGTGATCATTCGTATGCTTTAAATGTTAGATCACTAGTAGAGTATACCTTGTTTTTTTTGGTTTTGTTTTTTTTTGGTCGATCGGAGTTGAAGGTTAAAAAAAAAAAATAAGTGCTCTTTCTAATCAGAAGCCGCTGAGCATGCAGCTCGCTGGTTAGCCAAAGCTAATCAGGCCTCTGCACGTTTCCGAGATGGAGAGCAACTCGTTGAATTGACGTGCTTTGTTGCCCGGTAATGGAAACCAATGCTGCCTTGTTGTAAAAGCGTAAAGCACGGTTGAGCTGTCTCTTTTAATGTTAGCCATCAGAGAAAGCAGGTCAAACGGCGAGGACGCCAGCTCATCTTTCTCCCCCCCCCCCTCCCCCCTCCTCATACTTTGCACTTTTTTTTTTTCATTCAAACGCAGCACGTCCAAATCCGGGTCCAACCCTCCTGCTACGACAGCTCCGCTCGACTTGTCCTTTTTTTGTTGTTTTTTTTCTACTGGACAGCATAACAACAATTACCAGGACAATAGACCAGTTTCCCTCCACAAGTACAGGTGTTGAATACTTAATAAATATGGAAGCGCCCCTAATTTGAAACGCCGCAACGTGCTTTCTCAATGTTTGTTACTTATCGGTTGCTTTAGTTAATGATTGGTTTTCCATATTGTTGTGGTCTGAAATCATTGACGCTTCATGGTAATTTAAAGCATTTTTGTTCCTCCTCACGGTCAGCGTGTTGCTTCATCGGGAGGTTCCTTTCCTCGCTGGTCACCTTGATCTCACTGGTCCAGCAACATTTTTCATATGACCGTAAAATTGTGCATCTGTACCCTGTAAAAAAATAATAATAATAATAATAATAAATAAAAAAAAGATCGTGTGAGACTAACCACCATGTTCAGCTGTGCTGGCTAAAGGCACCATCCAGAAAAGTCGATTCATTATACAAAGTAGCTTTGGCTGCCAGGACACATGCGGAGTAATTGAATGAAATACAGTTATTTCATAACAGAAATGCCGCACGAGTTGCAACATGCAGGGGATAATGTCAGCACTCAATGCTGCACCAAACGATACTAATTGATTACCAAACAAGGGCAATAGTAGTAATTAAAAACAGGCTCTTTGTTGTCGTTCATGCAGGCTCCACAATGTGTGCACCACTTTGTAACATCGCGCGTCTGATGTGGCCAAAGTTGTAACGGACACGAAAGGCACATTTCAAACAGAAGCACCCTTTTTTTTAAGGTGGAAAATATGATGTCCACTTCAAACCATTTTTGCTTCCCTTTTCCACATGAACCACGGAAAACTTTCGAACCATCTAGGCATTCGTTTAAGAATTTTCTCGTTTACGTTTTGGGGATTTAAAGAAAGAGAACAGGGGTTTTTTGGGGGTTTTTTTTTGTAATGGTGTGATCTTTAGACATCGAGGTTGTTTGTCTGGTCACTGTCACGTTGTTTGATTTATTTTTTATTTTTTTGGTCTTCTCTCCACCCAGCCTCAGGAGCAGTGAAGTGTCTTCATGGCAGTTCGTCGAGGACACATTAAGTACTTGAAAGTGAGTATTAAAATCCCAGCTCTTGTTTCAAGCACTACTGCAGTGTGTGACCGTGTCTGTTAGCAGTATGACCAGATCGTTTGGTGCTGGTATGCTTGACAAAAACAGTAACGCTTAATTCCTGTTGTACATCAGCAAATCACAATATGCAGAGATATTTGACAGCAGGAAATGTACACGTGTCATACTTAAAATTAGACAAAGCTGTGCTATAACTCTCTGGAACTACTGATTTAATATTCTTTATTGGCATTAAGAGAATTTAGAAATATACATGCAGTGCAGCTCCCACTATCTGTGCACATGTTTACTGGTTTAACACAGGACTCTCATTCATCTGCGCAGACGGTGCATCTTACCCACCAGAATACACAATCACAATCCTTCTCTGGCATGAATGGTCCTCTTGTCAGGTTGACTGCTGGACTGGTTCCCATTTCAGGCCTGGTCTCATTTCAGCTGCCAGCAAATGTGTCCTGCTGAACAGACACTGGAAGCAGCAATTTAAAAAAAAAAAAAACTGTTTTCATGTCAGCCGCCATTCTTGTCGTGGCCACTTTCCTTTAATCTCAGACTTGCTATCGGACTACACTGCAGAGTGGCATGTGACAGAGATAATCGAGGGGATGAAAGCGTTACTTTAATTTTTATTTCATGTTGGCTTAGTGTAGCTCTCAGACACCAGTTTAAATCCAGTCACATGCTTGTGTAGCGTAATTAGTGAACCGTTATGCTGTCTTAAAACTTCTGCCTGTGGTTTTCTGTTGCATGTAAAACTGTAATTGCGCTGAATTGACTCTCAGCCTTTTGTAACAAAAAAAAAAATGCATGAAACCAGAAGAACGAAACTAGCAAATAATAGTCTGTTTTGCACGCTTCTTTTTGCCTTTCCACTACATTTTAAGGGCTGTAAAGATTATGCAAATGAAGCAAAAAAAAAAAGGGGGCGGTGTCATTGTTAAACATGAGCAAACAATAAGACATAGTATGTTGTTTTTTGTGTTAATCCTTGTCAACTGATGTTTGTGTTGAGTTAATGGTAAAATAGACATGCTGGGAAGGGAGTCTGAGAACGATTGCTTTCTTTCTCTCATCGCAGCTCCTCCTTTCTGGTTTTATTCACGCACATTCCCTCTTGCTGTGTCTGGCACTTTTTTGAAGAATTTGCAAGCAGATATCAAAACACGACTTTGTTGTTTTGTTTTTTGATGAATTTCACTTAATGCCAATACTCAAAGACTTATTCTTTTCTGAATTAAATGGGACGCAAGTTGAAGCAGCTGCCATGTCTGCGTTTCACTAGTCAGCCCTGCAAAGTCCACCTTATTGTCACCAAATGTATTTCCTCGTTCCGTTGGTCGACTCAGTGTTGCTTTTCATATATATATATATATATTAAGCTTTTAACAGCACTAGAGGTGGGAAAATGTATTAATGGATTTTATACTGTATGCTCCAGTTTCTGTGTCACTGGTCCCCTGTTGGTGATGTAATGAGATTGTTTGAGGTTGCAGGGCAGAGGCGGGGTCAGTGGGAGCCCGTGCAGTATAAATTATAGGAAGTTTACAGGGCACTGATGGTTCCTAAATTTAACGTTAGCTGGCACCAATTTAACATGAAAATGTGTTTGAATTTAGCATTTGTTATATTTTTTTTTTTTTTTTTAGATGAGCCAGCCTTTTAGGATCTTGTTTAGAAAAGCTTGTCAAAAATGGCGAAATGTGCCCATAAGTTATTTCCTAGAGTCCAAAATCAAAAGTTATATTGAATTTTTGGTTTTGCGAAAAAGAAAACGACAGACTGTCACAACTGACACGCTGCAGCAAGCGATCCAGATAGTTGGCCATCTGTTTTGTGTCCGTTGTAATCGACTGATCGAGTCTCGGTTTCAGCTGCCGCTCTGTGTATCCTGCGTGCTTACCTTGCTGTGTGTGTTTTTTTTTCGGTCCACCTGGCCGACCTGCAGGAGGTGTATGACATGTCGAACGGTTATGAAGACCACATGGGAGTGGACGATGGGAAGGACGCCAAGACCAACCTGATAGTGAACTACCTGCCTCAGAGCATGACGCAGGACGAGCTGCGGAGCCTCTTCAGCAGCATCGGAGAGGTGGAGTCCGCCAAGCTCATACGAGACAAAGTCGCAGGTATGCTCAACGGTGAAGCAGTAAGACATGTGACAGACAAGATGGATGTTTAAACACAAGATTGTGGTTTAAATGGAAAGTGATTCCTGTTACAGACGTAGCAAAAAAAAAAAAAAAATACATGGTGTGGCAGCAACGTCTGAATATGTTAGTGGTGGTTCAGCTTCTTGACTTAGAGAATTGCTTGGCCTTTCACTCAGTTTCTAAAGAATAAAGGCCTGTTTTCTGCTTCGTCAGTGATTCTATCCTGTAATTTTTCATTTTAAACAGTCGAGTCGTTGTTTTTTCAAAGTTTTTGACCACCACAGTCTTGTTTTGTTCATTTGGTACCAAGTCCAATCCTGTTTAACTGTAGACAGTTTCTTTGTTTTATTGTTTAGCCTAGCATGCAATGTTAAAATTTGGTTTTGTTTTTTAATATTTATTTGTTTGCAGATTTTTTTGAACTATACAACGTTTTTTTTGTTTTATTTTATTGTTTTCCTTTTTTTTTCTCTAGGCCACAGTTTAGGGTACGGATTTGTTAACTATCTTAACCCTAGTGATGCAGACAGAGCTATCAGTACACTGAATGGACTAAGGCTACAGTCCAAAACTATCAAGGTAACGTGCAACAAGGTGTTCTACAATTCTCAAAGCAAAAGATGTCATGTCATATAACTCTCCTGTGGCTCCTGTGCTGTGCGCTAACTAGCTAGTACATGTCAGCCCGAGGAAGTGATACTGCTTTTCCAGCTCACTTACTGCCCTATTTGACATGTCTGTTGAGTTTCATTTTAAGTTCACTTATTTTATTTGACACATTCTGTCAGATTCAGTGTATTTCATGTATCTACCCTCCCTCCCCTCCTCCCTCCCAAAAGTACTTTCTTTTTTTTTTATCAGTTTGATATTTTTTTTTTTTCTGTTGTTGTTGCTGTAATGTTCTTTTGTGCTTCTGACTCCACTCATTTTTGCTCAGACCAAAGACTTAAATGTGTAAAACCCACTTAGAAAACAGTTGTTTTACCAGATTATTTGACGTAGCTTTATTCTATAGTCCAAAATGTTTTTTTTAATACATAGACAAAACCCTTTAATATGAATGAATTGATTGTAATTTACAAAGCCCCGGATATAGCTGCCCCTGTAAATCCCAATACTTGTTTAGATGTTGTTGTTCTACTTAAATTTGTTGTTTTGTTTACATTCATCAGAAGAGTTTTAATCAGATGATTTTTGCTTCCTGTTGCTAGGTTTCGTTTGCACGGCCCAGCTCGGATACAATAAAGGATGCCAACCTGTATATCAGCGGCCTGCCTAAGTCCATGACTCAGAAGGATGTAGAAGACATGTTTTCATGTTTTGGACGCATCATTAATTCTCGGGTACTTGTTGATCAGGGTACAGGTACAACAGGTGAATGACTTCCTTGTTTTTCAAAAATGTTCTTCAGATAGCATCTTATTAAATTATATATTTAAAAAAATAAAAATAAAAAAAAAACCAACAGCGACCAGTGCGTAGCTGGAGTCACGCTGCTTGTATCAGAACAGGCAATCACCCGCTGCTCTCTCGTACCCAGGTGTGTCCCGCGGGGTGGCTTTCATCCGGTTTGACAAGCGAGCCGAGGCAGAGGACGCCGTCAAAAGTCTGAATGGCCAAAAGCCACCGGGAATCTCTGAGCCAATCACAGTGAAATTTGCTGCCAACCCGAACCAGGCGAAGAACACGCAGCTCATCTCTCAGCTCTACCACAACCAGTCCCGACGCTTCGGAGGGCCCCTCCACCACCAGGCCCAGCGCTTCAGGTGAGAGTTGTTGTTGATGCTTTTAAAAACGTGTAGAAGCTGAAGGTTTTCTTTGTTTTTCCATGCTACTCAATGGTATATCTTATGTTTTGGACCGTTGGTCAGACAAAACAATACATTTGAATGTCTGTCACTGACCGAGTGACCCAGTTAAACAATTGGTCAGCCGAATGCGGTGACTTCCTGTACCCCGTTTCAGATTAAAAGTCCTCGTTTCAAATTTAAAGCCCTAGGTTTTGATTTGCTTGGTTGCACGTTTATCTTTATACTATTATCTGACATTTAATAAATGGAAAAAAAAAACAATCAAAGTATTAATTAGTAATGAAAAAACATTTGTTAGTTGCAAGCAAGTACACTAAAGCATCGTCACTTTCAGGTTTTCCCCCATGAGTGTGGATCACATGAGCAGCATGGGAGGCGTTAGTGTCCCCGGAAACTCCACCTCCGGGTGGTGCATCTTCATCTACAACCTGGGCCAGGACGCCGATGAGAGCATCCTGTGGCAGATGTTCGGCCCCTTTGGCGCCGTCACCAACGTCAAGGTGATCCGCGACTTCAACACCAACAAGTGCAAGGGCTTCGGCTTCGTCACCATGACAAACTACGAGGAGGCGGCCATGGCCATCGCCAGCCTGAACGGCTACCGGCTCGGAGACAAGATACTGCAAGTGTCCTTTAAGACCAGCAAGGGCCACAAGTAGATTGAGCTGGACAATCGGGTGTAGAGGAGGGCAGGAAATAACCTGTGCTAGGCTGATGTTGTAGAAAGCTGAAGTATACGTTTTCAAAGTCTGGCACACAATTCGGGTTTTAGCGTATTCAGAGTTAAATGAGAAGTTCACTCTTCTGCACCTTTGTACTTGTCTAAAAGAGTGTTGAGGTTGTTTTTTTTTTGTTGTTGTTGTTGTTTTTTTCATCATTATATACTTACTTGGGGCTTAAGGACACTCAGTTTTAATTTTATGGAGTGGACTAAGAGGGCAAATTTACCCCCAAAGTAACTATTGTGAAAATGATCTCAAAAGCTAAAATACTGTCCATATGTGTTGCATGTATAACTGTGGAGACTAGTTAGAGGATGTAAGCAAATGGTTCTTAGAAGTGCACTGAAAAATCCAAAATGTAAGAGAAGCTCTACAAAGTGTTCTCCAGATGTTGACATTTTAGTGGATCGTTTATAGTGCAAAGATGGGGGAAGAACAATGTTTTGTTTTTTTCTGGAGCCCGTGTTTGTGTCATTCTGGAAAAGCAATGCTCTGTCCTGGATCCTCATCATTAGTAGAACTAGATGCCTTAAATTATCATCCAGTGGACGCAGACCTTTCAATACCACTCACTGTTTCAAGTCAATCTAAGAGCAAAGCACTTTTAACCAATCTGTTTTAGGTTGCTATAAATATCGGTCTTTTTGATGTTGATCTATGACTTTTGCTCGCCCTCCGACCAGGTTTGATAGTTTTAAACATGAAGAGCTCTGGAGGGAAATGTTTTAGTTTTGTTATCCCTTATGTAAAGTGTCTTTTTTTTTTTCTTCTTCTTATTATAAATTGTATTTCAGGTGAGTCCTGTTGAAAATAATCCCAATTCAATAAGAAAGGAATTAAGATGGACCAAAGGCAGGGAGAGATTTCATCCTTAGAAGCCTGAAGAGTTTTCCTGAGCAGATTTACACAATGTAAATTGATACCTTTTAGGACTTTTCTTCTTTTTTTTTTCCTTCTTCTTCTTCTTCTTCTTCTTCTTCTTCTTTTTTTTTTTTTTTTTTGAAGCGGTACTATGACATTATATCTGATGCTAACAGAGAGCAACATCACTGGCTGTTTGCCAATCTGTTTGATTTTTTTCTTTCCTTTTTAATTCTTTTTTTGTTTGATTTTTTTTCTTTCTAGAGGCATACGTTTTTATTTGTTACAGTACAAGTTACAAACTTGTTTTAACGAGTGCTTATCTCAAGTTTGGAGAGGAAATTAATGGCCTTTGTTCTTGATTTCAGTTTAGTTTTGCTTTATTTTCTTCCTTTCTTTTGTTTTGTTTGTTTCACTTTGAACATAAACCATTAAATTTTATTTCTTTTCGCTGAAAGTTTTGTTTGGTTTGTTTCTTTTTTTACTTAATAATTTTTGTTTTGTTTTAGATTTGGTTTGGACTTTTGTTCTGTTATTTTCTAAATAGCAAATCTGCAGTGCTGATAAAAAACATCTCTGGTCAACTACAAGCAGGCAAGTGTCTCCATTACAAGCTTTTAAACTCCAGAGACAAGTTTAAAGGTTAACAGCAAATGGACCAATGGAGATTGAAATAAGAGCTGAATAAAACTATACACAGACTCTTGGAGGAAAGTTCAAGTACAGCAACATTTTTTTAGATGGACGAATACATTTTAACCACTAAAGTGCAAAAAAATAAGCAAACTGAAGCTGTGGTACATGAGGTGAATTTCAGGATTTTAATTAATTCTGGTTTAGTAAATCTCTCAATAGCTGGCTGTTTGTCAGCTCTTCAGTGTAAGTATATTAAGATTTATTGTGTATCAGCAGTGTATGATGTTTTTACATGACAATACACGGTTCACTTTGGGGTTTTGGATTTAAACCCACTGCTCTGATCCATGATGAGGACTTTGATTTGTTAACCTGATCGTCCATTTTGAAAAGATCATTGGCATATCACAGCTCATCCTCTTATTGAGACGAATTTGATGTATCGCCTTGTGTAAGGTGGTTGAAAGTTGGAGCACTGGCTTTGGTACTGTACTTGTCCTGATTTAAGCTCTGCAGAAATTCAACGGAGCTCCCAGTAGCAAAGGATTCTTGGAAACAGAACCTGCTCACACATTTAAAGATTCACTTTCAAAGCTTTTTTTTTTTTTTTTCCAGCAATAATTCAGCTGGCACTTCATTAAATGCCTGTTTAAGCTCGTCTTAGAGGAGTGCTCCCATTACAAGCGACAGATTTTGCTCTTAAAAGTGCATTTTGATTTAGTATTTGTTATTTTTCTGTCACAATCCTTAACTGTGCAATATTGCGTGACTTGCTCGGAGCAGGTAATATAAATTTGTTATAGTCTTGAACTGTCATCCTTTTTTTTATAATTTCTTTTTTCTACTTACATGTTACTGCTTAGTTTTCTCAGCAGTCTTGTTGGAATTGCAGAGATGCAAGCGAGTTTGTTTTAGGGGGCAGTCAGAATAAACTGCATTCCGCCTTAATTTATAAGTGGAAACTTTACATGACGTATTTTGCATCGGAGGAGGAGGCACGACTATTTATTTGACAGTGTATGCGGTCATACTTGATACTTATTGGAGTGTTTATGATGGATTATTGATTTGTTTTCTTGGTTTTGAACACTAAGTTAAAGTCCATTAAATGTCTTCTAACATTGGATCATTTCAATAAAAACATGGTGGCTTTTCAGAATTGAAAAAAATATAAAATGTCTTTGGAAGCTTATTGTGGATTTTTTAAAGTGATATTTGTGACAAAAGCTAAATAAGTGGATGTGCTTGCACTTTTATATACATATTTTGCATGTTATGATGTTGGTATGCTACCAACAAGCAGATGTCATGCAGTGTCAGCATTTTTGTCATGGTTATGGAAGATGGATGGTTCATCATGGTGGTACCATCTGCGACCAGGTGGGGGAGACATTTCATCTTTTCTCCTGCAACAATGTTTACAGTAATTGAAACCACATCCAGCTATCGGTTTGAACTACTCCCACGTGTATGGTTATTTGCCTCCTAAAATCAAACATGATGTGTACAGTAAATATTATAAATGAGTCATAATTCCTTGCAAATTAGTAGAGCTACTCCAGCAGAGGAGAACAGGCTCCAATGAAGTGCTAGAAATGTTTTACAGAATTGGTTATAAGAATAAAATCACACACTCCGAGAACGAGTGAAGCAGGTTTTTATTTAAAAAAACAAACAAAAAAAACACAAAAGCGTAGGTATAAAAACAGAAATGATCATCTTCATGTGATTTCTGTGCGCTGTGATTATGTCAGTGCTTTTGTTCACGTTGCCTCTATTCCTAAATATCTTGTTTAACAGATAACAGATTTGCTCCTCGTTTACTTTTAAGTTCTCAGCCTTCTTGTCAAAACTGAGGTCATGTTAAGGCAATTTAAGACCTTGACAGAAGTCAAACCTGCAATCAAACCTAATCAGAATAGGCCTACTGTAGAAGTCACCACGGGCTGAAAAGCACTAATCTGTATCTAATGCATGTAGTCGCAGCACGTTATCATGTCTGCAGTGCAGTTCAAACTGAATGGAAACGTACAGTTTAGTAGTTACATCAAGTAAAGAAGATTTCTATTTCAGGCATGGCACAAGCAAAATACACGTAATCCGCTGAACCCTGACACCACAACGAACTTGATCTTCGGTCTCATTAAGGCCAGAAAACCAACCGTGATTTTTTTAACTGGACTTTTAGAGCCTCATGTTGTGCCCTTGGAGGTGAATCTCTGTGCTGTAGAAGGCATTACCCCATTGCTGTCCACTCTGTGAAAGAGTATCAGACTTGGCAGAGGTTGTAGCAGGCCACAGGTCTCTCCAGCACACTGTCTCCATCGACCTCAAACACGTAATCACAGCGGTGCGAGATCAGAGGGGCATCAGACATCGCAACGCTCTGATTGCCAAAGGAAATTACTGTGTCTCTCTGTAGGGAAAACAACAACAACAGTACAGTTTAAAAGTAGTTCACAAAAAAAAGGGGGTTTTCTAAAACTGCATGAAAAGTGCAAGTTTTTTTTTAATCCCATACTAATCACAATTTCCAAGTGCGAATGTGAATACTATTCGATCTAGGTTACTCTGTGGATTTGCTTTATCTTAGTACCTTCAGTATATAAAAGCAAATATGTCAGCAACTGTCTGTTTTATACTTGCTCAATTTTTCCAGTTGAGGAAAACACATTGGATTTACAAAGTATTTAATCCTCACACATGCGTGAGCACCTACAACAAGCAGAAATTGTCCAGCCTACCCGTTTGGGTCCACCTCCATTATTGGTAGTAGTAGTAGTAGTAGTAGCGGCAGCGGCAGCGGCTGCGGCTGCTTTGTCAAAGTCCTTCTTACATAAATGAGCCATAATCCCAGCAGCTAAGGCATCACCGAGAACATTGATCATCGTCCGGAACCGATCACTGAGAAAGACATGGGAAAAAAATTAGTCACACTTTGACCCAACAGCCCCTACAAGACCCACTTGAATATATTGATTTTTCAGTGGCACTCACAGAACCCAATCGATGGCCACAATCAGGGAGATGTCAGCAGGCGGCAACCCCACAGAGGTCAGCACAATCACCATGGTAACCAAACCTGCTTGAGGAATCCCGGCTGCCCCGATGCTGGCTGCTGTTGCTGTTATACTAATGAGAAAAGAGATGTTGGAGGTGTAAATCGAGTTGGTGGTCAACACGAGGAACTTCCCAGGTGATGAGAATGAGCTCATCAGTGTTAATTCTCACCTAATCGTGACCAGCTGGCCAAAATCTAAGTCATACTCATTGACCTGAGCGATGAAGATGGCCGCCACTGCCTCGTACAGGGCCGTCCCATCCATGTTAATGGTTGCTCCCACTGGAAGCACGAAGCGGGCAATCTGCCGGTCCACACCACAGTTCTCCAGGAGACACTTCATGGTGATTGGCAGTGTGGCTGAGCTGCAGACAAAGACAACCAAGTGTTATGGAGGGAAGTCAGGGTGGTCAGCAGGCTTTAGTCCAAAACATGTGCTGTTATAACAAGTGGGATATCCTAGTTAGTCATCTGCCAGGCTTCGTTAAAAATACTCTCCTCCTACCTGGATGAAGTGGCCAGTGCAATGACAAGAGCCTGCAGCAGCCCTCTGATGTAAGTGAAGGGGTTTTTGCGCGTGAAGAAGTAGTAGAAGAGAGGCAGCAGGATGAGGCCGTGCACAAACAGACCCGACAGGACGGTGATGAAGTACATGCCCAGCTTCTCCCCCAGATGGGCCGGGTCGTGCATGTCCAGGATCTTCCCCGCTACCAGGAACACAATGCCGAATGGAAAGTACCTGCAAAGAGGAAGGGGGGGGGGGGGGGCAATGTGAGTTACATTAATCTATGCTCTCTCTCCATCATGCATGTTTTGGTTTAACTGTTGATCACATTTGGTACGGCAGCTTTCAGACAAACATGAACAGTTGTCTTCACTTTATCAAGGTGTGAAAAGATTAAAGGAAAAAGAAACAAAGGAGCTGCATCAGGGTCAAATTTGTAGTTCTAAAATATAAAAGACTTCCAGAAATTACCAGTAATGCTGCTGATTAAAAAAATATTGACCCTATTTTTTTTAAAATTTTTTTATTGAGGATCTTCTTTTTCATGATTTGTGCTCAACCCTTTAGCTCCAACTAATCTTAAACCTGCAATAAGTGATATTTTTGAGCAGAAACAAATTGTGAACACAACATTGCCACATCGTCACCTTGTAACTTAGCAAACCCTTGCTTACTAATACATCCAGCACTCTGGGAGCAACATTGTCCTACAGTTGGAGGTGTGTTTCTAGCCAACTGTTTAATATAAATTCAATATTCCCTCTGTTTCTGGCTCTGTATTTGAAGAAGGCCCATAAACAGATACATTTCTGAGTTCATTGGGTAAGAAGTTGACTAATCTAACCTCAACATCCTCCATCACCTTTGGGATTGACTGGGACTCCAACTGTGAGCCATCCTGTACCGTCCAACATCAGCAGCTGATCTCAATTATGCTCTCGTGGCTGAATTACAGCAAATCCCTGCTGTCTCGCTCCAGGAGAGTTTAAGCTGCTGTAGCAGCAGGTTAAAGCCCATTACTTTGGAATTAGAAGTTCAGAAATCACATGTGGGTGTAATGTGCAGGTGGACACAATGTTTTCTGGATTGTCCACTTTTTTCCCGTCATCCATTGCATGATGCTTTCCACAATTCCAATTCATTTAATTTGTAATTTAATTGTTGTTGTTTTTTTTTTAGATCTGATCTTATTCATAAAGATTCCTCCTTGCGCTAATCACACAAATTTAATCCAGGAATTTTTACTCATCAGCTCCCGAGAGAACTCTGAAGACATCATAGGTGACCTCTCTCTGAGTTGCTGTTAATTTTAGATATAATCTAGCTCTGCTTTGTGAACTGTGTGCAGTCTGTTTTTTTTTTGTGTTTTTTTTTAGATATATGTTCGTGACGTAGTGGTGTATTTTCAAAAGTGTGTGTGTATGAGAGAGAGAGACAGAGACAGAAACAGAGACAGAGACAGAGACAGAGAGAGCAACCTTACCACATGGCAGCGTTAATGATCTTCATGACGCACTCGTTGATGCACTGGCACACGTTGACAAGCGGTGCTCCACGTTCTCCCATCTTCCCCAGCAGCAGACCTGAGAACAAACAGTACATTCACATGTTTGTTATGACACCACTGTGTTTTCCATGATAAAATGTTCACAAGTTGTCACTAATTATGTAGTTGTGAATAAATCATTTTGCAGCAAATTTTGCATCACCAGGTGCCTTCAGCTGGTTATCATAGATCAACAATGTTAGTAAATCATTAGTAGTTCAATATTTACCTACTTTATAATTGTTCTCCACTGGAAATATTGTACTGTTTATTCCACTGCATTTATCTGACCGCTATCGTCACGATTTACTTTTCAGATTAAGATTTTACGCAACATAAATGTCATAATGCATTGCTAAAGATTACAGCAGGTTCTCAAACCTTTTGTCACGTGAGCCCTCACAAACTACCAGTCTAAACTATGTCATTCCCAGTGTCCCCTTTCAGATGTTTGTAGCAGCTCCACCATTTTCCCACTCACGAGGTTTCAATAAGACAACAACACAACATAGAAACCTTTTCTAGAGGGTGGCACATTAGTAAATGGTAGGATCACTTAAATAAAAAGGGGTTGAGGTCGGAGTTTTGTGGTGGGTGTCTTACCCATGGTGGCTGAGAAGATGACAATCCCCAGCACGTTCATGCCTTTGCTCGAACTGGGGACGATTTTGTACTTGATGTCCGGTGCAGGGGTGATCTCCAGGAAAACTGGGTGGCCCAGTTGTGGGTTGTGGTAGTCGGGCATGACATACACATAATTGGCCTGAGACTCTTTCGTGTTGGATGTCTGTACAATAGGTACCAAATCTGTCCGGTACTGGAATGAAACCAGCCACAAAGATCTGTTAATATGCAGTTATTATAGTGTAGTAGTACAATGAGCTATCAGCTGGCCCATTTTGTCCACTCACCTGCTGAAAAGTTGCTTCAATTAGATTTGACGGGATCATGTTCCTATAATAGACAAGAAACAGACAAAAAAAATCAGATCATCCTTGGGGTAATATACAGTTCAACCAATGTCAGTTCTATTTTTCAACTTTGTCATGTCATTTTAAAATGAATAGCCTGCCCAATATATATTGAAGATTAGAGATTTTTCACTGCTTTTTATCAGCACAGATGATTCCTTTTGTATGTTTATATTAATAGTGTGAAAGCTCATAATTGACCTTGGAATCGTTTGTGATAGTCGTAGATCAACTACTAAATAAATGTACAAGAAGTCCTTAATGTGCTAAGAAAACATACAAATTTAAACTTCTACAATTCCATTAAAAATGGCTGAATTTTATGCACATGCCAATAATTATATCAATATGATCAAAAGCTCCAGAATTTCTGCCAAACTTATGATGAGTTTGTTTTCTAGCCTGTTTCTATGTTTAAATCTTATGCCATGAATTACTATGTATTAATACTTCAGGTATTTTTACTAAAATCTAATTTTGAAAAGCAGACATTTACTTGAAATGCTGCTTTTACTTAAGAAAATGATTAGAAAATATGTCCTGCTCCTCTGGATGTTGTAATATATTGTTAATAGTAGGACATCTGTTCCTATATTATAAAAGTAGCAAGAACAATTATCACACAACACAGGAAAAGGAGATATTTTTACATGTTGATGCTGTTGAAAGGTGCTAAGGGACACCCGTACATCATGTTCTGTGAATGTAATTTGACAGCATACGTCAGCGACACGGGCAAAGAGCTTGTAAAACACGCAACGGGACTGAAATGCACACCTCACCACATGTCTCCAATGTAATCAGATTTAAGCAGAAGGCATTAGAGGATCTCTGACATGAACGGCCCTGCGGTAAGCCGGAGGACACACTCCAGACTGCAGGTGCCATCTCACAAGGTGTAACAGTGCACAGGGCACCTTCTCAGAAAGTGCAGGCTTAACAGATCAC
The DNA here is from genome assembly GCF_022577435.1 of Embiotoca jacksoni. Classification (NCBI taxonomy): domain Eukaryota; kingdom Metazoa; phylum Chordata; class Actinopteri; family Embiotocidae; genus Embiotoca; species Embiotoca jacksoni. Next base: position 9,461,072 of record NW_027185318.1, on the reverse strand, counting down.
ATTTAAGTGTCTTCCTATTGTTAGCCAAACTACTACGTAGGAGTGACGCTGCAACTATCCACAATAATTTTTTCCCCCCCTCATCTTTTGAACACAATGCTGAAATGGTTTCCATGCTGGCAGAAAATGTTTGATATCAAATTTTAATTCAGATTTTTATTTATCTCATGTTCAAATGTGCTATTGTTTTATTTTGTCTTATCATAATTTTTGGGCATTCCTGCACTAGATATTAGTAGAAATTGCCTTTTCTGGAAGGTTTTTTTCTTGCTCAGGATCTCGTGATTTTTTACATTCAATTTATTTCTTATAAAAGCTCTTATCTCAGTTCCCAGGATCCAACTGATCCTTGGCGATTTTGTGATTAGGGAGCTTCCTGTTCCTGCTCAGAATCTCTGAACTGGAGCCGCACTGGGTTTAGTTGGTCTGTACTGGTTTTACTCAGGTGTCAAAAAATGTTACATGGCAAATTATCATCTTAGAAAATAACACTATAAGATAGAGTGGGAAATATGAAAACTCCAGGAAAGCCCACGATCTGTTCATCCTTATAAAAGAGGTACAGGTGGGACATATGAATTACTGCCTCGCGATTGTCAACCTCCACCCACCAATCATCTATGTATGTCCGTCCAGACTCATACAATAGCCTATATGTACTGAAGACTTTGAAGGAATATAATAAATGCTATTCATTTGTGATTTGGGATACATAATTTAAATTGATTTTTCTTCTTTTGCTGTATGTTAACTGTATCAGTGTGTAAATTCATTCAATTAGAAACAAAAAAAATAGGTTAAAATTCTTTGTAGGGGTTCACGTTTGTCCAATAAAGCTGATTCTGATAGAACATAAATTTGTAGCCATGACAATACACATGCTTCAAACATGGATGTTGCTGCAAAGAAGCTACACATACTAAAACATGGATGCTTCTCACACCTCTTCAACCAGACAGCACAGATGATCTATACAATCAAACAAGGTCACAATCTCGCCAGCTGTTCCTGAATAATGGCCAGAAAAGTGTTTGGCAGAACATTATGATGTCATAGTGATGTTAACTTTTGACCCTTGGGATATAAAATGTAATCACTTGTTAATTTAATTGTATGACACATTTGTGTTAAATTTTGTTTTATATAGCTCATGAATTCTTGAGTTATGGCAACAACCACGTTTTGTTCATTATTCAGTCAAAGTAAATGTTTGTGTCAGATATAATAAAACAATCCCCAGGCTTTCCTTTTATATAATGTTCACAAGAACGTGACAGACGTGAGGTTACAGTGACCTTGAACTTTGAAACTTAAATCCCTCGGTCCGAGTGGATGTTTGTGCCAAATTTGAAGATGGCGTTTCTGAGAAAAGGAAATGGATGGACAACCCGAAAACATCTCTGACGGAGAGGCATAAAAAAAAAACAGAGATCCCAAATATATCTCTGTGTCCATATATAGTTTCTAATGAGAAATCTATTTAGGAATATTTAACAAGTAAAAGAGAATTCTTTTTAACCAGGAAAGCCTGATTTGGTTGTTTACACGAGCAAAATGCTCAATAGTCCTACAAGCTGCTCTTATAAAATGATAAAGAGAGAGAACATACCAGAAAGAAGATAATGATAAAAGAGACTCATGCAAAGAGGTTCATGCTGAAGTATCTCAAAGACTACTGGATGAATTGCCATACATTTCACGACACACTATCATGGTACACCCAGATTAATCCTGTTGATTCTCCGAAGTTTTCAACAAGCACAACCAGCGAACTAAAATGTCCAAAGAGTCAGTGACATAGTGTAGCATATTTGTGATTTGGGATACATAATTTAAATAGATTTTTTTTTACTGTACTTTGGAGTAAAAAAAAAAATCTTAATGACTTTAGTGATCCCTGGCAATGAGGCTCATATACTGCTATGAGATTTGGTACACACATTTGTGTCCCCCTAAGGAAGCATTTAGTGCTAACATCTGGTCATAATCTTGCCTTCTGATCCAGTAGTTGGAAAACCAGAAACATTCCCATCAACCTCAGGTGCATTTAGTGTTAATTAGCAAGCGCTAGCATGCTGCCAACATGGCTGTAGATTATTAGTCTTTTTCATTATGGAAGGAGGAATTACACTGAATACTGTCAGAGGACAGGTACAGAGCAGCATGTGGAGTACCCTCGCTCAGTATCCTCGCATTAAAGAAGAATGAATGTTTGACTGATGTGTGAATGTTAACCTGATGAGGTCCAGCAGGGCGTCAGCGGAGGTCATGACAGGCCCTGTACTGGCGTGGTGATTATCTTTCTCTGAGCCCGTCCCTGGGTGAATAATGAGCACGAGGACAATGCCGACGATGACGGCGATGAAGGTCGTCCACAGGTAGTAGGTGATGGTCAGGACTCCCAGCCGCCCACTTGCCTTTGTGTCCATGGCTGACAGGCCGGACATGAGACTGGATAGGGAAATAGGAAGCGTGTGATTAGTACGCAACTCTTGAACTGTGAAATATTTTAATTTAAAGACTCTATTTAGTTTCAATGTAGTTTCTTGAAATAATGACTTAATTTAACTTGGGTTTCTTTTGAACTATTCCATAAAAAACTGAAGATTTGCTGGGTTAGCTTCACTAAAGTTTAGAATTTAAATTAGATTTGAATGAATAGTCTGGGTTTACAGATTTCTAAGTGGTTTTAGTGATTTGTGGTTGCCGTTATTATTCATGTGATATCATACAGGTCAGTGTAAATTGATTGCTCTCAAACCAATAAAAAGCTAAGGCATTAGTTAAAGTTGAGAAACGGTTGCTACAAACCTAAGAGACATGGAGAAAGAGGAGAGAATGACCAAATGTCCCCGGCCAGATTTGAAATCAATATCTCACCTTCTTGTCTAATTGTGGCTTTAATCTTTGCCAGGTGAACCTCCAGCCAGGACACCCCAAATTCTGTCCCCCGGATACATTATTATCAACCAGATTGGTCCATAGGACTCAGCTGATTCTTACCTGGAGGTGATAAGCGGCAGAATCAACATCTTTAACATCCTCATCAGAAGTTCTCCAGGGAACGAGAAGTAGATCTTGGCCTGAATGTAACAATAAACCAAATATTACTGTCATTCCATAACAATGTTTATGAAAGTTAAGATCAAATGAAGGAACCCTGTGTGAAACAAGTCAAATTGTGATGTTGAGTTTATTCATCAGGACAAACCCCTTGAGATGGACCATCTCGAAAGGGTTTGTATGATACCAAGTTCAGCAGCAAGAGATTCTTTCATTGCTCAACAGATGAAGATGTTATACGTTATATTGGCTGCAGCCACCACACAAGATACTATAGATTTTTATAGAGAACACTGGACACTGATCAGTAATTCAATCTCTACTCTCTACCGCCAGTCGGTCCACTTCAAGCTAGTACAGCACAGTGACTTAATGTCAGGCGTATGTAGCCTTGAGACAGATATTTGTACATTTCTAAATTATTTGTTTGATGCAAGAGAAAATGTTATAATAAAGAGAAATTGATCATGAAATAACAATGGAAAACTTAAAAGAATATTGTCATAGGAATAGCATATACTCTTTGCATCTTTACTACCTTTTAGGCCACTTGCAAAGACAATTTAAACACAACATTGACATACTTTATCATCATGTTTTGTTTTGGGTTCATACAGAGCAAACAGCTGCATTTCCTATAGAGTGGTGAGAGTGAACCAAACCATTCAAGTCTCTGGTTATATAACCAAAATAATGAGGTAAAAAATGCCATAAAACTCCATAAAGCTGAGGGTGACTGAAGCACTGTGTGGTAATCCTCTTTGGGTTCATTACGTACACATAATAGAAATATAGACTATAGCTGCTTTAATTATTTCTGCTTTTCCTCTCCTGACCAATCTCTGTCCTGACTTTCTGCTTCTATCTGCGTCGATTGTCACTATTACATAACTGACTCTACCACGGCATCAGTGCAGAGCAAGTTAAAGAGGACATGTTGGCTGTTGCTTTTTCACATAATTTCTTTCCACTATATTCTATAATCCTGATGTAATGGAAGGATGTATCTAGATCTAAAGTCTGTCACTGCTGCTGGTTGAATTTGGGTCTACCCATCCATCCATCCATACCTGTGTGGAGAGGTTAAACGACCGGAGGACAAATCCAAGCACACAGCCAGTCACTACAGCTAAGACCGAGAGTGTCAGCAGACCGTTCCTCCGGCAGTAGTCCTTAAAGTACTCCAGGATTTTCATAGACAAAACATTTTTCAACGATTTCTTCAACCTCCCCATCATGATTCAGTCCGTATCCCAGCACGGCCCCCCTCCCCCCCACTCCCCTGAGTGACTACAGATATCCGGATCTCTTGGTGAGTGAGATGGATCAGGATGTATCCCACGAGATCCGATGCGGAGCACACAGCAATTGAATCTTGTCAATTGTGGGTCCTGTCTAACACTGAGGAGCTCATCCAGTCTGTGAGAGGATGCGTTGACTAACTGATTACAGGTAAAGCACCGCCTAAAAGGATTATCCCTATCCTGTTCTAAGTGAGGCTCCTACATAACAACTCAGGCTTATTAAAGAGGCCAGAGAAAATACCTCAGTGATGATTAATTCCCCCCACTCATAGTTCATTATCAGTTATTACTACCCGCCTTAAAGCCCTCCCATTTATTAAACAAGTGCATGCACCTTCACCTTTGTGGTTTTAATGTGGATCATGTCATAGCAACACCAACTTTTACTGACATGTTCTGTATGTAATTAACGAATTACATTAGACCTACTCTCAAGAAAACCATTATCGAAATGAATTAGGAGATAAAAGTCTACTTCTACTGCTGTTTAAAAGACACAGTCGTTGCTTTCTAAGGACTTCTTTAGATTTCACTCTGTGCTGAACTGTTCAGGCAGGATTATTAAAAGCCAGACGATAGAGGGAAGAAACATTGTTCAGGGGTTTATATCCGGACGTATATTGACGTGAGGCCATGGCATCCGTATAGGGGTCAGAGCACTGAGAGGCCTAAACGTCATGACTTGTCATGTTAACGAAGGAACAATGCCTTGTTGGCCCAAAGAAGCAGCAACATATAAACCTGCAGGTAATACTGAGGAATTTCTTGTGTGGTTTTGATAGAAAAATGATAACTGACACAATAACATAATGTACACGAGTAGGAAATCTGTAAAAGTCAAAGTCAGATTTACTTATATACTGTATGATTGTATAATATTATGATTACTCTAGAGGAAGAATGTGACCTTTATTTAAAAAAAAAAAAAAAAAAAAAAAAAAAAAAAGTGGGATGTCAACAACCACTTAAATTACCAAGAAATCTTGGTATGTCATTGGCATCAGTCACCCCAGTTGTGTCTGTGACCATGTGTTGTTTGTATGTCCTGTTAATTCTGTAGTGGACCGACGTCTGCTTACGTCACGCGGTCCATGCTGACCTGGGAAGAGATCCAACATTGGTGCTTTCCTGTCTAACAATGTCTGCCTACGTCACCAATGAAATCCAATAACATTTAATCCATGTCTTGAACAATGCACGCAGTGAAGCTCAGCAAATGGTGCACAAGGGAGGCAAGTACTTTTATCACTGCTTTGAATCTTAATTCATGAGTCATAAATCTCAAACTACCTTTAAACCTAGCACCAAAAAGAAAAAACAATTCACCAAATTCAATCTTAATCCCTGATGAAACCTCTATTTTATTTTATTTGTCAAAACACAAAAGAGCCCAACATCTGCTGGCACACACTCTCTCACACGTAGTTTAAGTGTTTATAAAAGGTGATTTTTTTTTTTCAATATGTATATAATTTTTTTTTTTTACAATATAGATTTATGACTCAAATTTGCTCCTCACTTAAGCCTCACAGAACTTGTTATGGAGCTCATTGCTGAGCTGTTTGTAAATTTTGATTAATTCTCGAGGCTTTCATTTAGTTGTTTTCAGCCACAGCATAAAGAATCTCTACAAACCCTATGAATGCCACCTGTGTGCACCAAACAGCAGACAGACAGTAAATGACTGTCCGGTGAATGTTTTGCAGCAAATAGTTATAAAATGTTTGACATCCTTCAATATCTGGTCAGAAATTAAGATGCTGGACAAATTAAATGTTTGACATAATGGCTTTATATATTTTATATATAAAAATTAGTTTTTTGGGGTTTGGCCAATCATTTCTCAAATAAAAGCATATATTTAGTGATCAGTATTTAGTGCTTGGTGAGGTTACTGTCAGCTCTGTGTTCAATGGTCTGTGTCAGAGTCTCTTCCTCTTCAGCAGCTGCAGTCAGTTCCTGCTGTAACAGCTCAGAGTCTCTGCAGTCTGACTGAGGGAGGTTTTTGTACGACTGAAAATCACTGTGTGAACACTGGGCCACTGTGGTAACTCTGACAGTAGTAAACTGCTGCATCTTCAGTCTGAACTCCACTGATGATCAATTTGAAGTCAGAGCCGCTTCCACTGCCGCTAAACCGACTTGGTGTTCCTGATTCAGGTTTGCTTACATATCTTATCAGGAGCTTTGGAGCTTGTCCTGATTTCTGTTCATACCAGAACATATAATCTCCATTATCATCTCTATAAACAGCCTGGCTGGTTTTGCAGGTCAGAGTGATGGTGGATCCTGGAGTTGATGTCACGGCTGGAGGCTGAGTCACCGTCACCTGACCGCTGCATCCTGCAGACAAAAACAATATTAAATATAAATGATTAATTATTATCAGAAATAAATGAGAGAAAATGGCAACACATCATGTTTGAAATGTTGCTGCGTCAATGAACCTGTAAAACAGCAGCAGACCAGCGTCCAGAGGAGGATGGTGATGAGAGTCATGGTGGTTGTGGTTTCTGCTGTGTTGACTGACAGATGTGAGTCCTGCAGTGTTGAACTCACAAGAATTTAAATCTTCTGAGTTCACTGGAGGATCAGGTGACGATGCAAAGCCTCTCTATGGAAATTATCTCTGCTCTCAACACTGAAGGCAACATGGGACACAAAGTGAGGGGAAAAACTTTTTGGCTGTACACCATTTTATCATTTTCATGAATTACATAGATTAAGATTTATATGAGAAATGTTAGAATATGTTTGTGCTCACAGTGGTTGTTTGTCTATCTTCAATTTACTTGTAGGATGTATTGTAGATTAATGATAATGAATTTATCAACTGGTTTAAAATTGTTACCAAAATGACATTGATATAAAAACACTGTATTTTTTCTTTTGTTGTATCATCAGGTTTTTTTTAAGTGGAATTTATAGGTTATTTTTGTGCTGTTAGATTGAAAATTAATAGTGTAAATAATCTTGAACATGTTTCATTCAGTAGATTATGTTTGAAAAACAAACCTATTTTAAAACAGAAAAAAAATGTTATGCTTTAAACTTAAAGTTACACTGTGCAAAACTTACAGTCAGTTTTATTTAGATTCACTGTGTTTCTGCTTGATGACTCTCGTGTTGTGTTTATTGGACCAGTTAACCTCATCACAGTCTCTCCACCAACCCTCTACACCTGCAGCCTTCATTTAAACTGACAGAGGTTTTTGTATGGCTCTTAATCACTGTGTGAATGCTCCGCCATGGGCACCCAGACAGTAATAATCTCCAACATCTTCAGCCTGAACACCACTGATGGTTAAAGTGTATTGAGAACCAGATCTACTGCCACTGAATCGAGACGGAGTTCCTGAGAAGAGATTTGATGCTTTGTATATCAGAAGTTTGGGAGGCTGTCCAGGTTTCTGAAGGTACCAGCTGAGATCAGCACCAATGTTTGAACTCCCCGTGGCGCTGATGATCACATTCCCACCAAGACTGACAGACTTGGATTTGTCAGTCTGAGTCAGAAAGTTGTTGGCGGAAGACTCTGAAATGAGAAATTTAATTTAAATCTTGAGAATCAGCATTTTAGATTACAATAGATTTGAAGTTCATTATATTCAGTTTCAAGGCAAAAATTCAACACAGATTATGTTTACACAAAACATGAACAACTGGCAATTCAGCAATGCCATATAAATCTCTCACCCTGACTCAGAAGGCCCAAGATGACAAACAGAGTTATTGGAAACATCATCCTGCTGAGGTTTTCAGTGTGAGTGCATGAAAACAGTTCAGAGTCTCTGTGACAGAAGAATTTAAACTCTGAGGAGCAGTGATGCATAAAATCATGCAAAACACATTTAAGAAGGCAAACACACACCTGTTCTTGTGAAACAGAAAAAGCAGAGGTGATCTGAGGTGAGTTCATCATCTCTAGAAGATCAATCAGCCATAAAAATTCAGACAGTTTAATTCTGAATATTTAAATTTATGATCCTTCATGTTGTTTTACTTGATAATAAACAGTCTCCTGTTTGCTTTAATACTGTTTGTCCTCATTAACATTTGGATCATTTGGTATTTCTTTGTTACTTTTAGGATCATGAAAGTAATTCCTATTGTCCAGATCCAGGTGTTCAAGATGACTGATATACAAGCAGCTGCAGTAAATCAGGGATGCAAACCGATCTTACCTCAGTGAGTTTAGTTCAGGGCCTGCTTAGTGTTTCAGCTGACCTTCCCAACTATCTGATCTTTCTTAACACGCAACATCTAAACACTTTTCTTCTTTTCCTGTTTGGTGTACAGTATCTCAGACAGCCATGATAAAACAGTTATTCAGTTTTAGATATTGTGTTGTGGAAATAAAAAGAAGTCCTGAAGTAAGATGAAGAAACCTTCTGAGTTCACTGGAGGATCAGCTGATGATGCAAAGCCTCTCTATGGAAATGATCTCTCTGCTGTCAACACACTGAATACAACGTGGGACACAGAATCAAGAGAAAAACTGTTTGGATTTACACTAAATATGATCTTAATAGAATAGAAGAAAATATATCAGAAGTACAGCTAAACATTTGGACTAAGATGGTGTCATTGTGGTTGGTATGTCTGCTTCTTTTCCTCAACTTTGCACTATTATGGTGTTCAGAAATTATTCTTTTGAAACTTTGTTCTTATATTCTGGTAATTCAACATTTTTGACAACATCCTTTTTTTGCAGTCATCCAAACAATTTGAAGTGATTTTTTAAATGTATACATGTTACAGAAGTAAACCTAAGTTTTGTCTCTCAAGTCAACAACATTACAATGAAATGTTGAAAATGATCTTAAATTATGAAACTTTTTTCAGAGCCTTAAGCTGAATCATTTTGTATTATAAACAAAATGCAAACAGTCAGGTTTTAATTAGTAAAAGGTTCATTTTCAGAGAGTAGAGGCTTCAAGTTAATATGCTCCTCTGTTCCTCTGCTGTCTCCTCCAGCTGGCCCTATGGTCAGGCCCTCGGTCTCTATGCTCCGTCCGTCCTCTAATCAGCTCTCTCAGGACTCAGCCACGTTGGCCTGCCTGCTGTCCGGCTACTCTCCGCAGGGAGCCGTGGTGAGTTGGGAGGTGGACGGTACCGAGGTGACAGAGGGGGTCCTGACCAGCGCAGAGGAGGAGAAGAGCGGACGCTACAGCAGCAGCAGCACCCTGAGCCTGAGCCAGCAGCGCTGGATGGAAGGAGAGCTGTACTCCTGCAAGGTCCTCCATCAGGACCACAGCCAGACCCAGTTCCTCCACAGGAGCAAGTGTACGGGCTAGAGGGACAGGCTGAAGCAGAACAGGAGCTCTGTGTGGGGGGAGCAGGAGGAGCAGGCTCTGATCAATTATAGTTTTTAATGTTTGTAGTGGAAACTAAAGCTTTGTGTAAAAAAGAACAGCACGTCTGTAAAGTGTTGGACAGCAGCAACTTAGAGAGTAATGTGTGAAGCTCAGCAGCTGGATGTGATTGTGCTTAATAACTGTCATGTTTGTGGTTGATAGTTTTGCTAATAAAGCTTTCACTGATTAATATTATTGTTTTATGTGTTTTTTGTTTTTATCTGGTTGAAAATAGGAACAGAAATTCCACCATCTGTCTGTTGTCAATAAATGTGAACAGAAGTTGATGTTGAATAAGATTTTGAACACTTTAGGACATGAAATAAAAGCATATATTTAGTGATCAGTATTTAGTGCTTGGTGAGGTTACTGTCAGCTCTGTGTTCAGTGGTCTGTGTCAGAGTCTCTTCCTCTTCAGCAGCTGCAGTCAGTTCCTGCTGTAACAGCTCAGAGTCTCTGCAGTCTGACTGAGGGAGGTTTTTGTACGACTGCAAATCACTGTGTGAACACCCAAGCACTGTTTATCTGGTGTAAACTCTGACAGTAGTAAACTGCTGCATCTTCAGTCTGAACTCCACTGATGATCAATTTGAAATCAGAGCCGCTTCCACTGCCGCTAAACCGACTTGGTGTTCCTGATTCAGGTTTGTTTACATATCTTATCAGGAGCTTTGGAGCTTGCCCTGATTTCTGTTGATACCAGGACATACCCTGATCTCCATCAGACCATCTATAAACAGCCTGGCTAGTTTTGCAGGTCAGAGTGATGGTGGATCCTGGAGTTGATGTCACGGCTGGAGGCTGAGTCACCGTCACCTGACCGCTGCATCCTTCAGACAAAAACAAGATTAAATATAAATGATTAATTATCATCAGAAATAAATGAGAGAAAATGGCAACACATCATGTTTGAAATGTTGCTGCGTCAATGAACCTGTAAAACAGCAGCAGACCAGCGTCCAGAGGAGGATGGTGATGAGAGTCATGGTGGTTGTGGTTTCTGCTGTGTTGACTGACAGATGTGAGTCCTGCAGTGTTGAACTCACAAGAATATAAACCTTCTGAGTTCACTGTGGGATCAGCTGATGATGCAAAGCCTCTCTATGGAAATGATCTCTCTGCTGTCAACACACTGAATACAACGTAAGGACACAAAATCAAGAGAAAAACTGTTTGGATTTACACTAAATATGATCTTAATACGACAGAAGAAAATATATCAGAAATACAGCTAAACATTTGGACTAAGATGGTGTCATTGTGGTTGGTATGTCTGCTTCTTTTCCTCAACTTTTCACTGTTATTGTGTTCAGAAATTATTCTTTTGAAACTTTATTCTTATATTCTGGTAATTCAACATTTTTGACAAAATCCTTTTTGGCAGTCTTCCAAACAATTTGAAGTGATTTTTAAAATGTATACATATTACAGAAGTAAACCTAAGTTTTGTCTCTCAAGTCAACAACATTACAATGAAATGTTGAAAATGATCTTAAATTACAAAGCTCTTTTAAGACTCTTAAGTTGAATCATTTTGTATAATAAACAAAGTGCAAACTGTCAGGTTTTAATTGGAAAAAGGTTCATTTTCAGAGGATAGAGGCTTGTTCACAGTGCAGGAGGTTTTTGTACGGCCACTTAATGAGTTTGTATCACTGTGGTGGACTTTTGGTGGAGGAACCAAACTCATCATTGACTGTAAGTACCAGAAAACGTTTTACTTTGTACAACATGTACTGTTTGTAACTTTCATCAAATACTAAATGAAAATGTGATTGAGTTCAGTGATGTCATGTCGTTAGAAATTTTTGTTAATAATCAAACAGAGCTGATCTCTCAGAGAAGAAATTTTGCTGAAACCAAAATTCTTTCCGGGTTGCAGATAGTTGACTTTACAGAATCAGGAAAAAAATGTGTAATTTTGAAAAATCTATTTTAATTATCATTTAAAAAATTTTCCAGATACAAACAGCTTGTGGAATAAAATGAAGGGATTAAATTTGTAATATTTACTACATAACAACAACAAATTCATGTTATTATAATTTATTTATATTGAATATCCCATCCCGCCTTTAGATTTTAAATGTGATGTGAATTCCTGTGAAAATTAAATATAATTTTATCAGCAAATGCAGATAAACCTCGTGTTCACGGTTCATTCATTTTCTACGTAGTTTAAAGGAAGTGAAAGAGACAGATGACAAAGTTTGAACTGTATTCACATGATGGTTTCTGTTCCATCAGTTTAAACATATAAATCAACAGGGATGAGTTATTCTCTGTCACATTAAGACACAGATATGAAGACGTAACCAATAATCAGTATTAATTCACTTTTTTACATTTTGTTTTTACCTGCATTTATTCAAACTCCTTTCTCCCCTCTCTTTCTCCTCCAGTGGGTGTGGTGCAGCCCACCCTGACCGTCCTCCCCCCCTCCAGAGATGAGGTGCCTCAGAGTCAAGCCACACTGGTGTGTCTGGCCAGCGGGGGCTCCCCCTCAGCCTGGAGGCTGGGCTGGAAGGTGGGGGGCAGCAGCAGTTCCTCGGGGGTGTCACACAGTGTAGAGGTCCTGGGGAGGGACGGCCGCTACAGCTGGAGCAGCACCCTGAGCCTCCCTGCAGAGCAGTGGAGGAGGGCGGGCTCAGTGACCTGTGAGGCCACTCTGAGTGGACAGAGCCCTGTCACTCAAACCCTGAACCCTGACCACTGCTTGGAGTAGAGCCTCAGCAGCACTTCCTGTTGGGAAATGAGGCTGCTTTCATCTTAATGAGGCACAGATCTCCTCTGTTCAAATATTTCTGAAAACTGATGAGTCTGTTTTGATATGTATGATCATACTCATGCTCTGCTTCTTAACTATTATTGTAAACATGCCAAACAAAATTAAAACTACAAAATAAAATAAAGCTGCAACCCTTGATAAATCACTGTCTTTGTATTTGTTTTATTTATAAATGTATTTTTCAAGCGCACTTAATCATACCTCATTTTCTGAATATCACACTTTTGTTCAACATCCAATGAGGTTTCAACCAATTTTAAGCAATGTATCAAAAGTATGGAATATTTTTCTTACGTAAATCATCGATTTGTAATGTGACTATTTCAATACTTTAAATGTACAAGTAGAGAAATACTGTTGAACATCTGTTTCTATCACTAGACAACTACTAACAGCCCTGTTAGACATGAACTGTTAATGATATATTTTTAGGTTAAACTGCATTTGAGAAACGGTAAGTATCAGTTTTATTTAGATTCACTGTGTTTCTGCTGGATGGAAGGAGAGCTGTACTCCTGCAAGGTCCTCCATCAGGACCACAGCCAGACCCAGTCCCTCCGCAGGAGCCAGTGTACGGGCTAGAGGGACAGGCTGAAGCAGGACAGGAGCTCTGTGTGGGAGGAGCAGGAGGACCAGGCTCTGATCAATTATAGTTTTTAATGTTTGTAGTGGAAACTAAGGCTTTGTGTAAAAAAGAACAGCACGTCTGTAAAGTGTTGGACAGCAGCAACTTAGAGAGTAATGTGTGAAACTCAGCAGCTGGATTTGATTGTGCTGAATAACTGCTCTCTCTGCTGTCAACACACTGAATACAACGTGGGACACAGAATCAAGAGAAAAACTGTTTGGATTTACACTAAATATGATCTTAACAGAATAGAAAAAAATATATCAGAAATACAGCTAAACATTTGGACTAAGATGGTGTCATTGTGGTTGGTATGTCTGCTTCTTTTCCTCAACTTTTCACAATTGTGGTGTTCAGAAAGTATTCTTTTGAAACTTTATTCTTATATTCTGGTAATTCAACATGTTTGACAACAACCTTTTTTTGCACGCTTCCAAACAATTTGAAGTGATTTTTAAAATGTATATATATTACAGAAGTAAATCTAAGTTTTGTCTCTCAAGTCAACATTACAATGAAATGCTGAAAATGATTTTAAATTATGAAGCTCTTTTCAGACCCTTAAATTGAATCATGTTGTGTAATAAGAAAAGTGCAAACTGTCAGGTTTTAATTAGAAAACGGTTCATTTTCAGAGGGTAGAGGCTTGTTCACAGTGCAGGAGGTTTTTGTACGGCCACTTAATGAGTTTGTATCACTGTGGTGGACTTTTGGTGGAGGAACCAAACTCATCATTAACTGTAAGTAACACAATTTTTAAGTTCTATGATGTAAAAATATCATTAAAATTACTGCATCAGATTGTGATGAAACAAGAATTTATTCTGGGTATTTTATATGTTATGGATATTTGTTGTTTTTTGTCTGTTGTGGCTGATATCACAATCAGAGAAAAGAGTACACATATGTAATACAATATGATGAAATCATTTATGTAGTATTGTAGATTATATGGAGGTTAAATATAGGTTGATGCCAAATTACTAGAAATTTCATACATATCATTTGTAAATAAACTTTTGTTTCAAAAAATATGTTTGTACAATTTTAACTGTAAAAACATAACATAATGTAACTTACTTTTTAAGTTTAACATTCAAACTGTTAGATATAAAAATTTAATTTGCGTGCCTGTAAAATTAGTCAGTTTATATGTAGATCCACTATAACGGTCGTTTCAGTTTACAGTCTGTTAGTTTGATCTGCAAAAGGAAGTGAAACAGACAGATGATAAAGTCTTTCAATTCTGACATTTACATTTTTTCATCAAGAATATTGCTGCAGCGACGTGTTATTTTTGTTAATTGTTAAACCATTTACACCCAGGCTATAAACTTGATGTCACTGTTAGTCGTTTATCATGAGTGACACAGCGGGAGATTAAAATTTTAAATGGCAAAATTGCCCAAATCTACATAGCTTTGTTTTATTTACAAAAGTATGACTTCCTCTTATTTCTCACCTCTTCTACTCTATCTAATTGGAGTATCCTGCACACAGCTATCACAATGACCTCTGTCATGTATTATAAGTGTCTCATGTTCAGCTCCCTGTCCTCCAATGGAAGTTAATCTGCTCCTCTGTCCCTCTGCTGTCTCCTCCAGCTGGCCCTATGGTCAGGCCCTCGGTCTCTCTGCTCCGTCCGTCCTCTAATCAGCTCTCTCAGGACTCAGCCACGTTGGCCTGCCTGCTGTCCGGCTACTCTCCGCAGGGAGCCGTGGTGAGCTGGGAGGTGGACGGTACCGAGGTGACAGAGGGGGTCCTGACCAGCGCAGAGGAGGAGAAGAGCGGACGCTACAGCAGCAGCAGCACCCTGAGCCTGAGCCAGCAGCGCTGGATGGAAGGAGAGCTGTACTCCTGCAAGGTCCTCCATCAGGACCACAGCCAGACCCAGTCCCTCCACAGGAGCCAGTGTACGGGCTAGAGGGACAGGCTGAAGCAGGACAGGAGCTCTGTGTGGGGGGGAGCAGGAGGAGCAGGCTCTGATCAATTATAGTTTTTAATGTTTGTAGTGGAAACTAAAGCTTTGTGTAAAAAAGAACAGCACGTCTGTAAAGTGTTGGACAGCAGCAACTTAGAGAGTAATGTGTGAAGCTCAGCAGCTGGATGTGGTTGTGCTTAATAACTGTCATGTTTGTGGTTGATAGTTTTGCTAATAAAGCTTTCACTGATTAATATTATTGTTTCATGTGTTTTTTGTTTTTATCTGGTTGAAAATAGGAACAGAAATTCCACCATCTGTCTGTTGTCAATAAATGTGAACAGAAGTTGATGTTGAATAAGATTTCTAACACTTTAGGACATGAAATAAAAGCATATATTTAGTGATCAGTATTTAGTGCTTGGTGAGGTTACTGTCAGCTCTGTGTTCAGTGGTCTGTGTCAGAGTCTCTTCCTCTTCAGCAGCTGCAGTCAGTTCCTGCTGTAACAGCTCAGAGTCTCTGCAGTCTGACTGAGGGAGGTTTTTGTACGACTGCAAATCACTGTGTGAACACTCCAGCACTGTTTATCTCGTGTAAACTCTGACAGTAGTAAACTGCTGCATCTTCAGTCTGAACTCCACTGATGATCAATTTGAAGTCAGAGCCGCTTCCACTGCCGCCAAACCGACTTGGTATTCCTGATTCCCGATTGCTTACAAGTGTTATCAGGAGTTTTGGAGATTGTCCTGATTTCTGTTGATACCAGTACATATCCTCATCTCCATTATCATCATCTCTATAAACAGCCTGGCTGGTTTTGCAGGTCAGAGTGATGGTGGATCCTGGAGTTGATGTCACGGCTGGAGGCTGAGTCACTGTCACCTGACCACTGCATCCTGCAAACAAAAACAAAATTAAATATAAATGATTAATAATCATCAGAAATAAATGAGAGAAAATGGCAACACATCATGTTTGAAATGTTGCTGCGCAAATGAACCTGTAAAACAGCAGCAGACCAGCGTCCAGAGGAGGATGGTGATGAGAGTCATGGTGGTTGTGGTTTCTGCTGTGTTGACTGACAGATGTGAGTCCTGCAGTGTTGAACTCACAAGAATTTAAACCTTCTGAGTTCACTGGGGGATCAGGTGATGATGCAAAGCCTCTATGGAAATGATCTCTCTGCTGTCAACACACTGAACACAACGTGGGACACAGAATCAAGAGAAAAACTGTCTGGATTTACACTAAATATGATCTTAATAGAATAGAAGAAAATATATCAGAAGTACAGCTAAACATTTGGACTAAGATGGTGTCATTGTGGTTGGTATGTTTGCTTCTTTTCCTCAACTTTGCACTATTATGGTGTTCAGACATTATTCGTTTGAAACTTTATTCTCATATTCTGGTAATTCAACATTTTTTACAACATCCTTTTTTGCAGTCTTCCAAACAATTTGAAGTGATTTTTAAAATGTATATTTATTACAGAAATAAATCTAAGTTTTGTCTCTCAAGTCAACAACATTACAATGAAATGTTGAAAATGATCTTAAATTATGAAACTCTTTTAAGACTCTTAAGTTGAATCATTTTGTATAATAAACAAAGTGCAAACTGTCAGGTTTTAATTAGAAAAAGGTTCATTTTCAGACGGTAGAGGCTTGTTCACAGTGCAGGAGGTTTTTGTACGGCCACTTAATGAGTTTGTATCACTGTGGTGGACTTTTGGTGGAGGAACCAAACTCATCGTTAACTGTAAGTAACACAATTTTCTCATTTCTATGATGTAAAAATATCATTAAAATTACTGCATCAGATTGTGATGAAACAAGAATTTATTCTGGCTATTTTATATATTATGGATATTTGTTGTTTTTTGTCTGTTGTGGCTGATATCACAATCAGAGAAAAGAGTACACATATATAATACAATATGATGAAATCATTTATGTAGTATTGTAGATTATGCTGAGGTTAAATATAGGTTGATGCCAAATTACTAGAAATTTCATACACATCGTTTGTAAATAAACTTTTGTTTCAAAAAATATGTTTGTACAATTTTAACTGTGAAAACATAACATAATGTAACTTACTTCTTAATTTTAACATTCAAACTGTTTGATATAAAAATCAGCTTTGAGTACCTGTAAAATAAGTCAGTTTATATGTAGATCCTCTAAAACGGTCGTTTCAGTTTACAGTCTGTTAGTTTGATCTGCAAAAGGAAGTGAAACAGACAGATGATAAAGTCTTTCAATTCTGACATTTACATTTTTTCATCAAGAAAATCGCAGCAGCGACATGTTATTTTTTGTTTATTGTTAATACATTTACACCCAGGCTATAAACCTTGATGTCATTGTTCGCAGTTTATCATGAGTGACACAGTGGGAGATTAACACTTTAAATAGCAAAATTGCCCAAATCTATATAGCTTTGTTTTATTTACAAAACTATGACTTCCTCTTATTTCTCACCTCTTCTACTCTGTCTAATTGGAGTATCCTGCACACAGCTATCACAGTGACCTCTGTCATGTATTATAAGTGTCTCATGTTCAGCTACCTGTCCTCCAGTGATAGTTAATCTGCTCCTCTGTCCCTCTGCTGTCTCCTCCAGCCGGCCCTATGGTCAGGCCCTCGGTCTCTCTGCTCCGTCCGTCCTCTAATCAGCTCTCTCAGGACTCAGCCACGTTGGCCTGCCTGCTGTCCGGCTACTCTCCGCAGGGAGCCGTGGTGAGCTGGGAGGTGGACGGTACCAAGGTGACAGAGGGGGTCCTGACCAGCGCAGAGGAGGAGAAGAGCGGACGCTACAGCAGCAGCAGCACCCTGAGCCTGAGCCAGCAGCGCTGGATGGAAGGAGAGCTGTACTCCTGCAAGGTCCTCCATCAGGACCACAGCCAGACCCAGTCCCTCAGCAGGAGCCAGTGTACGGGCTAGAGGGACAGGCTGAAGCAGGACAGGAGCTCTGTGTGGGGGGAGCAGGAGGAGCAGGCTCTGATCAATTATAGTTTTTAATGTTTGTAGTGGAAACTAAAGCTTTGTGTAAAAAAGAACAGCACGTCTGGAAAGTGTTGGACAGCAGCAACTTAGAGAGGAATGTGTGAAGCTCAGCAGCTAGATGTGATTGTGCTTAATAACTGTCATGTTTATGGTTGATAGTTTTGCTAATAAAGCTTTCACTGATTAATATTATTGTTTTATGTGTTTTTAGTTTTTATCTGGTTAAAATAGTAACAGAAATTACACCATCTGTCTGTTCTGTCAATAAATGTGAACAGAAGTTGATGTTGAATAAGATTTTGAACATTTTACGACATGAAATAAAAGCATATATTTAGTGATCAGTATTTAGTGCTTGGTGAGGTTACTTTCAGCTCTGTGTTCAGTGGTCTGGGTCAGAGTCTCTTCCTCTTCAGCAGCTGCATTCAGTTCCTGCTGTAACAGCTCAGAGTCTCTGCAGTCTGACTGAGGGAGGTTTTTGTACGACTGCAAATCACTGTGTGAACACCCAAGCACTGTTTATGATGTGTGCACTCTGACAGTAGTAAACTGCTGCATCTTCAGTCTGAACTCCACTGATGATCAATTTGAAGTCAGAGCCGCTTCCACTGCCACTAAACCGACTTGGTGTTCCTGAGTAACGATTGCTTGCATATTTTATCAGGAGCTTTGGAGCTTGTCCTGATTTCTGTTGATACCAGGACATAAAATCTCCATTGCTATTTCGGTAAACATCCTGGCTGGTTTTGCAGGTCAGAGTGATGGTGGATCCTGGAGTTGATGTCACGGCTGGAGGCTGAGTCACCGTCACCTGACCGCTGCATCCTGAAGACAAAAACAATATTAAATATAAATGATTAATTATCATCAGAAATAAATGAGAGAAAATGGCAACACATCATGTTTGAAATGTTGCTGCGTGAATGAACCTGTAAAACAGCAGCAGACCAGCGCCCAGAAGAGGATGGTGATGAGAGTCATGGTGGTTGTGGTTTCTGCTGTGTTGACTGACAGATGTGAGTCCTGCAGTGTTGAACTCACAAGAATTTAAACCTTCTGATAATGCAAAGCCTCTCTATGGAAATTATCTCTGCTCTCAACACTGAAGGCAACATGGGACACAAAGTGAGGGGAAAAACTTTTTGGATGTACACCATTTTATCATTTTCATGAAATACATAGATTAAGATTCATGAGAAAGGTTAGGATATGTTTGTACTCACTGTGGTTGTTTGTCTATCTTCAATTTACTTGTAGGATTTATTGTAGATTAATGATAATGAATTTATCAACTGGTTTAAAATTGTTACCAAAATGACATTGATATAAAAACACTGTTGTTTTTTTCTTTTGTTGTATCATCAGCGGGTGTTTTAAGTGGAATTTATAGGGTTTTTTTGTGCTGTTAGATTGAAAATTATTAGTGAAAATAATCTTGAACATGTTTCATTCAGTAGATTATGTTTGAAAAACAAACCTATTTTAAAACAGAAAAAAATGTCATGCTTTAAACTTAAAGTTACACTGTGCAAAACTTACAGTCAGTTTTATTTAGATTCACTGTGTTTCTGCTTGATGACTCTCGTGTTGTGTTTATTGGACCAGTTAACCTCATCACAGTCTCTCTACCAACCCTCTACACCTGCAGCCTTCAGTTAAACTGACAGAGGTTTTTGTACGGCTCTTAATCACTGTGTGAACACATTATCACTATGGTAGCCCAGACAGTAATAATCTCCAACATCTTCAGCCTGAACACCACTGATGGTTAAAGTGTATTGAGAACCAGATCTACTGCCACTGAATCGAGACGGAGTTCCTGAGAAGAGAGTTGATGCTGTGTATATCAGAAGTTTGGGAGGCTGTCCAGGTTTCTGAAGGTACCAGCTGAGATCAGCACCAATGTCTGAACTCCCCGTGGCGCTGATGATCACATTCCCACCAAGACTGACAGACTTGGATTTGTCAGTCTGAGTCAGAAATTTGTTGGCAGAAGACTCTGAAATGAGAAATTTAATTTAAATCTTGAGAATCAGCATTTTAGATTACAATAGATTTGAAGTTCATTATATTCAGTTTCAAGGTAAAAATTCAACACAGATTGTGTTTACACAAAACATGAACAACTGGCAATTCAGCAATGCCATATAAATATCTCACCCTGACTCAGAAGGCCCAAGATGACAAACAGAGTTATTGGAAACATCATCCTGCTGAGGTTTTCAGTGTGAGTGCATGAAAACAGTTCAGAGTCTCTGTGACAGAAGAATTTAAACTCTGAGGAGCAGTGATGCATAAAATCATGCAAAACACATTTAAGAAGGCAAACACACACCTGTTCTTGTGAAACAGAAAAAGCACAGGTGATCTGAGGTGAGTTCATCATCTCTAGAAGATCAATCAGCCATAAAAATTCAGACAGTTTAATTCTGAATATTTAAATTTATGATCCTTCATGTTGTTTTACTTTATAAAAAAACAGTCTCCTGTTTACTTTAATACTGTTTGTCCTGATTAACATTTGGATCATTTGGTATTTATATGTTACTTTTAGGATCATTAAAGTAATTCCTATTGTCCAGATCCAGGTGTTCCAGATGACTGATATACAAGCAGCTACAGAAAATCAGGGATGCAAACCGATCTTACCTCAGTGAGTTTAGTTCAGGGCCTGCTTAGTGTTTCAGCTGACCTTCCCAACTATCTGATCTTTGTAAACACGCAACATTTAAACACTTTTCTTCTTTTCCTGTTTGGTGTACAGCATCTTAGACAGCCATGATAAAACAGTTATTCAGTTTTAGATATTGTGTTATGGAAATAAAAAGAAGTCCTGAAGTAAGATGAAGAAACCTTCTGAGTTCACTGGAGGATCAGGTGATGATGCAAAGCCTCTCTATGGAAATGATCTCTCTGCTGTTAACACACTGAATACAACGTGGGACACAGAATCAAGAGGAAAACTGTTTGTATTTACATTAAGTATGATCTTAATAGAATAGAAGAAAATATATCAGAAATACAGCTAAACATTTGGACTAAGATGGTGTCATTGTGGTTGGTATGTCTGCTTCTTTTCCTCAACTTTTCATTATTGTGGTGATCAGAAATAATTCTTTTGAAGCTTTATTCTTATATTCCAGAAATACAATTTTTTTTTTGACAACATCCTTTTTTGCAGTGTTTCAAACAATTTGAAGTGATTTTTAAAATGTATACATATTACAGAAGTAAACCTAAGTTTTGTCTCTCAGGTCAACAACATTACAATGAAATGTTGAAAATGATCTTAACTTATGAAACTTTTTTCAGACCCTTAAGCTGAATCATTTTGTATAATAAACAAAATGCAAACAGTCAGGTTTTAATTAGAAAAAGGTTAATTTTCAGAGGGTAGAGGCTTGAAGTTAATCTGCTCCTCTGTCCCTCTGCTGTCTCCTCCAGCCGGCCCTATGGTAAGGCCCTCGGTCTCTCTGCTCCGTCCGTCCTCTAATTAGCTCTCTCAGGACTCAGCCACGTTGGCCTGCCTGCTGTCCGGCTACTCTCCGCAGGGAGCCGTGGTGAGCTGGGAGGTGGACGGTACCAAGGTGACAGAGGGGGTCCTGACCAGCGCAGAGGAGGAGAAGAGCGGACGCTACAGCAGCAGCAGCACCCTGAGCCTGAGCCAGCAGCGCTGGATGGAAGGAGAGCTGTACTCCTGCAAGGTCCTCCATCAGGACCACAGCCAGACCCAGTTCCTCCACAGGAGCCAGTGTACGGGCTAGAGGGACAGGCTGAAGCAGGACAGGAGCTCTGTGTGGGGGGAGCAGGAGGAGCAGGCTCTGATCAATTATAGTTTTTAATGTTTGTAGTGGAAACTAAAGCTTTGTGTAAAAAAGAACAGCACGTCTGTAAAGTGTTGGACAGCAGCAACTTAGAGAGGAATGTGTGAAGCTCAGCAGCTGGATGTGATTGTGCTTAATAACTGTCATGTTTGTGGTTGATAGTTTTGCTAATAAAGCTTTCATTGATTAATATTATTGTTTTAAGTGTTTTTTGTTTTTATCTGGTTGAAAATAGGAACAGAAATTCCACCATCTGTCTGTTGTCAATAAATGTGAACAGAAGTTGATGTTGAATAAGATTTTGAACACTTTACGACATGAAATAAAAGCATATATTTAGTGATCAGTATTTAGTGCTTGGTGAGGTTACTGTCAGCTCTGTGTTCAGTGGTCTGTGTCAGAGTCTCTTCCTCTTCAGCAGCTGCAGTCAGTTCCTGCTGTAACAGCTCAGAGTCTCTGCAGTCTGACTGAGGGAGGTTTTTGTACGACTGCAAATCACTGTGTGAACACATTGCCACTGTGGAAACTCTGACAGTAGTAAACTGCTGCATCTTCAGTCTGAACTCCACTGATGATCAATTTGAAGTCAGAGCCGCTTCCACTGCCACTAAACCGACTTGGTGTTCCTGATTCAAGATTGCTTACAAATGTTATCAGGAGCTTTGGAGCTTGTCCTGATTTCTGTTGATACCAGGACATATACTGATAGTCATCAGACAATTTATAAACAGCCTGGCTGGTTTTGCAGGTCAGAGTGATGGTGGATCCTGGAGTTGATGTCACGGCTGGAGGCTGAGTCACCGTCACCTGACCGCTGCATCCTTCAGACAAAAACAAGATTAAATATAAATGATTAATTATCATCAGAAATAAATGAGAGAAAATGGCAACACATCATGTTTGAAATGTTGCTGCGTGAATGAACCTGTAAAACAGCAGCAGACCAGCGTCCAGAGGAGGATGGTGATGAGAGTCATGGTGGTTGTGGTTTCTGCTGTGTTGACTGACAGATGTGAGTCCTGCAGTGTTGAACTCACAAGAATTTAAACCTTTTGAGTTCACTGGGGGATCAGCTGATGATGCAAAGCCTCTCTATGGAAATGATCTCTCTGCTGTCAACACACTGAATACAACGTAAGGACACAAAATCAAGAGAAAAACTGTTTGGATTTACACTATATATGATCTTAATACGACAGAAGAAAATATATCAGAAATACAGCTAAACATTTGGACTAATATGGTGTCATTGTGGTTGGTATGTCTGCTTCTTTTCCTCAACTTTTCACTGTTATTGTGTTCAGAAATTATTCTTTTGAAACTTTATTCTTATATTCTGGTAATTCAACATTTTTGACAAAATCCTTTTTTGCAGTCTTCCAAACAATTTGAAGTGATTTTTAAAATGTATACATGTTATAGAAGTAAACCTAAGTTTTGTCTCTCAAGTCAACAACATTACAATGAAATGTTGAAAATGATCTTAAATTATGAAGCTCTTTTAAGACTCTTAAGTTGAATCATTTTGTATAATAAACAAAGTGCAAACTGTCAGGTTTTAATTGGAAAAAGGTTCATTTTCAGAGGGTGGAGGCTTGTTCACAGTTCAGGAGGTTTTTGTACGGCCACTTAATGAGTTTGTATCACTGTGGTTGACTTTTGGTGGAGGAACCAAACTCATCGTTGACTGTAAGTACCAGAAAACGTTTTATTTTGTACAACATGTAGTGTTTGTAACTTTCATCAAATACTAAATGAAAATGTGATTGAGTTCAGTGTTGTCATGTCGTTAGAAATTTTTGTTAATAATCAAACAGAGCTGATCTCTCAGAGAAGAAATTTTGCTGAAACCAAAATTCTTTCCGGGTTGCAGATAGTGGACTTTACAGAATCAGGAAAAAATATGTGATTTCGAAAAGTCTATTTTAATTATCATTAAAAAAATTTCCCAGATACAAACAGTTTGTGGAATAAAATGAAGGGATTAAATTTGTAATATTTACTACATGACAACAACAAATTCATGTTATTATAATTTATTTATATTGAATATCCCATCCCGCCTTAAGATTTTAAATATGATGTGAATTCCTGTGAAAATTAAATATAATTTTATCAGCAAATGCAGATAAACCTTGTGTTCACGGTTCATTCATTTTCTACGTAGTTTAAAGGAAGTGAAAGAGACAGATGACAAAGTTTGAACTGTATTCACATGATGGTTTCTGTTCCATCAGTTTAAACATATAAATCATCAGGGATGAGTTATTCTCTTTCACATTAAGACACAGATATGAAGATGTAACCAATAATCAGTATTCATTCACTTTTTTATATATTTTTTTTTGACCTGCATTTATTCAAACTCCTTTCTCCCCTCTCTTTCTCCTCCAGTGGGTGTGGTGCAGCCCACCCTGACCGTCCTCCCCCCCTCCAGAGATGAGGTGCCTCAGAGTCAAGCCACACTGGTGTGTCTGGCCAGCGGGGGCTCCCCCTCAGCCTGGAGGCTGGGCTGGAAGGTGGGGGGCAGCAGCAGGTCCTCGGGGGTGTCACACAGTGTAGAGGTCCTGGGGAGGGACGGCCACTACAGCTGGAGCAGCACCCTGAGCCTCCCTGCAGAGCAGTGGAGGAGGGCGGGCTCAGTGACCTGTGAGGCCACTCTGAGTGGACAGAGCCCTGTCACTCAAACCCTGAACCCTGACCACTGCTTGGAGTAGAGCCTCAGCAGCACTTCCTGTTGGGAAATGAGGCTGCTTCCATCTTAATGAGGCACAGATCTCCTCTGTTCAAATATTTCTGAAAACTGATGAGTCTGTTTTGATATGTATGATCATACTCATGCTCTGCTTCTTAACTATTATTGTAAACATGCCAAACAAAATTAAAACTACAAAATAAAATAAAGCTGCAATCCTTGATAAATCACTGTCTTTGTATTTGTTTTATTTATAAATGTATTTTTCAAGCGCACTTAATCAAACCTCCTTTTCTGAATATCACCCTTTTGTTCAACATCCAATGAGGTTTCTACCAATATTATGCAATGTATAAAAAGTATGGAATATTTTTCTTACGTAAATCATTGATTTCTAACGTGACTATTTCAATAATTTAAATGTACAAGTAGAGAAATACTGTTGAACATCTGGTTCTATTACTAGACCAGTACTAACAGCCCTGTTAGACAAGAACTGTTAATGATATATTTTTAGGTGAAACTGCATTTGAGAAATGGTGAGTTTTCAGTTTTATTTAGATTCACTGTGTTTCTGCTTGATGACTCTCGTGTTGTGTTTATTGGACCAGTTAACCTCATCACAGTCTCTCCACCAACCCTCTACACCTGCAGCCTTCAGTTAAACTGACAGAGGTTTTTGTATGGCTCTTAATCACTGTGTGAACGCTCCACCACCATGGTCGCCCAGACAGTAATAATCTCCAACATCTTCAGCCTGAACACCACTGATGGTTAAAGTGTATTGAGAACCAGATCTACTGCCACTGAATCGAGACGGAGTTCCTGAGAAGAGAGTTGATGCTGTGTATATCAGAAGTTTGGGAGGCTGTCCAGGTTTCTGAAGGTACCAGCTGAGATCAGCACCAATGTTTGAACTCCCCGTGGCGCTGATGATCACATTCCCACCAAGACTGACAGACTTGGATTTGTCAGTCTGAGTCAGAAAGTTGTTGGCAGAAGACTCTGAAATGAGAAATTTAATTTAAATCTCGAGAATCAGCATTTTAGATTACAATTGATTTGAAGTTCATTATATTCAGTTTCAAGGCAAAAATTCAACACAGATTATGTTTCCACAAAACATGAACAACTGCCAATTCAGCAATGCCATATAAATATCTCACCCTGACTCAGGAAGCCCAAGATGACAAACAGAGTTATTGGAAACATCATCCTGATGTAGTTTTCAGTGTGAGTGCAAGAAAACAGTTCAGAGTCTCTGTGACAGAAGAATTTAAACTCTGAGGAGCAGTGATGCATAAAATCATGCAAAACACATTTAAGAAGGCAAACACACACCTGTTCTTGTGAAACAGAAAAAGCAGAGGTGATCTGAGGTGAGTTCATCATCTCTAGAAGATCAATCAGCCATAAAAATTCAGACAGTTTAATTCTGAATATTTAAATTTATGATCCTTCATGTTGTTTTACTTTATAATAAACAGTCTCCTGTTTACTTTAATACTGTTTGTCTTCATCAACATTTGGATCATTTGGTATTTCTTTGTTACTTTTAGGATCATGAAAGTAATTCCTATTGTCCAGATCCAGGTGTTCCAGATGACTGATATACAAGCAGCTGAAGAAAATCAGGGATGCAGACTGATCTTACCTCAGTGAGTTTAGTTCAGGGCCTGCTTAGTGTTTCAGCTGACCTTCCCAACTATCTGATCTTTCTAAACACGCAACATTTAAACACTTTTCTTCTTTTCCTGTTTGGTGTACAGCATCTTAGACAGTCACGATAAAACAGTTATTCAGTTTTAGATATTGTGTTGTGATGATAAAAAGAAGTCCTGAAGTAAGATGAAGAAACCTTCTGAGTTCACTGGAGGATCAACTGATGATGCAAAGCCTCTCTATGGAAATGATCTCTCTGCTGTCAACACACTGAATACAACGTGGGACACAGAATCAAGAGAAAAACTGTTTGTATTTACACTAAATATGATCTTAATACGATAGAAGAAAATATATCAGAAATACAGCTAAACATTTGGACTAAGATGGTGTCATTGTGGTTGGTATGTCTGCTTCTTTTCCTCAACTTTTCATTATTATGGTGATCAGAAATAATTCTTTTGAAACTTTATTCTTATATTCTACAAATACAATTTTTTTTGACAACATCCTTTTTTGCAGTTTTTCAAACAATTTGAAGTGATTTTTAAAATGTATACATATTACAGAAGTAAACCTAAGTTTTGTCTCTCAAGTCAACAACATTACAATGAAATGTTGAAAATGATCTTAAATTATGAAACTCTTTTCAGACCCTTAAATTGAATCATTTTGTAAAATAAACAAAGTGCAAATTGTCAGGTTTTAATTAGAAAAAGGTTAATTTTCAGAGGGTAGAGGCTTGAAGTTAATCTGCTCCTCTGTCCCTCTGCTGTCTCCTCCAGCCGGCCCTATGGTCAGGCCCTCGGTCTCTCTGCTCCGTCCGTCCTCTAATCAGCTCTCTCAGGACTCAGCCACGTTGGCCTGCCTGCTGTCCGGCTACTCTCCGCAGGGAGCCGTGGTGAGCTGGGAGGTGGACGGTACCGAGGTGACAGAGGGGGTCCTGACCAGCGCAGAGGAGGAGAAGAGCGGACGCTACAGCAGCAGCAGCACCCTGAGCCTGAGCCAGCAGCGCTGGATGGAAGGAGAGCTGTACTCCTGCAAGGTTCTCCATCAGGACCACAGCCAGACCCAGTCCCTCCACAGGAGCCAGTGTACGGGCTCGAGGGACAGGCTGAAGCAGGACGGGAGCTCTGTGTGGGGGGAGCAGGAGGAGCAGGCTCTGATCAATTATAGTTTTTAATGTTTGTAGTGGAAACTAAAGCTTTGTGTAAAAAAGAACAGCACGTCTGTAAAGTGTTGGACAGCAGCAACTTAGAGAGGAATGTGTGAAGCTCCGCAGCTGGATGTGATTGTGCTTAATAACTGTCATGTTTGTGGTTGATAGTTTTGCTAATAAAGCTTTCACTGATTAATATTATTGTTTCATGTGTGTTGTTGTTTTTATCTGGTTGAAAATTGTAACAAAAATTACACCAACTGTCTGTTTCTGTCAATAAATGTGAACAGAACTTGATGTTGAATAAGATTTTGAACACTTTACGACATGAAATAAAAGCATATATTTAGTGATCAGTATTTAGTGCTTGGTGAGGTTACTGTCAGCTCTGTGTTCAGTGGTCTGTGTCAGAGTCTCTTCCTCTTCAGCAGCTGCAGTCAGTTCCTGCTGTAACAGCTCAGAGTCTCTGCAGTCTGACTGAGGGAGGTTTTTGTACGACTGAAAATCACTGTGTGAACACTCGGCCACTGTGGTAACTCTGACAGTAGTAAACTGCTGCATCTTCAGTCTGAACTCCACTTATGATCAATTTGAAGTCAGAACCGCTTCCACTGCCACTAAACCGACTTGGTGTTCCTGATTCAGGTTTGCTTACATATCTTATAAGGAGCTTTGGAGCTTGTCCTGATTTCTGTTGATACCAGAACATACCCTGATCTCCATCATCCCATCTATAAACAGCCTGGCTGGTTTTGCAGGTCACAGTGATGGTGGATCCTGGAGTTGATGTCACGGCTGGAGGCTGAGTCACCGTCACCTGACCGCTGCATCCTGGAGACAAAAACAATATTAAATATAAATGATTGTTTATCATCAGAAATAAATGAGAGAAAATGGCAACACATCATGTTTGAAATGTTGCTGCGTGAATGAACCTGTAAAACAGCAGCAGACCAGCGTCCAGAGGAGGATGGTGATGAGAGTCATGGTGGTTGTGGTTTCTGCTGTGTTGACTGACAGATGTGAGTCCTGCAGTGTTGAACTCACAAGAATATAAACCTTCTGAGTTCACTGGGGGATCAGCTGATGATGCAAAGCCTCTCTATGGAAATGATCTCTTTGCTGTCAACACACTGAATACAACGTGGGACACAAAATCAAGAGAAAAACTGTTTGGATTTACACTAAATATGATCTTAATACGATAGAAGAAAATATATTAGAAATACAGCTAAACATTTGGACTAAGATGGTGTCATTGTGGTTGGTATGTCGGCTTCTTTTCCTCAACTTTTCACTATTATGGTGTTCAGACATTATTCGTTTGAAACTTTATTCTCATATTCTGGTAATTCAACTTTTTTGACAAAATCCTTTTTTGCAGTCTTCCAAACAATTTGAAGTGATTTTTAAAATGTATATTTATTACAGAAGTAAATCTAAGTTTTGTCTCTCAAGTCAACAACATTACAATGAAATGTTGAAAATGATCTTAAATTATGAAACTCTTTTAAGACCCTTAAGTTGAATCATTTTGTATAATAAACAAAGTGCAAACTGTCAGGTTTTAATTGGAAAAAGGTTCATTTTCAGAGGGTAGAGGCTTGTTCACAGTGCAGGAGGTTTTTGTACGGCCACTTAATGAGTTTGTATCACTGTGGTTGACTTTTGGTGGAGGAACCAAACTCATCGTTGACTGTAAGTACCAGAAAACTTTTTACTTTGTACAACATGTAGTGTTTGTAATTTTTATCAAATACTAAATGAAAATGTGATTGAGTTCATTGTTGTCATGTTGTTAGAAATTTTTGTTCACAATCAAACAGAGCTGATCTCTCGGTGAAGAAATTTTGCTGAAATCAAAATTCTTTCCGGGTTGCAGATAGTTGACTTTACAGAATCAGGAAAAAAATGTGTAATTTTGAAAAATCTATTATAATTATCATTTCAAAAATTTCCCAGATACAAACAGTTTGTGGAATAAAATGAAGGGATTAAATTTGTAATATTTACTACATAACAACAACAAATTCATGTTATTATAATTTATTTATATTGAATATCCCATCCCGCCTTTAGATTTTAAATGTGATGTGAATTCCTGTGAGAATTAAATATAATTTTATCAGCAAATGCAGATAAATCTTGTGTTCACGGTTCATTCATTTTCTACGTAGTTTAAAGGAAGTGAAAGAGACAGATGTCAAAGTTTGAACTGTATTCACATGATGGTTTCTGTTCCATCAGTTTAAACATATATATCAACAGGGATGAGTTATTCTCTTTCACATTTAGACACAGATATGAAGATGTAACCAATAATCAGTATTAATTCACTTTTTTATATATTTTTTTTTACCTACATTTATTCAAACTCCTTTCTCCCCTCTCTTTCTCCTCCAGTGGGTGTGGTGCAGCCCACCCTGACCGTCCTCCCCCCCTCCAGAGATGAGGTGCCTCAGAGTCAAGCCACACTGGTGTGTCTGGCCAGCGGGGGCTCCCCCTCAGCCTGGAGGCTGGGCTGGAAGGTGGGGGGCAGCAGCAGGTCCTCGGGGGTGTCACACAGTGTAGAGGTCCAGGGGAGGGACGGCCGCTACAGCTGGAGCAGCACCCTGAGCCTCCCTGCAGAGCAGTGGAGGAGGGCGGGCTCAGTGACCTGTGAGGCCACTCTGAGTGGACAGAGCCCTGTCACTCAAACCCTGAACCCTGACCACTGCTTGGAGTAGAGCCTCAGCAGCACTTCCTGTTGGGAAATGAGGCTGCTTCCATCTTAATGAGGCACAGATCTCCTCTGTTCAAATATTTCTGAAAACTGATGAGTCTGTTTTGATATGTATGATCATACTCATGCTCTGCTTCGTAACTATTATTGTAAACATGCCAAACAAAATTAAAACTACAAAATAAAATAAAGCTGCAACCCTTGATAAATCACTGTCTTTGTATTTGTTTTATTTAAAAATGTATTTTTCAAGCGCACTTAATCAAACCTCCTTTTCTGAATATCACTCTTTTGTTCAACATCCAATGAGGTTTCTACCAATTTTATACAATGTATCAAAAGTATGGAATATTTTTCTTACGTAAATCATCGATTTTGAATTTGACTATTTCAATAATTTAAATGTACAAGTAGAGAAATACTGTTGAACATCTGGTTCTATCACTAGACTAGTACTAACAGCCCTGTTAGACAAGAACTGTTAATGATATATTTTTAGGTGAAACTGCATTTGAAAAACAGTGAGTTTTCAGTTTTATTTAGATTCACTGTGTTTCTGCTTGATGACTCTCGTGTTGTGTTTATTGCACCAGTTAACCTCATCACAGTCTCTCCACCAACCCTCTACACCTGCAGCCTTCAGTTTAACTGACAGAGGTTTTTGTACGGCTCTTAATCACTGTGTGAACACTCCACTACCATGGTAGCCCAGACAGTAATAATCTCCAACATCTTCACCCTGAACACCACTGATGGTTAAAGTGTATTGAGAACCAGATCTACTGCCACTGAATCGAGACGGAGTTCCTGAGAAGAGAGTTGATGCTGTGTATATTAGAAGTTTGGGAGGCTGTCCAGGTTTCTGAAGGTACCAGCTGAGATAAGCACGAATGTTTGAACTCCCCGTGGCGCTGATGATCACGTTCCCACCAAGACTGACAGACTTGGATTTGTCAGTCTGAGTCAGAAAGTTGTTGGCAGAAGACTCTGAAATGAGAAATTTAATTTAAATCTCGAGAATCAGCATTTTAGATTACAATTGATTTGAAGTTCATTATATTCAGTTTCAAGGCAAAAATTCAACACAGATTTTGTTTCCACAAAACATGAACAACTGGCAATTCAGCAATGCCATATAAATATCTCACCCTGACTCAGAAAGCTCAAGATGACAAACAGAGTTATTGGAAACATCATCCTGCTGAGGTTTTCAGTGTGAGTGCATGAAAACAGTTCAGAGTCTCTGTGACGGAAGAATTTAAACTCTGAGGAGCAGTGATGCATAAAATCATGCAAAACACATTTAAGAAGGCAAACACACACCTGTTCTTGTGAAACAGAAAAAGCAGAGGTGATCTGAGGTGAGTTCATCATCTCTAGAAGATCAATCAGCCATAAAAATTCAGACAGTTTAATTCTGAATATTTAAATTTATTATCCTTCATGTTGTTTTACTTCAGAATAAACAGTCTCCTGTTTGCTTTAATACTGTTTGTCCTCATTAACATTTGGATCATTTGGTATTTCTTTGTTACTTTTAGGATCATTAAAGTAATTCCTATTGTCCAGATCCAGGTGTTCCAGATGACTGATATACAAGCAGCTGAAGAAAATCAGGGATGCAGACTGATCTTACCTCAGTGAGTTTAGTTCAGGGCCTGCTTAGTGTTTCAGCTGACCTTCCCAACTATCTGATCTTTGTTAACACGCAACATTTAAACACTTTTCTTCTTTTACTGTTTGGTGTACAGCATCTTAGACAGCCACGATAAAACAGTTATTCAGTTTCAGATATTGTGTTGTGGAAATAAAAAGAAGTCCTGAAGTAAGATGAAGAAACCTTCTGAGTTCACTGGAGGATCAGTTGATGATGCAAAGCCTCTCTATGGAAATGACCTCTCTGCTGTTAACACACTGAATACAACGTGGGACACAGAATCAAGAGAAAAACTGTTTGTATTTACACTAAATATGATCTTAATAGAATAGAAGAAAATATATCAGAAATACAGCCAAACATTTGGACTAAGATGATGTCATTGTGGTTGGTATGTCTGCTTCTTTTCCTCAACTTTTCACTATCATGGTGTTCAGAAATTATTCTTTTGAAACTTTATTCTCATATTCTGGTAATCAACATTTTTGACAACATCCTTTTTTTGCAGTCTTCCAAACAATTTGAAGTGACTTTTAAAATGTATATATATTACAGAAGTAAATCTAAGTTTTGTCTCTCAAGTCAACAACATTACAATGAAATGTTGAAAATGATCTTAAATTATGAAACTTTTTTCAGACCCTTAAGCTGAATCATTTTGTACAATAAACAAAATGCAAACAGTCAGGTTTTAATTGGAAAAAGGTTCATTTTCAGAGGGTAGAGGCTTGAAGTTAATCTGCTCCTCTGTCCCTCTGCTGTCTTCTCCAGCCGGCCCTATGGTCAGGCCCTCGGTCTCTCTGCTCCGTCCGTCCTCTAATCAGCTATCTCAGGACTCAGCCACGTTGGCCTGCCTGCTGTCCGGCTACTCTCCGCAGGGAGCCGTGGTGAGCTGGGAGGTGGACGGTACCGAGGTGACAGAGGGGGTCCTGACCAGCGCAGAGGAGGAGAAGAGCGGACGCTACAGCAGCAGCAGCACCCTGAGCCTGAGCCAGCAGCGCTGGATGGAAGGAGAGCTGTACTCCTGCAAGGTCCTCCATCAGGACCACAGCCAGACCCAGTCCCTCCACAGGAGCCAGTGTACGGGCTAGAGGGACAGGCTGAAGCAGGACAGGAGCTCTGTGTGGGGGGAGCAGGAGGAGCAGGCTCTGATCAATTATAGTTTTTAATGTTTGTAGTGGAAACTAAAGCTTTGTGTAAAAAAGAACAGCACGTCTGTAAAGTGTTGGACAGCAGCAACTTAGAGAGTAATGTGTGAAGCTCAGCAGCTGGATGTGATTGTGCTTAATAACTGTCATGTTTATGGTTGATAGTTTTGCTAATAAATCTTTCATTGATTAATATTATTGTTTCATGTGTGTTTTTGTTGTTTTTATCTGGTTGAAAATAGTAACAAAAATTACACCAACTGTCTGTTTCTGTCAATAAATGTGAACAGAAGTTGATGTTGAATAAGATTTTGAACACTTTCCGACATAAAATAAAAGCATATATTTAGTGATCAGTATTTAGTGCTTGGTGAGGTTACTGTCAGCTCTGTGTTCAGTGGTCTGTGTCAGAGTCTCTTCCTCTTCAGCAGCTGCAGTCAGTTCCTGCTGTAACAGCTCAGAGTCTCTGCAGTCTGACTGAGGGAGGTTTTTGTACGACTGCAAATCACTGTGTGAACACATAAGCACTGTTTATCTCGTGGAAACTCTGACAGTAGTAAACTGCTGCATCTTCAGTCTGAACTCCACTGATGATCAATTTGAAGTCAGAGCCGCTTCCACTGCCACTAAACCGACTTGGTGTTCCTGATTCAGGTTTGCTTACATGTCTTATCAGGAGCTTTGGAGATTGTCCTGATTTCTGTTGATACCAGAACATACCCTGATTTCCACTATACCATCTATAAACAGCCTGGCTGGTTTTGCAGGTCAGAGTGATGGTGGATCCTGGAGTTGATGTCACGGCTGGAGGCTGAGTCACCGTCACCTGACCGCTGCATCCTTCAGACAAAAACAAGATTAAATATAAATGATTAATTATCATCAGAAATAAATGAGAGAAAATGGCAACACATCATGTTTGAAATGTTGCTGCGTGAATGAACCTGTAAAACAGCAGCAGACCAGCGTCCAGAGGAGGATGGTGATGAGAGTCATGGTGGTTGTGGTTTCTGCTGTGTTGACTGACAGATGTGAGTCCTGCAGTGTTGAACTCACAAGAATATAAACCTTCTGAGTTCACTGTGGGATCAGCTGATGATGCAAAGCCTCTCTATGGAAATGATCTCTCTGTTGTCAACACACTGAATACAACGTAAGGACACAAAATCAAGAGAAAAACTGTTTGGATTTACACTAAATATGATCTTAATACGACAGAAGAAAATATATCAGAAATACAGCTAAACATTTGGACTAAGATGGTGTCATTGTGGTTGGTATGTCTGCTTCTTTTCCTCAACTTTTCACTGTTATTGTGTTCAGAAAATATTCTTTTGAAACTTTATTCTTATATTCTGGTAATTCAACATTTTTGACAAAATCCTTTTTTGCAGTCTTCCAAACAATTTGAAGTGATTTTTAAAATGTATACATATTACAGAAGTAAACCTAAGTTTTGTCTCTCAAGTCAACAACATTACAATGAAATGTTGAAAATGATCTTAAATTACAAAGCTCTTTTAAGACTCTTAAGTTGAATCATTTTGTATAATAAACAAAGTGCAAACTGTCAGGTTTTAATTGGAAAAAGGTTCATTTTCAGAGGATAGAGGCTTGTTCACAGTGCAGGAGGTTTTTGTACGGCCACTTAATGAGTTTGTATCACTGTGGTGGACTTTTGGTGGAGGAACCAAACTCATCATTGACTGTAAGTACCAGAAAACGTTTTACTTTGTACAACATGTACTGTTTGTAACTTTCATCAAATACTAAATGAAAATGTGATTGAGTTCAGTGTTGTCATGTCGTTAGAAATTTTTGTTAATAATCAAACAGAGCTGATCTCTCAGAGAAGAAATTTTGCTGAAACCAAAATTCTTTCCGGGTTGCAGATAGTTGACTTTACAGAATCAGGAAAAAAATGTGTAATTTTGAAAAATCTATTTTAATTATCATTTTAAAAATTTTCCAGATACAAACAGCTTGTGGAATAAAATGAAGGGATTAAATTTGTAATATTTACTACATAACAACAACAAATTCATGTTATTATAATTTATTTATATTGAATATCCCATCCCGCCTTTAGATTTTAAATGTGATGTGAATTCCTGTGAAAATTAAATATAATTTTATCAGCAAATGCAGATAAACCTCGTGTTCACGGTTCATTCATTTTCTACGTAGTTTAAAGGAAGTGAAAGAGACAGATGACAAAGTTTGAACTGTATTCACATGATGGTTTCTGTTCCATCAGTTTAAACATATAAATCAACAGGGATGAGTTATTCTCTGTCACATTAAGAAACAGATATGAAGACGTAACCAATAATCAGTATTAATTCACTTTTTTACATTTTGTTTTTACCTGCATTTATTCAAACTCCTTTCTCCCCTCTCTTTCTCCTCCAGTGGGTGTGGTGCAGCCCACCCTGACCGTCCTCCCCCCCCTCCAGAGATGAGGTGCCTCAGAGTCAAGCCACACTGGTGTGTCTGGCCAGCGGGGGCTCCCCCTCAGCCTGGAGGCTGGGCTGGAAGGTGGGGGGCAGCAGCAGTTCCTCGGGGGTGTCACACAGTGTAGAGGTCCTGGGGAGGGACGGCCGCTACAGCTGGAGCAGCACCCTGAGCCTCCCTGCAGAGCAGTGGAGGAGGGCGGGCTCAGTGACCTGTGAGGCCACTCTGAGTGGACAGAGCCCTGTCACTCAAACCCTGAACCCTGACCACTGCTTGGAGTAGAGCCTCAGCAGCACTTCCTGTTGGGAAATGAGGCTGCTTTCATCTTAATGAGGCACAGATCTCCTCTGTTCAAATATTTCTGAAAACTGATGAGTCTGTTTTGATATGTATGATCATACTCATGCTCTGCTTCTTAACTATTATTGTAAACATGCCAAACAAAATTAAAACTACAAAATAAAATAAAGCTGCAACCCTTGATAAATCACTGTCTTTGTATTTGTTTTATTTATAAATGTATTTTTCAAGCGCACTTAATCATACCTCCTTTTCTGAATATCACACTTTTGTTCAACATCCAATGAGGTTTCAACCAATTTTAAGCAATGTATCAAAAGTATGGAATATTTTTCTTACGTAAATCATCGATTTGTAACGTGACTATTTCAATACTTTAAATGTACAAGTAGAGAAATACTGTTGAACATCTGTTTCTATCACTAGACAACTACTAACAGCCCTGTTAGACATGAACTGTTAATGATATATTTTTAGGTTAAACTGCATTTGAGAAACGGTAAGTATCAGTTTTATTTAGATTCACTGTGTTTCTGCTGGATGGAAGGAGAGCTGTACTCCTGCAAGGTCCTCCATCAGGACCATAGCCAGACCTAGTCCCTCCACAGGAGCCTGTGTACGGGCTAGAGGGACAGGCTGAAGCAGGACAGGAGCTCTGTGTGGGAGGAGCAGGAGGAGCAGGCTCTGATCAATTATAGTTTTTAATGTTTGTAGTGGAAACTAAGGCTTTGTGTAAAAAAGAACAGCACGTCTGTAAAGTGTTGGACAGCAGCAACTTAGAGAGTAATGTGTGAAACTCAGCAGCTGGATTTGATTGTGCTGAATAACTGCTCTCTCTGCTGTCAACACACTGAATACAACGTGGGACACAGAATCAAGAGAAAAACTGTTTGGATTTACACTAAATATGATCTTAACAGAATAGAAAAAAATATATCAGAAATACAGCTAAACATTTGGACTAAGATGGTGTCATTGTGGTTGGTATGTCTGCTTCTTTTCCTCAACTTTTCACAATTGTGGTGTTCAGAAATTATTCTTTTGAAACTTTATTCTTATATTCTGGTAATTCAACATGTTTGACAACAACCTTTTTTTGCACGCTTCCAAACAATTTGAAGTGATTTTTAAAATGTATATATATTACAGAAGTAAATCTAAGTTTTGTCTCTCAAGTCAACATTACAATGAAATGCTGAAAATGATTTTAAATTATGAAGCTCTTTTCAGACCCTTAAATTGAATCATGTTGTGTAATAAGAAAAGTGCAAACTGTCAGGTTTTAATTAGAAAACGGTTCATTTTCAGAGGGTAGAGGCTTGTTCACAGTGCAGGAGGTTTTTGTACGGCCACTTAATGAGTTTGTATCACTGTGGTGGACTTTTGGTGGAGGAACCAAACTCATCGTTAACTGTAAGTAACACAATTTTTAAGTTCTATGATGTAAAAATATCATTAAAATTACTGCATCAGATTGTGATGAAACAAGAATTTATTCTGGGTATTTTATATGTTATGGATATTTGTTGTTTTTTGTCTGTTGTGGCTGATATCACAATCAGAGAAAAGAGTACACATATGTAATACAATATGATGAAATCATTTATGTAGTATTGTAGATTATATGGAGGTTAAATATAGGTTGATGCCAAATTACTAGAAATTTCATACATATCATTTGTAAATAAACTTTTGTTTCAAAAAATATGTTTGTACAATTTTAACTGTAAAAACATAACATAATGTAACTTACTTTTTAAGTTTAACATTCAAACTGTTAGATATAAAAATTTAATTTGCGTGCCTGTAAAATTAGTCAGTTTATATGTAGATCCACTATAACGGTCGTTTCAGTTTACAGTCTGTTAGTTTGATCTGCAAAAGGAAGTGAAACAGACAGATGATAAAGTCTTTCAATTCTGACATTTACATTTTTTCATCAAGAATATTGCTGCAGCGACGTGTTATTTTTGTTAATTGTTAAACCATTTACA
Organism: Embiotoca jacksoni; assembly: GCF_022577435.1. Classification (NCBI taxonomy): domain Eukaryota; kingdom Metazoa; phylum Chordata; class Actinopteri; family Embiotocidae; genus Embiotoca; species Embiotoca jacksoni. Next base: position 9,423,384 of record NW_027185318.1, on the reverse strand, counting down.
CCCAGGCTATAAACTTGATGTCACTGTTAGTCGTTTATCATGAGTGACACAGCGGGAGATTAAAATTTTAAATGGCAAAATTGCCCAAATCTACATAGCTTTGTTTTATTTACAAAAGTATGACTTCCTCTTATTTCTCACCTCTTCTACTCTATCTAATTGGAGTATCCTGCACACAGCTATCACAATGACCTCTGTCATGTATTATAAGTGTCTCATGTTCAGCTCCCTGTCCTCCAATGGAAGTTAATCTGCTCCTCTGTCCCTCTGCTGTCTCCTCCAGCTGGCCCTATGGTCAGGCCCTCGGTCTCTATGCTCCGTCCGTCCTCTAATCAGCTCTCTCAGGACTCAGCCACGTTGGCCTGCCTGCTGTCCGGCTACTCTCCGCAGGGAGCCGTGGTGAGCTGGGAGGTGGACGGTACCGAGGTGACAGAGGGGGTCCTGACCAGCGCAGAGGAGGAGAAGAGCGGACGCTACAGCAGCAGCAGCACCCTGAGCCTGAGCCAGCAGCGCTGGATGGAAGGAGAGCTGTACTCCTGCAAGGTCCTCCATCAGGACCACAGCCAGACCCAGTCCCTCCACAGGAGCCAGTGTACGGGCTAGAGGGACAGGCTGAAGCAGGACAGGAGCTCTGTGTGGGGGGGAGCAGGAGGAGCAGGCTCTGATCAATTATAGTTTTTAATGTTTGTAGTGGAAACTAAAGCTTTGTGTAAAAAAGAACAGCACGTCTGTAAAGTGTTGGACAGCAGCAACTTAGAGAGTAATGTGTGAAGCTCAGCAGCTGGATGTGGTTGTGCTTAATAACTGTCATGTTTGTGGTTGATAGTTCTGCTAATAAAGCTTTCACTGATTAATATTATTGTTTCATGTGTTTTTTGTTTTTATCTGGTTGAAAATAGGAACAGAAATTCCACCATCTGTCTGTTGTCAATAAATGTGAACAGAAGTTGATGTTGAATAAGATTTCTAACACTTTAGGACATGAAATAAAAGCATATATTTAGTGATCAGTATTTAGTGCTTGGTGAGGTTACTGTCAGCTCTGTGTTCAGTGGTCTGTGTCAGAGTCTCTTCCTCTTCAGCAGCTGCAGTCAGTTCCTGCTGTAACAGCTCAGAGTCTCTGCAGTCTGACTGAGGGAGGTTTTTGTACGACTGCAAATCACTGTGTGAACACATTGCCACTGTGGTAACTCTGACAGTAGTAAACTGCTGCATCTTCAGTCTGAACTCCACTGATGATCAATTTGAAGTCAGAGCCGCTTCCACTGCCGCTAAACCGACTCGGTGTTCCTGATTCAGGTTTGCTTACATATCTTATAAGGAGCTTTGGAGCTTGTCCTGATTTCTGTTGATACCAGAACATACCCTGATCTCCATCATCCCATCTATAAACAGCCTGGCTGGTTTTGCAGGTCACAGTGATGGTGGATCCTGGAGTTGATGTCACGGCTGGAGGCTGAGTCACCGTCACCTGACCGCTGCATCCTGGAGACAAAAACAATATTAAATATAAATGATTGTTTATCATCAGAAATAAATGAGAGAAAATGGCAACACATCATGTTTGAAATGTTGCTGCGTGAATGAACCTGTAAAACAGCAGCTGACCAGCGTCCAGAGGAGGATGGTGATGAGAGTCATGGTGGTTGTGGTTTCTGCTGTGTTGACTGACAGATGTGAGTCCTGCAGTGTTGAACTGACAAGAATATAAACCTTCTGAGTTCACTGGAGGATCAGCTGATGATGCAAAGCCTCTCTATGGAAATGATCTCTCTGCTGTCAACACACTGAATACAACGTGCGACACAAAATCAAGAGAAAACCTTTTTGGATTTAGAATAAATATGATCTTAATAGAATAGAAAAAAATATATCAGAAATACAGCTAAACATTTGGACTAAGATGGTGTCATTGTGGTTGGTATGTCTGCTTCTTTTCCTCAACTTTTCACTATTACGGTGTTCAGAAATTATTCTTTTGAAACTTTATTCTCATATTCTGGTAATTCAACATTTTTGACAACATCCTTTTTTTTGCAGTCTTCCAAACAATTTGAAGTGATTTTTAAAATGTATATATATTACAGAAGTAAATCTAAGTTTTGTCTCTCAAGTCAACAACATTACAATGAAATATTGAAAATGATCTTAAATTATGAAGCTCTTTTAAGACCCTTAAGTTGAATCATTTTGTATAATAAACAAAGTGCAAACTGTCAGGTTTTAATTAGAAAAAGTTTCATTTTCAGAGGGTAGAGGCTTGTTCACAGTGCAGGAGGTTTTTGTACGGCCACTTAATGAGTTTGCATCACAGTAGAACACTTTTGGTGGAGGAACCAAACTCATCGTTAACTATAAGTAACACAATTTTCTCATTTCTATGATGTAAAAATATCATTAAAATTACTTCATCAGATTGTGATGAAACAAGAATTTATTCTGGGTATTTTATATGTTATGGATATTTGTTGTTTGATGTCTTTTGTGGCTGATATCACAATCAGAGAAAAGAGTACACATATATAATACACTATGATGAAATCATTTATGTAGTATTGTAGATTATATGGAGGTTAAATATAGGTTGATGCCAAATTACTAGAAATTTCATACATATCATTTGTAAATAAACTTTTGTTTCAAAAAATATGTTTGTACAATTTTAACTGTAAAAACATAACATAATGTAACTTACTTTTTAAGTTTAACATTCAAACTGTTAGATATAAAAATTTAATTTGCGTGCCTGTAAAATAAGTCAGTTTATATGTAGATCCTCTAAAACGGTCGTTTCAGTTTACAGTCTGTTAGTTTGATCTGCAAAAGGAAGTGAAACAGACAGATGATAAAGTCTTTCAATTCTGACATTTACATTTTTTTCATCAAGAAGATCGCTGCAGCAACGTGTTATTTTTTTGTTTACGGTTAATACATTTACACCCAGGCTATAAACCTTGATGTCACTATTAGTAGTTTATCATGAGTGACAGTGGGAGATTAAGACTTTAAATGGCAAAATTGCCCAAATCTACATAGCTTTGTTTTATTTACAAGATTATGACTTCCTCTTATTTCTCACCTCTTCTACTCTGTCTAATTGGAATATCCTACACACAGCTATCACAGTGACCTCTGTCATGTTTTATAAGTGTCTCATGTTCAGCTACCTGTCCTCCAGTGGAAGTTAATATGCTCCTCTGTTCCTCTGCTGTCTCCTCCAGCCGGCCCTATGGTCAGGCCCTCGGTCTCTCTGCTCCGTCCGTCCTCTAATCAGCTCTCTCAGGACTCAGCCACGTTGGCCTGCCTGCTGTCCGGCTACTCTCCGCAGGGAGCCGTGGTGAGCTGGGAGGTGGACGGTACCGAGGTGACAGAGGGGGTCCTGACCAGCGCAGAGGAGGAGAAGAGCGGACGCTACAGCAGCAGCAGCACCCTGAGCCTGAGCCAGCAGCGCTGGATGGAAGGAGAGCTGTACTCCTGCAAGGTCCTCCATCAGGACCACAGCCAGACCCAGTCCCTCCACAGGAGCCAGTGTACGGGCTAGAGGGACAGGCTGAAGCAGGACAGGAGCTCTGTGTGGGGGGAGCAGGAGGAGCAGGCTCTGATCAATTATAGTTTTTAATGTTTGTAGTGGAAACTAAAGCTTTGTGTAAAAAAGAACAGCACGTCTGTAAAGTGTTGGACAGCAGCAACTTAGAGAGTAATGTGTGAAGCTCAGCAGCTGGACGTGATTGTGCTTAATAACTGTCATGTTTGTGGTTGATAGTTTTGCTAATAAAGCTTTCACTGATTAATATTATTGTTTTATGTGTTTTTGTTTTTGTCTGGTTGAAAATAGTAACAAAAATTACACCATCTGTCTGTTTCTGTCAATAAATGTGAACAGAAGTTGATGTTGAATAAGATTTTGAACATTTTACGACATGAAATAGAAGCATATATTTAGTGATCAGTATTTAGTGCTTGGTGAGGCTACTGTCAGCTCTGTGTTCAGTGGTCTGTGTCAGAGTCTCTTCCTCTTCAGCAGCTGCAGTCAGTTCCTGCTGTAACAGCTCAGAGTCTCTGCAGTCTGACTGAGGGAGGTTTTTGTACGACTGCAAATCACTGTGTGAACACATCAGCACTGTTTATCTCATGGAAACTCTGACAGTAGTAAACTGCTGCATCTTCAGTCTGAACTCCACTGATGATCAATTTGAAGTCAGAGCCGCTTCCACTGCCGCTAAACCGACTTGGTGTTCCTGATTCAGGTTTGTTTACATATCTTATCAGGAGCTTTGGAGCTTGTCCTGATTTCTGTTGATACCAGAACATTTCCTGATTTCCACTATTCCATCTATAAACAGCCTGGCTGGTTTTGCAGGTCAGAGTGATGGTGGATCCTGGAGTTGATGTCACGGCTGGAGGCTGAGTCACCGTCACCTGACCGCTGCATCCTTCAGACAAAAACAAGATTAAATATAAATGATTAATTATCATCAGAAATAAATGAGAGAAAATGGCAACACATCATGTTTGAAATGTTGCTGCGTGAATGAACCTGTAAAACAGCAGCAGACCAGCGTCCAGAGGAGGATGGTGATGAGAGTCATGGTGGTTGTGGTTTCTGCTGTGTTGACTGACAGATGTGAGTCCTGCAGTGTTGAACTCACAAGAATATAAACCTTCTGAGTTCACTGTGGGATCAGCTGATGATGCAAAGCCTCTCTATGGAAATGATCTCTCTGCTGTCAACACACTGAATACAACGTAAGGACACAAAATCAAGAGAAAAACTGTTTGGATTTACACTAAATATGATCTTAATACGACAGAAGAAAATATATCAGAAATACAGCTAAACATTTGGACTAAGATGGTGTCATTGTGGTTGGTATGTCTGCTTCTTTTCCTCAACTTTTCACTGTTATTGTGTTCAGAAATTATTCTTTTGAAACTTTATTCTTTTATTCTGGTAATTCAACATTTTTGACAAAATCCTTTTTTGCAGTCTTCCAAACAATTTGAAGTGATTTTTAAAATGTATACATGTTATAGAAGTAAACCTAAGTTTTGTCTCTCAAGTCAACAACATTACAATGAAATGTTGAAAATGATCTTAAATTACAAAGCTCTTTTAAGACTCTTAAGTTGAATCATTTTGTATAATAAACAAAGTGCAAACTGTCAGGTTTTAATTGGAAAAAGGTTCATTTTCAGAGGGTGGAGGCTTGTTCACAGTGCAGGAGGTTTTTGTACGGCCACTTAATGAGTTTGTATCACTGTGGTGGACTTTTGGTGGAGGAACCAAACTCATCGTTGACTGTAAGTACCAGAAAACGTTTTACTTTGTACAACATGTAGTGTTTGTAACATTCATCAAATACTAAATGAAAATGTGATTGAGTTCAGTGTTGTCATGTCGTTAGAAATTTTTGTTAATAATCAAACAGAGCTGATCTCTCAGAGAAGAAATTTTGCTGAAACCAAAATTCTTTCCGGGTTGCAGATAGTTGACTTTACAGAATCAGGAAAAAAATGTGTAATTTTGAAAAATCTATTTTAATTATCATTTTAAAAATTTCCCAGATACAAACAGCTTGTGGAATAAAATGAAGGGATTAAATTTGTAATATTTACTACATAACAACAACAAATTCATGTTACTATAATTTATTTATATTGAATATCCCATCCCGCCTTTAGATTTTAAATGTGATGTGAATTCCTGTGAAAATTAAATATAATTTTATCAGCAAATGCAGATAAACCTCGTGTTCACGGTTCATTCATTTTCTACGTAGTTTAAAGGAAGTGAAAGAGACAGATGACAAAGTTTGAACTGTATTCACATGATGGTTTCTGTTCCATCAGTTTAAACATATAAATCAGCAGGGATGAGTTATTCTCTGTCACATTAAGACACAGATATGAAGACGTAACCAATAATCAGTATTAATTCACTTTTTTACATTTTGTTTTTACCTGCATTTATTCAAACTCCTTCCTCCCCTCTCTTTCTCCTCCAGTGGGTGTGGTGCAGCCCACCCTGACCGTCCTCCCCCCCTCCAGAGATGAGGTGCCTCAGAGTCAAGCCACACTGGTGTGTCTGGCCAGCGGGGGCTCCCCCTCAGCCTGGAGGCTGGGCTGGAAGGTGGGGGGCAGCAGCAGGTCCTCGGGGGTGTCACACAGTGTAGAGGTCCTGGGGAGGGACGGCCGCTACAGCTGGAGCAGCACCCTGAGCCTCCCTGCAGAGCAGTGGAGGAGGGCGGGCTCAGTGACCTGTGAGGCCACTCTGAGTGGACAGAGCCCTGTCACTCAAACCCTGAACCCTGACCACTGCTTGGAGTAGAGCCTCAGCAGCACTTCCTGTCGGGAAATGAGGCTGCTTCCATCTTAATGAGGCACAGATCTCCTCTGTTCAAATATTTCTGAAAACTGATGAGTCTGTTTTGATATGTATGATCATACTCATGCTCTGCTTCGTAACTATTATTGTAAACATGCCAAACAAAATTAAAACTACAAAATAAAATAAAGCTGCAACCCTTGATAAATCACTGTCTTTGTATTTGTTTTATTTAAAAATGTATTTTTCAAGCGCACTTAATCAAACCTCCTTTTCTGAATATCACTCTTTTGTTCAACATCCAATGAGGTTTCTACCAATTTTATACAATGTATCAAAAGTATGGAATATTTTTCTTACGTAAATCATCGATTTTGAATTTGACTATTTCAATAATTTAAATGTACAAGTAGAGAAATACTGTTGAACATCTGGTTCTATCACTAGACTAGTACTAACAGCCCTGTTAGACAAGAACTGTTAATGATATATTTTTAGGTGAAACTGCATTTGAAAAACAGTGAGTTTTCAGTTTTATTTAGATTCACTGTGTTTCTGCTTGATGACTCTCGTGTTGTGTTTATTGCACCAGTTAACCTCATCACAGTCTCTCCACCAACCCTCTACACCTGCAGCCTTCAGTTAAACTGACAGAGGTTTTTGTACGGCTCTTAATCACTGTGTGAACACTCCATCACCATGGTAGCCCAGACAGTAATAATCTCCAACATCTTCACCCTGAACACCACTGATGGTTAAAGTGTATTGAGAACCAGATCTACTGCCACTGAATCGAGACGGAGTTCCTGAGAAGAGAGTTGATGCTGTGTATATTAGAAGTTTGGGAGGCTGTCCAGGTTTCTGAAGGTACCAGCTGAGATCAGCACCAATGTCTGAACTCCCCGTGGCGCTGATGATCACATTCCCACCAAGACTGACAGACTTGGATTTGTCAGTCTGAGTCAGAAAGTTGTTGGCAGAAGACTCTGAAATGAGAAATTTAATTTAAATCTCGAGAATCAGCATTTTAGATTACAATTGATTTGAAGTTCATTATATTCAGTTTCAAGGCAAAAATTCAACACAGATTATGTTTCCACAAAACATGAACAACTGGCAATTCAGCAATGCCATATAAATCTCTCACCCTGACTCAGAAAGCTCAAGATGACAAACAGAGTTATTGGAAACATCATCCTGCTGAGGTTTTCAGTGTGAGTGCATGAAAACAGTTCAGAGTCTCTGTGACGGAAGAATTTAAACTCTAAGGAGCAGTGATGCGTAAAATCATGCAAAACACATTTAAGAAGGCAAAAACACACCTGTTCTTGTGAAACAGAAAAAGCAGAGGTGATCTGAGGTGAGTTCATCATCTCAAGAAGATCAATCAGCCATAAAAATTCAGACAGTTTAATTCTGAATATTTAAATTTATGATCCTTCATGTTGTTTTACTCGATAATAAACAGTGTCCTGTTTGCTTTAATACTGTTTGTCCTCATTAACATTTGATTCATTTGGTATTTCTTTGTTACTTTTAGGGTCATTAAAGTAATTCCTATTGTCCAGATCCAGGTGTTCCAGATGACTGATATACAAGCAGCTGAAGAAAATCAGGGATGCAGACTGATCTCACCTCAGTGAGTTTAGTTCAGGGCCTGCTTAGTGTTTCAGCTGACCTTCCCAACTATCTGATCTTTGTTAACACGCAACATTTAAACACTTTTCTTCTTTTCCTGTTTGGTGTACAGCATCTTAGACAGCCACGATAAAACAGTTATTCAGTTTCAGATATTGTGTTGTGGAAATAAAAAGAAGTCCTGAAGTAAGATGAAGAAACCTTCTGAGTTCACTGGAGGATCAGTTGATGATGCAAAGCCTCTCTATGGAAATGACCTCTCTGCTGTTAACACACTGAATACAACGTGGGACACAGAATCAAGAGAAAAACTGTTTGTATTTACACTAAATATGATCTTAATAGAATAGAAGAAAATATATCAGAAATACAGCCAAACATTTGGACTAAGATGATGTCATTGTGGTTGGTATGTCTGCTTCTTTTCCTCAACTTTTCACTATCATGGTGTTCAGAAATTATTCTTTTGAAACTTTATTCTCATATTCTGGTAATCAACATTTTTGACAACATCCTTTTTTTGCAGTCTTCCAAACAATTTGAAGTGACTTTTAAAATGTATATATATTACAGAAGTAAATCTAAGTTTTGTCTCTCAAGTCAACAACATTACAATGAAATGTTGAAAATGATCTTAAATTATGAAACTTTTTTCAGACCCTTAAGCTGAATCATTTTGTATAATAAACAAAATGCAAACAGTCAGGTTTTAATTGGAAAAAGGTTCATTTTCAGAGGGTAGAGGCTTGAAGTTAATCTGCTCCTCTGTCCCTCTGCTGTCTCCTCCAGCCGGCCCTATGGTCATGCCCTCGGTCTCTCTGCTCCGTCCGTCCTCTAATCAGCTATCTCAGGACTCAGCCACGTTGGCCTGCCTGCTGTCTGGCTACTCTCCGCAGGGAGCCGTGGTGAGCTGGGAGGTGGACGGTACCGAGGTGACAGAGGGGGTCCTGACCAGCGCAGAGGAGGAGAAGAGCGGACGCTACAGCAGCAGCAGCACCCTGAGCCTGAGCCAGCAGCGCTGGATGGAAGGAGAGCTGTACTCCTGCAAGGTCCTCCATCAGGACCACAGCCAGACCCAGTCCCTCCACAGGAGCCAGTGTACGGGCTAGAGGGACAGGCTGAAGCAGGACGGGAGCTCTGTGTGGGGGGAGCAGGAGGAGCAGGCTCTGATCAATTATAGTTTTTAATGTTTGTAGTGGAAACTAAAGCTTTGTGTAAAAAAGAACAGCACGTCTGTAAAGTGTTGGACAGCAGCAACTTAGAGAGTAATGTGTGAAGCTCAGCAGCTGGATGTGATTGTGCTTAATAACTGTCATGTTTGTGGTTGATAGTTTTGCTAATAAAGCTTTCACTGATTAATATTATTGTTTTATGTGTTTTTGTTTTTATCTTGTTGAAAATAGTAACAAAAATTACACCAACTGTCTGTTTCTATCAATAAATGTGAACAGAACTTAATGTTGAATACGATTTTGAACAGTTTACGACATGAAATAGAAGCATATATTTAGTGATCAGTATTTAGTGCTTGGTGAGGTTACTGTCAGCTCTGTGTTCAGTGGTCTGTGTCAGAGTCTCTTCCTCTTCAGCAGCTGCAGTCAGTTCCTGCTGTAACAGCTCAGAGTCTCTGCAGTCTGACTGAGGGAGGTGTTTGTACGACTGCAAATCACTGTGTGAACACCCAAGCACTGTTTATGTAGTGTGCACTCTGACAGTAGTAAACTGCTGCATCTTCAGTCTGAACTCCACTGATGATCAATTTGAAGTCAGAGCCGCTTCCACTGCCACTAAACCGACTTGGTGTTCCTGAGTAACGATTGCTTACAAGTCTTATCAGGAGCTTTGGAGCTTGTCAAGTTTTTCTGTTGATACCAGGACATATCAGACAATTTATAAACAGCCTGGCTGGTTTTGCAGGTCAGAGTGATGGTGGATCCTGGAGTTGATGTCACGGCTGGAGGCTGAGTCACCGTCACCTGACCGCTGCATCCTGCAGACAAAAACAATATTAAATATAATTGATTAATTATCATCAGAAATAAATGAGAGAAAATGGCAACACATCATGTTTGAAATGTTGCTGCGTGAATGAACCTGTAAAACAGCAGCAGACCAGCGTCCAGAGGAGGATGGTGATGAGAGTCATGGTGGTTGTGGTTTCTGCTGTGTTGACTGACAGATGTGAGTCCTGCAGTGTTGAACTCACAAGAATTTAAACCTTCTGAGTTCACTGGAGGATCAGGTGATGATGCAAAGCCTCTTTATGGAAATGATCTCTCTGCTGTCAACACACTGAATACAACGTGGGACACAAAATCAAGAGAAAACCTTTTTGGATTTATACTAAATATGATCTTAATACGATAGAAGAAAATATATTAGAAATACAGCTAAACATTTGGACTAAGATGGTGTCATTGTGGTTGGTATGTCGGCTTCTTTTCCTCAACTTTTCACTGTTACGGTGTTCAGAAATTATTCTTTTGAAACTTTATTCTTATATTCTGGTAATTCAACATTTTTGACAACATCCTTTTTTCGCACGCTTCCAAACAATTTGAAGTGATTTTTAAAATGTATATATATCACAGAAGTAAATCTAAGTTTTGTCTCTCAAGTCAACAACATTACAATGAAATGTTGAAAATCATCTTAAATTATGAAGCTCTTTTAATACTCTCAATTTGAATCATTTTGTATAATAAACAAAGTGCAAACTGTCAGGTTTTAATTGGAAAAAGGTTCATTTTCAGAGGGTGGAGGCTTGTTCACAGTGCAGGAGGTTTTTGTACGGCCACTTAATGAGCTTGTATCACTGTGGTACACTTTTGGTGGAGGAACCAAACTCATCGTTGACTGTAAGTACCAGAAAACTTTTTACTTTGTACAACATGTAGTGTTTGTAACTTTTATCAAATACTAAATGAAAATGTGATTGAGTTCATTGTTGTCATGTTGTTAGAAATTTTTGTTAACAATCAAACAGAGCTGATCTCTCAGAGAAGAAATTTTGCTGAAATCAAAATTCTTTCCGGGTTGCAGATAGTTGACTTTACAGAATCAGGAAAAAAATGTGTAATTTTGAAAAATCTATTTTAATTATCATTTCAAAAATTTCCCAGATACAAACAGTTTGTGGAATAAAATGAAGGGATTAAATTTGTAATATTTACTACATAACAACAACAAATTCATGTTATTATAATTTATTTATATTGAATATCCCATCCCGCCTTTAGATTTTAAATGTGATGTGAATTCCTGTGAAAATTAAATATAATTTTATCAGTAAATGCAGATAAACCTCGTGTTCACGGTTCATTCATTTTCTACGCCGGTTAAAGGAAGTGAAAGAGACAGATGACAAAGATTGAACTGTATTCACATGATGGTTTCTGTTCCATCAGTTTAAACATATAAATCAACAGGGATGAGTTATTCTCTGTCACATTAAGACACAGATATGAAGATGCAACCAATAATCAGTATTAATTCACTTTTTTACATTTTGTTTTTACCTGCATTTATTCAAACTCCTTTCTCCCCTCTCTTTCTCCTCCAGTGGGTGTGGTGCAGCCCACCCTGACCGTCCTCCCCCCCTCCAGAGATGAGGTGCCTCAGAGTCAAGCCACACTGGTGTGTCTGGCCAGCGGGGGCTCCCCCTCAACCTGGAGGCTGGGCTGGAAGGTGGGGGGCAGCAGCAGGTCCTCGGGGGTGTCACACAGTGTAGAGGTCCTGGGGAGGGACGGCCGCTACAGCTGGAGCAGCACCCTGAGCCTCCCTGCAGAGCAGTGGAGGAGGGCGGGCTCAGTGACCTGTGAGGCCACTCTGAGTGGACAGAGCCCTGTCACTCAAACCCTGAACCCTGACCACTGCTTGGAGTAGAGCCTCAGCAGCACTTCCTGTCGGGAAATGAGGCTGCTTCCATCTTAATGAGGCACAGATCTCCTCTGTTCAAATATTTCTGAAAACTGATGAGTCTGTTTTGATATGTATGATCATACTCATGCTCTGCTTCGTAACTATTATTGTAAACATGCCAAACAAAATTAAAACTACAAAATAAAATAAAGCTGCAACCCTTGATAAATCACTGTCTTTGTATTTGTTTTATTTAAAAATGTATTTTTCAAGCGCACTTAATCAAACCTCCTTTTCTGAATATCACTCTTTTGTTCAACATCCAATGAGGTTTCTACCAATTTTATACAATGTATCAAAAGTATGGAATATTTTTCTTACGTAAATCATCGATTTTGAATTTGACTATTTCAATAATTTAAATGTACAAGTAGAGAAATACTGTTGAACATCTGGTTCTATCACTAGACTAGTACTAACAGCCCTGTTAGACAAGAACTGTTAATGATATATTTTTAGGTGAAACTGCATTTGAAAAACAGTGAGTTTTCAGTTTTATTTAGATTCACTGTGTTTCTGCTTGATGACTCTCGTGTTGTGTTTATTGGACCAGTTAACCTCATCACAGTCTCTCCACCAACCCTCTACACCTGCAGCCTTCAGTTAAACTGACAGAGGTTTTTGTACGGCTCTTAATCACTGTGTGAAGGCTCCATCACCATGGTAGCCCAGACAGTAATAATCTCCAACATCTTCACCCTGAACACCACTGATGGTTAAAGTGTATTGAGAACCAGATCTACTGCCACTAAATCGAGACGGAGTTCCTGAGAAGAGATTTGATGCTTTGTATATCAGAAGTTTGGGAGGCTGTCCAGGTTTCTGAAGGTACCAGCTGAGATAAGCACGAATGTTTGAACTCCCCGTGGCGCTGATGATCACGTTCCCACCAAGACTGACAGACTTGGATTTGTCAGTCTGAGTCAGAAAGCTGTTGGCAGAAGACTCTGAAATGAGAAATTTAATTTAAATCTCGAGAATCAGCATTTTAGATTACAATTGATTTGAAGTTCATTATATTCAGTTTCAAGGTAAAAATTCAACACAGATTATGTTTCCACAAAACATGAACAACTGGCAATTCAGCAATGCCATATAAATATCTCACCCTGACTCAGAAAGCCCAAGATGACAAACAGAGTTATTGGAAACATCATCCTGCTGAGGTTTTCAGTGTGAGTGCATGAAAACAGTTCAGAGTCTCTGTGACGGAAGAATTTAAACTCTGAGGAGCAGTGATGCATAAAATCATGCAAAACACATTTAAGAAGGCAAACACACACCTGTTCTTGTGAAACAGAAAAAGCAGAGGTGATCTGAGGTGAGTTCATCATCTCTAGAAGATCAATCAGCCATAAAAATTCAGACAGTTTAATTCTGAATATTTAAATTTATTATCCTTCATGTTGTTTTACTTTATAAAAAAAACAGTCTCCTGTTTACTTTAATACTGTTTGTCCTCATTAACATTTGATTAATTTGGTATTTCTTTGTTACTTTTAGGATCATTAAAATAATTCCTATTGTCCAGATCCAGGTGTTCCAGATGACTGATATACAAGCAGCTGAAGAAAATCAGGGATGCAGACTGATCTTACCTCAGTGAGTATAGTTCAGGGCCTGCTTAGTGTTTCAGCTGACCTTCCCAACTATCTGATCTTTGTTAACACGCAACATTTAAACACTTTTCTTCTTTTCCTGTTTGGTGTACAGCATCTTAGACAGCCACGATAAAACAGTTATTCAGTTTCAGATATTGTGTTGTGGAAATAAAAAGAAGTCCTGAAGTAAGATGAAGAAACCGTCTGAGTTCACTGGAGGATCAGGTGATGATGCAAAGCCTCTCTATGGAAATGATCTCTCTGCTGTCAACACACTGAATACAACGTGGGACACAGAATCAAGAGAAAAACTGTTTGGATTTACACTAAATATGATCTTAATAGAATAGAAGAAAATATATCAGAAGTACAGCTAAACATTTGGACTAAGATGGTGTCATTGTGGTTGGTATGTCTGCTTCTTTTCCTCAACTTTGCACTATTATGGTGTTCAGAAATTATTCTTTTGAAACTTTGTTCTTATATTCTGGTAATTCAACATTTTTGACAACATCCTTTTTTGCAGTCTTCCAAACAATTTGAAGTGATTTTTTAAATGTATACATGTTACAGAAGTAAACCAAAGTTTTGTCTCTCAAGTCAACAACATTACAATGAAATGTTGAAAATGATCTTAAATTATGAACCTTTTTTCAGACCCTTAAGCTGAATCATTTTGTATTATAAACAAAATGCAAACAGTCAGGTTTTAATTAGAAAAAGGTTCATTTTCAGAGGGTAGAGGCTTGTTCACAGTGCAGGAGGTTTTTGCACGGCCACTTAATGAGTTTGTATCACTGTGGTGGACTTTTGGTGGAGGAACCAAGCTCATCGTTAACTGTAAGTAACACAATTTTCTCATTTCTATGATGTAAAAATATCATTAAAATTACTGCATCAGATTGTGATGAAACAAGAATTCATTCTGGGTATTTTATATATTATGGATATTTGTTGTTTGTGTCTGTTGTGGCTGATATCACAATCAGAGAAAAGACTACACATATATAATATACTATGATGAAATCATTTATGTAGTATTGTAGATTATATGGAGGTTAAAAATAGGTTGATGCCAAATTACTAGAAATTTCATACATATCATTTGTAATTAAACTTTTGTTTCACAAAATATGTTTGTACAATTTTAACTGTAAAAACATAACATAATGTAACTTACTTTTTAAGTTTAACATTCAAACTGTTAGATTTAGTGCCTATAAAATAAGTCAGTTTATATGTAGATCCACTATAACGGTCGTTTCAGTTTACAGTCTGTTAGTTTGATCTGCAAAAGGAAGTGAAACAGACAGATGATAAAGTCTTTCAATTCTGACATTTACATTTTTTCATCAAGAATATTGCTGCAGCGACATGTTATTTTTTGTTAATTGTTAAACCATTTACATCCAGACTATAAACTTGATGTCACTGTTAGTAGTTTATCATGAGTGACACAGCGGGAGATTAAAATTTTAAATGGCAAAATTGCCCAAATCTACATAGCTTTGTTTTATTTACAAAAGTATGACTTCCTCTTATTTCTCACCTCTTCTACTCTGTCTAATTGGAGTATCCTGCACACAGCTATCACAGTGACCTCTGTCATGTATTATAAGTGTCTCATGTTCAGCTTCCTGTCCTCCAGTGGAAGTTAATCTGCTCCTCTGTCCCTCTGCTGTCTCCTCCAGCCGGCCCTATGGTCAGGCCCTCGGTCTCTCTGCTCCGTCCGTCCTCTAATCAGCTCTCTCAGGACTCAGCCACGTTGGCCTGCCTGCTGTCCGGCTACTCTCCGCAGGGAGCCGTGGTGAGCTGGGAGGTGGACGGTACCGAGGTGACAGAGGGGGTCCTGACCAGCGCAGAGGAGGAGAAGAGCGGACGCTACAGCAGCAGCAGCACCCTGAGCCTGAGCCAGCAGCGCTGGATGGAAGGAGAGCTGTACTCCTGCAAGGTTCTCCATCAGGACCACAGCCAGACCCAGTCCCTCCACAGGAGCCAGTGTACGGGCTAGAGGGACAGGCTGAAGCAGGACAGGAGCTCTGTGTGGGGGGAGCAGGAGGAGCAGGCTCTGATCAATTATAGTTTTTAATGTTTGTAGTGGAAACTAAAGCTTTGTGTAAAAAAGAACAGCACGTCTGGAAAGTGTTGGACAGCAGCAACTTAGAGAGTAATGTGTGAAGCTCAGCAGCTGGACATGATTGTTCTTAATAACTGTCATGTTTGTGGTTGATAGTTTTGCTAATAAAGCTTTCATTGATTAATATTATTGTTTTATGTGTGTTTTTGTTTTTATCTTGTTTAAAATATCAACAAAAATTACACCAACTGTCTGTTTCTGTCAATAAATGTGAACAGAACTTAATGTTGAATACGATTTTGAACAGTTTACGACATGAAATAGAAGCATATATTTAGTGATCAGTATTTAGTGCTTGGTGAGGTTACTGTCAGCTCTGTGTTCAGTGGTCTGTGTCAGAGTCTCTTCCTCTTCAGCAGCTGCATTCAGTTCCTGCTGTAACAGCTCAGAGTCTCTGCAGTCTGACTGAGGGAGGTTTTTGTACGACTGCAAATCACTGTGTGAACACATAAGCACTGTTTATCTCGTGGTAACTCTGACAGTAGTAAACTGCTGCATCTTCAGTCTGAACGCCACTGATGATCAATTTGAAGTCAGAGCCGCTTCCACTGCCGCTAAACCGACTTGGTGTTCCTGATTCAGGTTTGCTTACATATCTTATCAGGAGCTTTGGAGCTTGTCCTGATTTCTGTTGATACCAGAACATACCCTGATCTCCATCACTATATCGGTAAACATCCTGGCTGGTTTTGCAGGTCAGAGTGATGGTGGATCCTGGAGTTGATGTCACGGCTGGAGGCTGAGTCACCGTCACCTGACCGCTGCATCCTGAAGACAAAAACAAAATTAAATATAACTGATTAATTATCATCAGAAATAAATGAGAGAAAATGGCAACACATCATGTTTGAAATGTTGCTGCGTGAATGAACCTGTAAAACAGCAGCAGACCAGCGTCCAGAGGAGGATGGTGATGAGAGTCATGGTGGTTGTGGTTTCTGCTGTGTTGACTGACAGATGTGAGTCCTGCAGTGTTGAACTCACAAGAATATAAACCTTCTGAGTTCACTGGGGGATCAGGTGATGATGCAAAGCCTCTCTATGGAAATGATCTCTCTGCTGTCAACACACTGAATACAACGTGGGACACAGAATCAAGAGAAAAACTGATTGGATTTACACTAAATATGATCTTAATAGAATAGAAGATAATATATCAGAAATACAGCTAAACATTTGGACTAAGATGGTGTCATTGTGGTTGGTATGTCTGCTTCTTTTCCTCAACTTTTCACTGTTATTGTGTTCAGAAATTATTCTTTTGAAACTTTATTCTTATATTCTGGTAATTCAACATTTTTGACAAAATCCTTTTTTGCAGTCTTTCAAACAATTTGAAGTGATTTTTAAAATGTATACATGTTATAGAAGTAAACCTAAGTTTTGTCTCTCAAGTCAACAACATTACAATGAAATGTTGAAAATGATCTTAAATTACAAAGCTCTTTTAAGACTCTTAAGTTGAATCATTTTGTATAATAAACAAAGTGCAAACTGTCAGGTTTTAATTGGAAAAAGGTTCATTTTCAGAGGGTGGAGGCTTGTTCACAGTGCAGGAGGTTTTTGTACGGCCACTTAATGGGTTTGTATCACTGTGGTGGACTTTTGGTGGAGGAACCAAACTCATCATTGACTGTAAGTACCAGAAAACGTTTTACTTTGTACAACATGTACTGTTTGTAACTTTCATCAAATACTAAATGAAAATGTGATTGAGTTCAGTGTTGTCATGTCGTTAGAAATTTTTGTTAATAATCAAACAGAGCTGATCTCTCAGAGAAGAAATTTTGCTGAAACCAAAATTCTTTCCGGGTTGCAGATAGTTGACTTTACAGAATCAGGAAAAAAATGTGTAATTTTGAAAAATCTATTTTAATTATCATTTTAAAAATTTCCCAGATACAAACAGCTTGTGGAATAAAATGAAGGGATTAAATTTGTAATATTTACTACATAACAACAACAAATTCATGTAATTATAATTTATTTATATTGAATATCCCATCCCGCCTTTAGATTTTAAATGTGATGTGAATTCCTGTGAAAATTAAATATAATTTTAACAGCAAATGCAGATAAACCTCGTGTTCACGGTTCATTCATTTTCTACGTAGTTTAAAGGAAGTGAAAGAGACAGATGACAAAGTTTGAACTGTATTCACATGATGGTTTCTGTTCCATCAGTTTAAACATATAAATCATCAGGGATGAGTTATTCTCTTTCACATTAAGACACAGATATGAAGATGTAACCAATAATCAGTATTAATTCACTTTTTTATATATTTCTTTTTACCTACATTTATTCAAACTCCTTTCTCCCCTCTCTTTCTCCTCCAGTGGGTGTGGTGCAGCCCACCCTGACCGTCCTCCCCCCCTCCAGAGATGAGGTGCCTCAGAGTCAAGCCACACTGGTGTGTCTGGCCAGCGGGGGCTCCCCCTCAGCCTGGAGGCTGGGCTGGAAGGTGGGGGGCAGCAGCAGTTCCTCGGGGGTGTCACACAGTGTAGAGGTCCTGGGGAGGGACGGCCGCTACAGCTGGAGCAGCACCCTGAGCCTCCCTGCAGAGCAGTGGAGGAGGGCGGGCTCAGTGACCTGTGAGGCCACTCTGAGTGGACAGAGCCCTGTCACTCAAACCCTGAACCCTGACCACTGCTTGGAGTAGAGCCTCAGCAGCACTTCCTGTTGGGAAATGAGGCTGCTTTCATCTTAATGAGGCACAGATCTCCTCTGTTCAAATATTTCTGAAAACTGATGAGTCTGTTTTGATATGTATGATCATACTCATGCTCTGCTTCTTAACTATTATTGTAAACATGCCAAACAAAATTAAAACTACAAAATAAAATAAAGCTGCAACCCTTGATAAATCACTGTCTTTGTATTTGTTTTATTTATAAATGTATTTTTCAAGCGCACTTAATCATACCTCATTTTCTGAATATCACACTTTTGTTCAACATCCAATGAGGTTTCAACCAATTTTAAGCAATGTATCAAAAGTATGGAATATTTTTCTTACGTAAATCATCGATTTGTAACGTGACTATTTCAATACTTTAAATGTACAAGTAGAGAAATACTGTTGAACATCTGTTTCTATCACTAGACAACTACTAACAGCCCTGTTAGACATGAACTGTTAATGATATATTTTTAGGTTAAACTGCATTTGAGAAACGGTAAGTATCAGTTTTATTTAGATTCACTGTGTTTCTGCTGGATGGAAGGAGAGCTGTACTCCTGCAAGGTCCTCCATCAGGACCATAGCCAGACCTAGTCCCTCCACAGGAGCCTGTGTACGGGCTAGAGGGACAGGCTGAAGCAGGACAGGAGCTCTGTGTGGGGGGAGCAGGAGGAGCAGGCTCTGATCAATTATAGTTTTTAATGTTTGTAGTGGAAACTAAGGCTTTGTGTAAAAAAGAACAGCACGTCTGTAAAGTGTTGGACAGCAGCAACTTAGAGAGTAATGTGTGAAACTCAGCAGCTGGATTTGATTGTGCTGAATAACTGCTCTCTCTGCTGTCAACACACTGAATACAACGTGGGACACAGAATCAAGAGAAAAACTGTTTGGATTTACACTAAATATGATCTTAACAGAATAGAAAAAAATATATCAGAAATACAGCTAAACATTTGGACTAAGATGGTGTCATTGTGGTTGGTATGTCTGCTTCTTTTCCTCAACTTTTCACAATTGTGGTGTTCAGAAAGTATTCTTTTGAAACTTTATTCTTATATTCTGGTAATTCAACATGTTTGACAACAACCTTTTTTTGCACGCTTCCAAACAATTTGAAGTGATTTTTAAAATGTATATATATTACAGAAGTAAATCTAAGTTTTGTCTCTCAAGTCAACATTACAATGAAATGCTGAAAATGATTTTAAATTATGAAGCTCTTTTCAGACCCTTAAATTGAATCATGTTGTGTAATAAGAAAAGTGCAAACTGTCAGGTTTTAATTAGAAAACGGTTCATTTTCAGAGGGTAGAGGCTTGTTCACAGTGCAGGAGGTTTTTGTACGGCCACTTAATGAGTTTGTATCACTGTGGTACACTTTTGGTGGAGGAACCAAACTCATCGTTAACTGTAAGTAACACAATTTTCTCATTTCTATGATGTAAAAATATCATTAAAATTACTGCATCAGATTGTGATGAAACAAGAATTCATTCTGGGTATTTTATATATTATGGATATTTGTTGTTTGTGTTTGTTGTGGCTGATATCACAATCAGAGAAAAGACTACACATATGTAATATACTATGATGAAATCATTTATGTAGTATTGTAGATTATATGGAGGTTAAATATAGGTTGATGCCAAATTACTAGAAATTTCATACATATCATTTGTAATTAAACTTTTGTTTCACAAAATATGTTTGTACAATTTTAACTGTAAAAACATAACATAATGTAACTTACTTTTTAACTTTAACATTCAAACTGTTAGATTTAGTGCCTATAAAATAAGTCAGTTTATATGTAGATCCACTATAACGGTAGTTTCAGTTTACAGTCTGTTAGTTTGATCTGCAAAAGGAAGTGAAACAGACAGATGATAAAGTCTTTCAATTCTGACATTTACATTTTTTCATCAAGAATATTGCTGCAGCGACGTGTTATTTTTGTTAATTGTTAAACCATTTACACCCAGGCTATAAACTTGATGTCACTGTTAGTAGTTTATCATGAGTGACACAGCGGGAGATTAAAATTTTAAATGGCAAAATTGCCCAAATCTACATAGCTTTGTTTTATTTACAAAAGTATGACTTCCTCTTATTTCTCACCTCTTCTACTCTGTCTAATTGGAGTATCCTGCACACAGCTATCACAGTGACCTCTGTCATGTATTATAAGTGTCTCATGTTCAGCATCCTGTCCTCCAGTGGAAGTTAATCTGCTCCTCTGTCCCTCTGCTGTCTCCTCCAGCCGGCCCTATGGTCAGGCCCTCGGTCTCTCTGCTCCGTCCGTCCTCTAATCAGCTCTCTCAGGACTCAGCCACGTTGGCCTGCCTGCTGTCCGGCTACTCTCCGCAGGGAGCCGTGGTGAGCTGGGAGGTGGACGGTACCGAGGTGACAGAGGGGGTCCTGACCAGCGCAGAGGAGGAGAAGAGCGGACGCTACAGCAGCAGCAGCACCCTGAGCCTGAGCCAGCAGCGCTGGATGGAAGGAGAGCTGTACTCCTGCAAGGTCCTCCATCAGGACCACAGCTAGACCCAGTCCCTCCGCAGGAGCCAGTGTACGGGCTAGAGGGACAGGCTGAAGCAGGACAGGAGCTCTGTGTGGGGGGGAGCAGGAGGAGCAGGCTCTGATCAATTATAGTTTTTAATGTTTGTAGTGGAAACTAAAGCTTTGTGTAAAAAAGAACAGCACGTCTGTAAAGTGTTGGACAGCAGCAACTTAGAGAGTAATGTGTGAAGCTCAGCAGCTGGATGTGATTGTGCTTAATAACTGTCATGTTTGTGGTTCATAGTTTTGCTAATAAAGCTTTCACTGATTAATATTATTGTTTGATGTGTGTTTTTGTTTTTATCTGGTTGAAAATAGTAACAGAAATTCCACCATCTGTCTGTTGTCAATAAATGTGAACAGAAGTTGATGTTGAATAAGATTTCTAACACTTTAGGACATGAAATAAAAGCATATATTTAGTGATCAGTATTTAGTGCTTGGTGAGGTTACTGTCAGCTCTGTGTTCAGTGGTCTGTGTCAGAGTCTCTTCCTCTTCAGCAGCTGCAGTCAGTTCCTGCTGTAACAGCTCAGAGTCTCTGCAGTCTGACTGAGGGAGGTTTTTGTACGACTGCAAATCACTGTGTGAACACCCAAGCACTGTTTATCTGGTGTACACTCTGACAGTAGTAAACTGCTGCATCTTCAGTCTGAACTCCACTGATGATCAATTTGAAGTCAGAGCCGCTTCCACTGCCACTAAACCGACTTGGTGTTCCTGTTTCAAGTTGGCTTACATACCTTATCAGGAGCTTTGGAGCTTGTCCTGATTTCTGTTGATACCAGAACATACCCTGATTTCCACTATACCATCTATGAACAGCCTGGCTGGTTTTGCAGGTCAGAGTGATGGTGGATCCTGGAGTTGATGTCACGGCTGGAGGCTGAGTCACCGTCACCTGACCGCTGCATCCTGCAGACAAAAACAAGATTAAATATAAATGATTAATTATCATCAGAAATAAATGAGAGAAAATGGCAACACATCATGTTTGAAATGTTGCTGCGTGAATGAACCTGTAAAACAGCAGCAGACCAGCGTCCAGAGGAGGATGGTGATGAGAGTCATGGTGGTTGTGGTTTCTGCTGTGTTGACTGACAGATGTGAGTCCTGCAGTGTTGAACTCACAAGAATTTAAACCTTCTGAGTTCACTGGAGGATCAGGTGATGATGCAAAGCCTCTCTATGGAAATGATCTCTGCTCTTAACACTGAAGGCAACATGGGACACAAAGTGAGGGGAAAAACTTTTTGGATGTACACCATTTTATCATTTTCATGAAATACATAGATTAAGATTTATATGAGAAATGTTAGGATATGTTTGTGCTCACTGTGGTTGTTTGTCTATCTTCAATTTACTTGTAGGATGTATTGTAGATTAATGATAACGAATTTATCAACTGGTTTAAAATTGTTACCAAAATGACATTGATATAAAAACACTGTTGTTTTTTCTTTTGTTGTATCATCAGGTGTTTTTTTTAAGTGGAATTTATAGGGGTTTTTTTGTGCTGTTAGATTGAAAATTATTCGTGAAAATAATCTTGAACATGTTTCATTCAGTAGATTATGTTTGAAAAACAAACCTATTTTAAAACAGAAAAAAATGTTATGCTTTAAACTTAAAGTTACACTGTGCAAAACTTACAGTCAGTTTTATTTAGGTTCACTGTGTTTCTGCTTGATGACTCTCGTGTTGTGTTTATTGGACCAGTTAACCTCATCACAGTCTTTCCACCAACCCTCTACACCTGCAACCTTCAGTTAAACTGACAGAGGTTTTTGTACGGCTCTTAATCACTGTGTGAACACGTAATCACTATGGTAGCCCAGACAGTAATAATCTCCAACATCTTCAGCCTGAACACCACTGATGGTTAAAGTGTATTGAGAACCAGATCTACTGCCACTGAATCGAGACGGAGTTCCTGAGAAGAGAGTTGATGCTGTGTATATCAGAAGTTTGGGAGGCTGTCCAGGTTTCTGAAGGTACCAGCTGAGATCAGCACCAATGTCTGAACTCCCCGTGGCGCTGATGATCACATTCCCACCAAGACTGACAGACTTGGATTTGTCAGTCTGAGTCAGAAAGTTGTTGGCAGAAGACTCTGAAATGAGAAATTTAATTTAAATCTTGAGAATCAGCATTTTAGATTACAATAGATTTTAAGTTAATTATATTCAGTTCCAAGTCAAAAATTCTAAACAGATTATGTTTACACAAAACATAAACAACTGGCAATTCAGCAATGCCATATAAATCTCTCACCCTGACTCAGAAAGCCCAAGATGACAAACAGAGTTATTGGCAACATCATCCTGCTGAGGTTTTCAGTGTGAGAGCATGAAAACAGTTCAGAGTCTCTGTGACAGAAGAATTTAAACTCTGAGGAGCAGTGATGCATAAAAATCATGCAAAACACATGTGGGTACACCTGTTAAAGTGAAACTGAGAGGGAGAGGAAGTAAGACGGACTGATTAATTTAGAAACTTCTGACTTTCTGTTCTCATCTCGCTGCTGCTCATATCTTTGCATGGGTCCCTCAAGGCCTTTGTTCTCATAAACAAGAGCAGGTTGCCCTCTCCTGACAGTCCAGGTTCACAACAACTCCATGTTTAGTATTCAGTCTCCAACTCCTTCCCAGTTCATATATGTCAATGTTTTTATAGAGGTGCTTCACTTGTTATATGGCATTTAAACAGTAACTAGACATTATTGTTCCCAGGCTATTATTTTCAAACATGAAGTCTTCTAACACATCCTAAATGTGTTACAGCCGACCCAGTCTAGAATAAATACACAGTATGCACCAATAGAAATGCACTCTGAATTTTCAACCTTTCAACCAAAATAGAGATGTTCTGAAGGTGCTTAGAAAAAAATACATAGTTTAACATCTACAGTTTGTTTATTTATCTATTTGATAGTTTCGGTAACTTTCGAGATTTGACATGAAAAATAAGATAACAAAGCTTCATAAAATCATGATTTTCCCTCCAAACATTTCCCATGGTTTCATGTCACCAAAAATCTAAGATGAGAAAAAGTTCAAAAACCTGAAAACAGATTTGAACTTTGTTTTTCCTCTCTCCTCTCGCCTGTGTCAAACTGGATACAAATGTGTTCAAATAGCGCCACCTGCAGCAGTTGCGACAACATGACTTTATTGATGACATCCAGCCTGTAACAATATATCAGCCAGAGGGACCAAACCAGTACTTGAACTTTAATACTTTAACTAAAGTTGTTGCTATACTTATGCAGTAGGGTTTTCTTGCAGGACTTTTACTTGAATAAAGGTATCTGGATACTTCTCCACCACTGGATGGGGGTTAATTACAAACAGATGTTCCTCATCCACTGCAATCA
This sequence comes from Embiotoca jacksoni, assembly GCF_022577435.1. Lineage (NCBI taxonomy): Eukaryota > Metazoa > Chordata > Actinopteri > Embiotocidae > Embiotoca > Embiotoca jacksoni. The sequence continues at coordinate 9,399,145 of NW_027185318.1, read as the reverse complement.
GTCTGCAGCACAAACCGTAGTCGCTTTTTTACCCCCCCCCCTTTTTTTTTTAATTTTTTTTTTTTTTATCAACAGCGGAGCTCTGTGATTGGTCAGCGGTCAGCTTTCAGGCTCCTCCCCCGATCGTCACCGCAACTCGGCGGAGTCAGCAGCCCAGCCATCCAACCGCAAGCTTTCGGGCAAATTATCAACCCAAGGTTCGTCAAATAACCTCCTGTTTGATTGTAAATTTCTGACGCGTCTGGTGCTTTTAACGTTTGTTTTGTTTCCTGTGCTGTCTTTTTTTTTTTTATTATTTTGGTCACAGGCTCAGGAAGGCCCGAAAATGAGTCACTTTAAGGAACGCTTCGTGACTCTGCTGCACGAGAAGAACTTTGTGACAGATCAGCTGGCGACGCTGGAAGAAAAATCGGGAGTGAAGAGAGAGTATATCGCCTTGGGTATGTGAACAGAAATCCTCGTCCGAGTTTCAGAAATGCACTGGCCGGAGATACTCGCGAACTTGCTCCGGGCTCAACGTTTTCTCCATAAACTTGTCGCAGTCATCGTTTCAAGTAAACAAAGCCAACGTTAGTTCGTTTAGCCGATCAGCTGCCAGTCAAACCGCAACTGGCACTCTGCCGTGGTCACACTGTCACGTGTCTTGAGACTGGTTTCATATCCTGTGTTTTACTGGGTCATTTTATTGCCCCATCTCAGGCTCAAATACCAAAGTTCATCCAGCTCAGTCCTTTATGCAACAATTACAACATCAGATATATATATTTATATATATTCCTTCTTAACACACCTATTTCCAAATAGTGCTGTTGAATGAACTGCTTAAAATATCCCAGATCCCCCACCAGCTGGTCCCAGGGGGGGTATTTTTATCCAGTGCAAGGCAAAGATGGAGTCAGGTTCTAGGATGACTGGCTATTCAGCTTTTGGGAGTTGGGTTTTGTTGGCAGTTTCCACGGTCGAAGTCAATAAAGGCCAAACGACTGAGGCAAGTTTTGGTATACTTGATGCCACTCGGCTACAGGAAACCTGTTCACCACAGTGACCTACATTCAGATCTTTACTTCGAATCAAAACGGATGGGTGCACGCAACCGAAAACTGGTATGCATTCAAATACCTGATTTTAAGTTCACAGGGGATGAATGCTCACTGTTTTGTCTGCACTATATCAGACGTGGATCATTTTGCATCAAATATAACTCTTAGCAGAGACTACCTACATTAAAGCCTGACTAATATTGGATTTTATTGTCTGACATTGATACTTGGTATTTTAGAAAATATATTTTTTTTGATTTTTGTATATATTTTTACCTAATAAACACAAAATGTTTGGTAAGGATCTTTCAAAAATCACATGTATTTACATCAGAAAGTATTTGGCCGGCAGTCGATAATGGAAATAATAGCCGTGCTGCCCTTTTATAAACTACACGAAACATACATTTGGTATATTTTCTCTTTAGTGTCTTGGTGCTTCACACTTACTGAATGTATTAATGATATACAGTATATTTATTAGTCTGGTGATTTTATGGCTCTACTCGACATCAACCTGCTGCAGTTGCTGATTTAGATCTACATTCAAATACTCCCATGTTTTTTGTTCCACACCCATGCACACACACCGAACTGGCTTGCAAAACAAATACTCGGGATTGTATGCAAATACCACTCGACTCATCTCTCCACTACTAAACTGCAGGAGCTGCAGTCGAACCAGACACAGCAGCCAAAGTATACCATGTCCTGTCCTGCTGAAGAAATGTCTTATTGGAGTCTTGTGAACTTCTAACGAGGCAAAAGCCATTCTCTGGATACTTTGGACACATTTGCTGCTGGTTACAAACATGCACACTGATAAGTTGCACATGACAAATTCTTTCCTGGTTGCTCACTATAATGATGTGTCGTACTTTGCCTTGATCTGGGTTAGTCATCTTAACAGCGGGTTTTTGTGATCATTTGATGTTGCCGAAACTATATTTTCAGCTGGTGTCACGCAACTCTGTGATACGAGTCGTACATTACAGGATTACACAACTGTGGAGTGACTTTTGTGCGCTTATTTTTTTTTACAAGAAACACATGATGTCGCATGGATGCATTCATTGTTCATAGTCTTAGAGCACTTAAGAGTTCATCACTCACAAGTAAAGAGCCAAATGGCATGAAGGTTTTTAGATGTTTGTAACGATTTTAGCAGTCTGTTTTTTATTACTCATCAGTTTATGTTTCCATATGCAAAGCGGTGCTCTGCTGACTGATTGTTTGTCTATGTTAGCCATTGTCTACTTTAGCTGGGGTCTTCACTTCCAACCAGTTCCTCCAGTCTTGTCTACATTAGAGAGACCTGGGTAGACTGAGAATTGCATTGATGTTTGTATGTGAGCCATGACAAACAAATGAGATGTAAAAAGCAGGCAATGGTTACAACAGTATCAAAGGATTTTGGTTTTTTTTTGGATGCTGTGACTTTTTTTTTTTATGTTTGTGGAAGTTGAATTTTATATGGACAGTTGAGTTTTGCATATATTTGAATGACGTATGGAATTAGCCACACCTACAACTGCTTGAGTTTCGACGGGCTTTCTTCTTGTCCTGTTTTAGGTTTAACTGCAAACACAGTTGCAGCAGAAAAAAAGCTCTGAAAAAGAGCTGGGATTTAAAACAAGGAGTGTTCTGAAAGAGATGGAGAGCTGTCACCGAGTGTGTGTGGATAAACATAATTTTGACTGATAATATTAGTCATTAATGTGACGAACGGGTAGGTGCCCAGACTACAGTGTATATTTGCTGCGAAGTCAGCATCTTACTTTTAGCTAATTAGCAAGCTGATAAAGCTTTTGAGAGATATAACATAATTAAAATGTTTCTACCGGTCGATTGAATGAGTTTAAGGTCTGAATGAATCTCGATTGCTCAAGTATACAGATTAAGATGGCTTTTTTTTTCCTTTTTTTTTTTATATCACGCATACAAAACAATTTTTAAGTTATGTAAACCAGTGGCATTTATGGAATCTCTCGCATACGTGTGGTGTATAGTTTGACGTGACTGTGTGAGCTTCGAGGTGTATTAAAAGTCACCTGTTCCACTGGCTGGATTTGAATATTACTGTTTGATGTGTGTGGTGCTCTTCCTGATCCTGGTGCTGTGCTCTCTTGGCATCCTGCTAGCGGACACAATTTAAAACCAAAGTGATGTGGCTTGCCATTAGAAGTGTTTGTAAAGTAACCGGATGACCTCATCCATCACTACCTGTTCCGCCTTGTGCGCCCACATTCACCGCTGCCTCTCATGTTTTGCCTCTCTGCAGGTGCTCTGGGTGTTGTCGCTCTTTATCTTCTGTTTGGATACGGAGCCTCACTACTCTGCAACCTGATTGGTTTTACCTATCCAGCATATTTCTCGTATGTATTACACCAAAATAACATAACATTAATGTACGCTTTTTTTTTTCTTTCCATTCCTTAATGTTATGAATGATTATTTTACAGACAACTAGAATTGTGTTGAAAAGCCCAGTTATATCTAATAATAAGAATTGTTGCTCTTTCCAGTCAGCCGGTATGATTGCAATAGATAATACCAGATCTTTGTGACTGACACATCTAGATGGAATGTGGACATTGTTCATTATTAAATGTCATTGAGTAGACATGTGCTTCATGGGAAAAGGTCAATTTTGCTTTTAGTATAACAGCGACTCTTTACTTTATGGATTACTGGCACTGACCGATTGTTTTTCAACTGCACTTCATCTTTACTTTCAGTTGTTGGTTGTCACGTTCAAGTAAATATTAAAAGGAAAAGACTTGAAGGATTGGTTCAAATTGTTTTGATGTACTGAACCTTTAAAGATGCAGCGATCACTGGAATCATACCTCCTTTCCTTGCTGGCTGTCGAGTGATGTCTTCCAACTGGTCTCCTTCAGTGAGGAATTGTCTCCTTGTGTAACTTTTCCCCGCTGCAGCTCAGCCAGGAGAACACCGTCTGCAACACAGTGAAAAGAGAGTTTTTATACCGAAAAGACCAACATTGGAAAATACTCACTAAATGCAGCAAACGTGTGCATATCACTCGGGCCTAACAATCACCTTGACTAATTTATACATTACTCTGCATCATGGCGGTCTCTTAGTCTGCATGAGCATCCTCAAACACATGGTGGTACAGCATGAAACTCACACAATACAGTGCTGCTAGCTGTCAGAAACTCTATGGGATACATTTGACATGCATGCAGGATATCAAGCCTTGAGTTTGGACTTTGAATCAGTTTGTATCCTTTACTTCAATCCTGTCCTTCTGTCCACTCAGCATCAAGGCCATCGAGAGCGACCTGAAGGAGGATGACACACAGTGGCTGACCTACTGGGTTGTTTATGGTCTCTTCAGCATTGTTGAGGCCTTCTCTGACATCTTTCTCTTCTGGTTCCCGTTTTACTATGCTGGCAAGGTAGGCTGCCCTTTATGTTTGTATGATCAGTATTTGACATTATGTTATACTTTTGAAATTGACTCTTTTATTTCTAGCTCCTCTCTATAAAGCCGGTGACCAAACAATTTGATCACACTGTCAAACCAAAAATACTCACACTGTGATGAATTATACGAGGCTTGATATCTGCTGGCCTCTCGTCATAATGCTTGCCAACACTGCACTCTTGTGGACGCCTTGTGTAATGGAAAAATATGGAATATATTGTTTGCAAAAAAACCTCGTGTCCAGAAAAAATATTAATTCAAAGTGTGTTTTGATTATGTAGTGTTTTCACTCTCAATATGCAGACTGAAAAAAATATTTGCCTTTAATTTGGTGGACACTTTTCCTACAAAAAAATAAATAAATGGAAGAGCTACTCAGCTGATGCACACAAGGATGAATTGTTAGTGTTGGTGAGACCAACCAAATGATATGTATTCAACCTTTGGCAAAACATACTCTCTGTGACCGTTGTTTCACATCAAAGCACTCGCATATTGTTCCTATATACTAATTGCAATAACTATAAAGATGAGTATAGTTGTAAATAAGTATTATCTACAATGAAATGGGGACACAGCAAGTGTTTTTCACCATTCTATGTTCCTTCTTGACGAGGGACATGAGCTTCTCCTTCATAGTTCAGCAAAGTTGTTCAGTAAGTTGTGTCTTGAGACAAAGTGACCCCACATATCAGAAAGTCCTGCTTTGTCTGTTCACTCGGTAAGTAAGTCACCTTGCTGTCCAATTGTTTCAGCCTAATTGCAATGATCATCCTTCTTTGCTCTCATTAAAATGTTTGTTTTCAATGAATAAACTCAGTCCTGGAAAAATAGGATTAATAAACAATATCTCGTCCTGTGTAATGAGTGACGGTAAATTAACATCAGCCCCTTGTATAGCACAGCAACACTTGTTTTTAGCAAAATGCCAACACTTCTCTTCTGCATCTGACAATTATTTTCCTTATTAATTAAGCCCTTTTTATATTAATTAATAAATCTCTCCTCCTGTAAAGTGTCAGAAAATAGAAATGAGCATCACCATTTCCTAAAGTCCATGGTGACATCAAATTGCTTGTTTGTTCCAACTAATGGTCTAAAACTTTGTTATCACAAATGATAAAGAAGCAGACATTTGTCATTTTGAACAGGAGGTTTTACAGCAGCATAATGAGATGTGTCCTCCGCTCTCTCCTCAGTGTCTGTTCCTGATGTGGTGTATGGCTCCGGTGACGTGGAACGGTTCTGACATCTTGTACAAGCGTGCGATCCGGCCATTTTTCTTGAAACATCAGGCGACCATGGACAGCATGGTCAGCGATCTGAGTGCCAAGGTTAAGAACGTAACTGAAAATGTCACAAAGGAGGGTGAGATACCAACTGTACACATGCAAGTACAACCCCATTTATATACTGTATGCACTGCAGAAACGTATTGATACACTGGACGTGCATGTGCATGTGCATGTGCATCTCCTCGCAGCTTCACACTGTGAGAATATATCCTCAAATATGGTAATCTTTTATATTTCTCATGTCTTTTCTGCAAAATAAGGTGTTTCTTTTCTCCGTTTCTTCCATCAGCTGTTAACATGGCCCTCAACCATGACAAGGACCAGTGAGACACATGGAAAGGCTCGGTGTGTACGTGTATCGGTTATTTGGCCTTTGGTTTGTCCTCCCTCTGACAAATGACCGACCTCCACATCATGTGAAGCTTCACACTCATGAAAAGAAATAAAAAGATTGTTTGTGCATCCACACCAGTTTACTGCCGACGGTACTGCCAAGACAATCAGAGAAAATGTGACCTTTTTATGTGATCTTATTTTATTAGTTGTCGAGTGACAAAATGCTCAGAAAGAAAAATACTTCAATGGCAAATAATTATCAATGTGCCCCTGCCGGTTTTAGCAATATTTGAAATGGAGCCATCTGCAATAGAAAACTGAGGCTGATAACTTTCTGGTTGTAAAAGCAGGTTGCCCTAAAATGTGTTCAGAAACAGCCTTTTCTTTTTTACGTTGATAATCAAAACTGGAATGTTTACTTGCCATCGGTGTCTTCTTGCTCTTTCCAGCCTTATTCTTACATGTGCCAAGCAGAATGTAAAGTCTGCGCGAGTTATTGGGAATGCTCTCAATCTTTAACAGTAACTGGATGACTTCTGCCTTTTAATGTCTTAATTTATCATCTTGTAATAATGAAACAATAAAACTGGAACCCTGATGAACTAAAGAACATCATTTCTGTGTCCGTCTTTAAACTTTCAGATCGATTTCAGTTTCGTCTCTTTCCAAGCGCCCCACAAAGAAGGGAATGGGATTTTATTTGGTCCAAATTACAACGTTCACGCATCAGTGGTTTCAGTGATTGTCTTTTTTGTTTTTGTTTTGTTTTTTAAAGCAGTCAGGGAAATTGTATTTCTGGATCCATAACCTCTGAGGATTTGATCCTAGCTCATTTGTGCTACACTAATTTTTGTATGCCTCTGCACTGGTGACACTCGTGGCCAGAGGCATTATATTTTCTACCACGCGTCCCCTTCTCCTGAAAGGGATCTGAGGAACACCTTGAGGGAATCTCTTCAAATGGAAGAACTGATTAGATTTTGGTGGTCAAAGGTCACTGTAACTTTAAAAAAAAAAAATGGTTTTGTGGCCATAACTTAAAAATTCATACCCTAATTATAACAAATTTCACACTAATGTCCTAATTAGATCAAATGATGCAGTGATGGCATTTATATCCAAAAGGTCAACTTCATTGATATCATAATGTTTTGCAAAAACACTTTTCTGGTCATTGGTCAGCAGCACAACTCGGAAGCAGAGATTGTGATCATATTTCACACGTGGGCGGATATTGAATCAGAACTTTGGTGTCCACCTTGACTCTGTGCTGATTGTATTGATCTTCTGTGCTGTTGAGTTGAAGATGTGTGCAAAGCATTCACATTGTCGAATGTGTAGCTTCTTTGCGGCAACATCCATATTTAAAGCACCGTCTACTGTCACGGCTGCAACGTGTTCAATCGGAATCGGCTTTGTTGGCCAGATTCCTTTAAAGTCTTCCACACACATATTATATGAGTCTGGACATACATGGATGTGAACTGCAACTGGCCTGGTTGGCGGAGGCGTACAACCGTGAGGCAGTGACTGTAGTGTGTTGTGATTTGTTGCCGAGAAAATATCAAAGCCGTGCACAGTGTCTCTCCGTCCTACGTATCTACTTGATCTTTCGACCTGTCACCCTCAAGTACATTTACCAGCATTCAGGCGGACTAACCACCCACGCATTAATTTGTGTTTGGCTTCTGTGTTCACGGTCGAGGGGCTCTGGAAGGGAGGCCCTTTGTGTTTGTGCGCTGGATGTAATGCATGGGAAATGGTCGACGGAGCCAGTGTGATGGCCGCACACCAGGACGGGGAGAGGAAAGCACCCATCTGGAAATGGCTGCTGTGAAGATGTGTTCACTGGGGCGTTTGTTGTGTGTGCCCCCGGCCATTGGAAGCCGAAAGGTTATTGATTTAACAGAATTGGCAGCCAGAAACCAATTACTGCATTGTGTTGCTGTGTGGTTTAATCCAAGGTGTTGTGCTGTGTGGTGGTGGTGGTGGTGGTACATAAATTTTTTTTCAAAAGACCTCAGAAGTTATTCAAAAGTAATATTGCATTCAATATTTTTTTGTGAACTTCAGACAGCAACAGTAGTAACAACATTTGGGTGTGATTATTGGCGGTTGTGTTAGATGTACATGTTTTTACTGTAGGCGGGAAGTACTGAGGTCTACAGCCTCATTTTTCTGAAGTGTTGCTTTAAATCGTGACTTCTGATGTGAATGTGACTCCTCCTTTCCTTGCTGAATTTCCATCTGCATTTTCCTGCACAATCTTTTCTCCAGCTTAAACCTACATTATCCTCTTCCTTCCTCCCCGGTCTTCACTCGTCATCCTCAACAAATGCTACCTTTAACAAACCATGCATGTATCTGCTTCTTTTTTTCCTCCACCTCCTGGTTTGTCACATCTTCTGCAGTTCCCCTGCTCACCGACAGAGAGGGCCAAACGCACGGCTGTCTGAATGGAGTTGGTGAGTCATACAGTCAGACCGTCACGTACAGACAACACGGCTCAGAACAAGGCCTGGTCTGACTTGGCCATGGGCCTATACTAGCACCAGGGAGAGGCTTATTCACATTTAACTTGTGATACCAAACGAAATGAATGGCATTCTCTAGTGTATGCTGACATGGGCTGAGGACTCATTTGGGTGTCTTCATACTGGACTGCTATACTTCCTGCATATTGGCCCTTATCTGTCTTCACGTCGTTAATTGTTCTACCCACTGCGTGCTGTTTGGCTATATTACATCACATGTAGCCTGAATACACTAAACGCAGCACTCTGCTGCGTTCAGGTGTTCCTGACTCTGCGCGGTGTTGAAATCCGATGAGGTCGCTGTCCGTGGTGCTGATCCGGGATCAAACAAACAGAAATACGACTTTGTTTTTGCTTTTGTTTTTAAATCAAAATCTTTCCAATCTAACTTCAAAAATGACCTCATCAATAAAACATAGCCGGCTTGACATAACTTAAAGCTGATTGATATAGTTTCAGACCTGTGCTTTATGGAAACTATGCGTTTATATTATCGTTATTTGTGTCCTGAGTAAAAACTAAAAGGAATATTATGTGTAACCTGGCTCGAAAATCTCAACGATTCTGACCTTTTACTCTCACAAAATTTCACTTTGGTCATCCTTTTACTTCTGGCATGAGTCTGCCATCATGACCCTGGAGATATCTGATGGTAACAGTGGTGGCTGAAACATCGACAAAATCATTTGGAAATTAAAATGGAGCTTTGCTGAAGTTACATTTTTGAGCATAAATGTAATTTCATCAGATGTGATTTGTTACTCAGTGAACATCAATATTTCTAACCTCGAATTTAAAAACATTTTCTGCCTTGCATATGATTTTGATTGATATTTGGGTTTATTTTTCTATCTCGTGTTTCATTATCAGTGTCATTTCCATAATTTAGTTGTTCGTTATGACCTCACATGGTCTGATTCTTTCAGCTGTATTCTTCATAAAGGATTTTATTTATTTTTTTAAAAGGAAGTCTGTTTAAATTGCCTATTTTGCTGGCATCAACCACTAGGAAGTGTATGAAGTGAAAGAGAATCAAGTGTGGACAGAAAAGGGAGAGGGCATAGCACCTCCCACGTTCTATCTGCGAGAAAGAGAGAGAGAGAGAGAGAGCGGGAGAGAGACAGGGACACAGAGAGAGAGAGAGAGCGTGTCTGCTGTGGTGGTGTTGGAAATCGGACGACATGAGCTCTACATGAACCGCGTAAAATGCTTTAAGACGCTTTCGGCGTTTGTCTGTCATCCTTCTGAACCGAGGGCGAGCCTGAAGCGGAGCTGTACTTCACGACCAGGTATGGAGATGCTGCTCATCCTGCACATCTTGCATGGAGAGGAGATGTTGGTATTCCGTGGCGTAACCGCGGTCCTTCTGCTCGGCTGACTGGCGTGCGCACCCGATTCCTGCTGTTCGCGGCCAACACGGGATAGCAAATCTCACTTTCTTCATCCATCACGGGGCTGTTGTTTGAAATTCGTCCACGCCAGCTCCTATCACGACTCGCATTTCTGTTCGGCAACCTCGGTCGAGTGAATTGTATGTATTGGCTTTGCCCGCACAGCCATATTGGCAGGCAGCAGGAGAGAGAGGGCAGAGATGTGAGGGTTGTCGGGATTATCATATTGCTTTGAGGAGTAAAGGGTGTGTGTGTGTGTGTGTGTGTGTGTGTGTGTGTGTGTGCGTGTGTGTGTGTGTGCGTGCGTGCGTGCGTGCGCGCGCGCGCGCGCACGGGGAGGGGGTGGGGGGGGCTGCGACTGCGAAATGATGGCACCGCTGCGAGATGGCGATCCTCTGGTATTTATGAATGAACCAAGCGGAGTAGGGTGGTCTGTAATGGCGTTGCGCACCAATCTGCGGACCGACGGAAAGCTCTCTCCGCCTGCCGGCCCTTCCTGAGCGGAGATGCACGTCACATTTGACTATACACTAATAATGACGCCGGCGTGACGCATAAAACCCGATTTGTGAATGCCATAGTTAATCCTCCATCTGGATGTGCGTTTTTCCGTGTCTCCTCCTCCATGTCTGATGTGTTGTTTGTTGTGCCTCCATGGAGAAGACAGGAGAGCCATCATGACATGCGAAAAGAGTTGTGCATTATTTAGGTCCTTTCTGTATGTGTGTGCGTGTGCGTGTGTGTGTGTGTGTGTGTGTGTGTGTGTGTGTGCGTGCGTGCGTGCGTGCGTGCGCGCATATATATGTAATTCAACTTCCTGTATGCATTGAACACAGCCAGTCATGGGTGTGTGTGTGTGTGTGTGTGGGTTGCAGGGTTTGAGCGGAAAAAGGGGAGAGGGGAAGAGATGTATGGCAGTAAACCCTGTGAGTAAGCTTTAAAGAGTGTGGTGGAGAGTAGCATAGAGAGGCAGACTGTATTAAAACGTGCATGTGTCGGAGGATAAGTGGACTCGTGGGGGAGTGTCGATGTCCTGCCTGTTTGTCTGTTTGTCCGTCCTGAACAGTCACAGTACAGTTGCATAAGAACACTTCTATCTACTGAGGCAGGACAAAGAAATGACTCAGCCCATGGTAACAAGCAAAACAAGAGAGAGGTGATGATGCTGATGATGATGTTGGAGATGAGTGGACGATAATGGATGATGATGATTTTTGGTGGGATATTTTGTAGCTAAGGACCAAAAAAAAGCAGTATATCAGAGACTGATGTGAGATACCCTCCACAACGGTCAGGATGGTTTAGATGTTAAGGAAGATGTGAATTAGTCTGGCAAACATTTGATCAAATAACAATAACAAAACAGATTTGGCACACAGCACTGTACATGCAGAAACATGCTACTGCAGGAAGGTTGTTGGCTGACGGAAGTCTGAATAAGGAAAGCTTATATAGCTTCAATATCCACTTACTATATTGAATATCTTTTCATCCAAGAACTGGTGTGGTGTGTAGTTGTTGTGTTGGATGGCTGCCGTATGTCAATGCCTGAAACAGAGGGAAAATAAACTAGGTCATTTATCAGAAAGAACTTGAATTCTCAGTGAACTATTCCTGATAAATAAAATAATAAATATTTTCAAATACGAGACAAGCTTTTTCAGATGTTTCTTGACATTAACAAATGTCAGTGCAATTCCCAAATCATTAAACAAAAATGGATTCTCTTCTAAATTTACGACAAGTGGCAACAGAGGCCTCATCATCACTTGTCATTTCTGTTGATAAAAATAGTTTAAGTCTCCGTTGCTTTGATAGCACAAGTCTGGTGAAGTGCAGCATCTCTCCTGAGTGCATAATGCCGGCTTTAATACTGGAACGTCTGCTTTAATGCTGGAACAGATCAATGCTAAAGTGTTTTAGTTGTTCTGACGGCATCAACTCATTTGATAGGGTCATATAGTCTTCATTAGGCAGGATTTTCTTGGTCTCGTGCATAACTAATCGCAGGCCAGGATGGGTGCTCTGGTCAATTATGCACACTGTGACCACATGTTTTTTTTGTTTTTGTTTTTTTTACATTCTGTTCAAGTAGCAGATATTTGTTTAAAATACAATTCCTTCAATATTTAAATCTCCTTTAAAAAATATCAGAACTAGTAAAAAAAAAAATGTAAAGTAATTTGTGGTTTTAGATGGAGAAAAGTTAATGGTCATTATCTTCTAATCCCAGCTGCATCTCAAGCAGTCTGGCGTGGGATTCCCTTGTCATTACTGCTTTTAACCATCTGTGTTGTTATCAGACCTGGATCAAGTGGTATTATAAAAAAATCTGTGCTCGGTTGATCTGGCCTGTAGAGACCAGTGGAGTCAATCCAAAACTACCAAACCTGTCACCATCTGTCACTGCAGGCAGGCTTCTGCTGCACAGTCCGCCGGCCTGTAATTAGTGCTTCAGTCAGGTCAAGGCCTTTACAGCGTCTAAGAATAGACTTCCTTGAAAAAAAATAAAAGATAAACCTTGATACATTATGCAGGCTTTGAAAACGAGTCCGACTGCTCTGTCAGTGCTGGAATCTGAAATTCCTCTTTGGCTCAGTCCTGGTTTTAAGTCAGGT